>NC_073624.1:97583939-97886969 GCF_029407905.1 Bubalus kerabau | reverse complement strand
CCGCAGACCTTTCTAAACTCCATTCTGATAAGGAAAGGGATGAATACAGTGCTGAGGCTCTGAGCATGGCGAAGCTCCAGTTCGTTGCTTCTGGTCCCATCACTCAGCACTTTGCTAGTTTCCAACACAGGATGAGTTACTGACACACCCAGAGGACACATTCTGAGTGTGCATCAATATTAATTCATTTACAGAGAGGGTTTTGCTTCCCTCCTCTCCTTTTAGAAACAGCCTGATTTAATACTTCATGCTACCTCAGAGATAAGCTGTCACTAAACCTTCAACCATCCATAACTGAGAAGATAAAATCTTCCCAATAACCTTGAGGGAAAACATTTAAAAGTTCTCATCATCTAAATACATGCATTTTACTTCATAGTTCCTTTCTATAATCTTTGGGTGAGGCTCTTTTGTTTCTTCTTTATTTTGAAGATGCAATGAGGGACTTCTCTGGTGGTCCAGTGGTTAAGAATCTGCCGGCCAAGGCAAGGGACATGGGTTCAATCCCTGGTCCAGGAAGATTCCACATGCCCATAGAGGAGCAACTCAGCCCATGTGCCACGACTACTGAGCCCGCGCTCTAGAGCCTGAGAGCTGCAACCGTGCTGCAACTACTGAAGCAAGCCTGCATACCTAGAGCCCGTGCTCCACAACAAGAGAAGCCAGCACAATGAGAAGCCCATGCACCACAGCGAGAGAAAGCCTGCATGCAGCAGCAAGACCCAGCACAGCCAAAAGTAAATAAATAAAAGACATAGTAGACACACCGCTTGTAAAAATGCCCACAAGTTCACTACTCCTCTTGTATCCACATCCTTTTTCAACATTATGTGGCTTCCTCCACCAAGCGTGTGGGGGTAGGGAGCATTATTTTCCCTACCCCTAGAAGTGGGGCTGGCCTTGTAACTTGCTTTGACCAATAAAATGTGGCAGAACTGACACCATGCTGGTTCTGAAGTTAGGCCCAAGAGGCTTTGTTTCCTTTCTGCCCACTCTCCTGGAACTCCAACAGTCACGAGACCAAGCCAGGGCTAGTGGGCTTTAGGATGAGAAAACTCGTAGCACGAAGATGAGGTCTCACAACTAGACCCCAGCCAACCCATCAGTCGACTCAGATACATGAGCAATTACAGCCAAGAACAGAACTGCCCACCTGACTGAGGCCACCTGAGCCCAGCCCAAACTGCTGACCAGCAGAGCCACAGGCGACGTAAACAAAGCCACTAGATTTGGGGATAGATTATTGCACAGCAAAACCTGTACTGAAGCACAGCAATACAATGGAAGTGTGCAATTTTAATGCTATTAATTTTTCTGATCTTAAAAGTATCACATATTTATTGGGAAAAGGTTAGGAAAAACAGAAAAGGAGAAAATTACCCCTAATTTAGCAGTACAAAAAAACCAATACTCTGGTATATTTCTTTCCAATCTTCAGTGTGTATGAGTGAATGAAAATGGGATCGGTTTAGTTATAATTCTATATCTTGCTTCTCCCCCACAAATATTCTAGAAGTTTTATGCTGCAAAAACAATTTTTAATAATTTCATAATATCATAGATGTACAATTTATCACAGTGGCTCAGATGATAAAGAATCTGCCTTCTCTGGTGACTCAGATGGTAAAGAATCTGCCTACAATGCAAGAGACCCGGATTCAATCCCTGGATAGGGAGGATCCCCTGGAGAAGGGAATGGCAACCCACTCCAGTACTCTTGCCTGGAGAATCCCATGGACAGAGGAGCCTCGTGGGCTATAGTCCACGGAGTCACAAAGAGTCAGACACGACTGGGCAACTAACTTTCACAATTTCACTTTCACAATTTAAACCTGTGCCATATATTTTGTAGTTACTATAAAACGAATAAAGTTATTTTTTCATTATTATAAATAATGCTGTTCACTGGAGCACAGAAACTAGCCCCCTGCACGCACACACCGCCCTCGCTTGCTGGCAGAGATCCATTTTGTTCAGTTCACCCTGTGGGCTACCATCTTTCCAGAGTCTAGGCAGGCGGGGCTCTCCCCAGCAAAAGAAAGAGAGGAAACTCTTTTGATTAGTCTAAGCTGCAGGCTAAATCCATCTCATCACCAGTTACTGTATGGTCCATTTAATGCCGTTCTGGTCTGTGAGACAGGAAAAGTCTTCTGGGAAGCTTTGGAAAAGGTTTTCCTGATAGAAAGACATCTGTGCAGGAAGGAAAGGTCCCTTTTCTCAGCTCCACCTATCAGTGTGTGTGTTACTGCCAGAACTGATGCAGCCCTTTGTGACCCGTCAGGAGCTACACCTGAGGGGAAGAGTCAACAGGTAAACATAGCAAAGCAGGAAAGGAAAGAACCCACATCCTTTTGGCTGGGGCTGAGTCACTGAATTCCCTGGAAACACGCCACCGCTGGACAGCAAGTCAATAAACCTAAATCTCTCCTTGCTTAAACCATCCTTAACCAGATTTCCTGTTTCCTGAGGGCAAAGGGACAGAGACTCTTTAAACACTGTAGCAATGGGCCTCTTCTTCAGCACTCTAGGGGCTTATATAAAATCTATAAAAATAACTGGGTGAAAAGACAAATATAAAGTATTCAATATTCTAACATCCAGACAACTGATGTAGTTCTCACTTGTTCCAATTTTTAAAAAAAAATCTCCTAGTAAATTCCTTTATTCACCTAAGTCCAAGGATGTGAGAGTTTTTCTTTGGGTCTTGTGTTTTTGGCACTACTGTGATTGGGGGCATTTTCCCATTACAGCCAACAGACTGTTGCTGATACATGATACCGGTATTATTTCTTAGGTATATACTCACAAGTTTACTGATGTCTCATTAATTCTAGGACTGTCACCATCTGGACTGCTTTTATTGGTATATAATTATGTTGCTTATTAAAAAAAAATCTTTCTTCTTATTGTCAGCTACACTTTAAATACATGTTTCACGCTTTATTGCACAAGCAAGCAATGCCAGAACAATAATGAGTATCATCTTGGGTTTTTTAAACTGAAATCTCTAGTGTTTCCCACTAAGAAAGATGTTAGATGCTAGTTTAAGATACATGTACATGTGTGGATCCACACACATACATTATTTTTTGGTTTATCCTTAGATAGAAATTATCTAAGGAAACATCTTATTGTTCTAAGAATTTTATTTTTTAAGTTAAGAATGGGTGTGCACAGTATGGTCTGTCATACTGGAATTGACTTGGTCTAATTTACAGACTTCCTAAAAAAACTTCTTTATATTTCTGACATAAAATGTTATGCCAACATCTTGAATGATTCTTCGAATTAGACTTTTCTTTTCCATGTACTTTATCAGGTTTTTTAAATCACATGACTAGGGTAGCTCTTCTACTTGAGTATGATAGCAAATATATAACATGGAAATTACCTGATATTTGGAAATTCAAATAAGTTCATAAGTAAAATTGCCTTAGGAACCCATGACCTCATGGCAAGAGAGGAAAAATCCCAACAGATGATGTTAAACAGTTTAGAAAGAAGGAAGGAAGGACAATTACTGAAACGCTGGTATTACAATGTACTGACATTTCTAGAGCTGCTGCTAGACACAAAACTATATAATACTTGCCTGATGCTGGGACTTAGCTCTGGCTTTTTGTTGTTTTGTTTTATTTTGTTCTATTGTACCAGAGACACTTCTCCATGTTTCAGACAGTATTACTTAGGAGGGCAAAGAAAACCTTAGTTTCTCCATGTGGAAACACAGAGCCAAGTACCTGTCCATTTCTCACCATCTCCATATGTATCAATTACATACTTTCACAATAATGCTGCAGAATAAGCAATACAAACACATCACTGATACACAGTAATAGGTGCTTACAGCTCCTACTGTTAGGTATGGTGATCAGTTAGGTAGTTCTCCTGATCTTGGCTGGAATTACTTACCCTGGTATAATTGTTACCCTGGAGTCAGCTGGCTCTTCACTGATTCAGGAAGTTCTTGGCTAGGAAAATTAGGGTCGTTTGGCTCTGTTTTGAAAATGTTCTCATGGTAATGATGGAAGCACAGCAGAGCAAGCAGAAACACTCAATGCCCCTTGAGGCCTGGGCTTGGAGCTGAAACGCCATTCATCACTACGACAGCACTCTGATGGCCAAAGCGAAAATCACAAGGCCAGGCCACATTCAAGGGGTGAGGAAATGGAGCCTGGAACTGAAAAGAGTAGCGGTAGAGAACTAGCCATGCTTGCGATCAGCCACAGTACATCTCTGCCTTCAGCTCTCTGCGTCTAAACATTAGTGACACCGCATCCTTTCCACTCACATCTCACCACCGCAACATTTGCCCATAAATCACCCTTTCCCCCCAGAAGAGAGAGGCTGCTTTTTCGCCCCAACACTTGAGCTGTCTCAGGGACCCAAGGAAGCAGCTGGGCTTTCTGCTCAGGGGAAGGAACACGAACTGCTAAGTGAGCTGGTAAAAAGTTGGCCCAGGGGAGAGGGCAGGGAGGTGAGAGAACAGAGACTCCATGGCAGACCACAGAGACATGGCTGGGCATGGCTCATACAGAGTGGCTGCTGGGGAACCGTGTTCTGCATCTCTGCCTTTCAGTGAGTTAAGAATACAGGAAAATGAAGTTTAGGGCTACAGAGTATTCCCTTTAGAGGTGGAGCTTCTCCATGTCAGCAGTATGTGTCAAGATGGGCAAGTTTGAGTTAAAGGCTGTGCAGTCACTAGCTGCCTGATCTTGGGGGGCTCTAGACCTCTTGTTGTTCTTGTTGTTTAGTCATTAAGTCATGTCCAACTCTTTCTCGACTCCATGGACTGTAGCCCTCCAGGCTCCTCTGTCCATAGGATTCCCAGAACATGGACAAGAATACTGGAGTGGGTTGCCATTTCCTTCTCCAAGGGATCTTCCCAACCCAGAGATCAAACCTGAGCTTCCTCCATCTCCTGAACTGACAAGTGGATTCTTCACCACCGAGCCACCTGGGAAGCCCCCAGATCTCTTAGGACACTGATTACAAACAAGGGGTTGGATAAGTCTCAACCTTTCAGCACCAACATTCCATGGCTGTGGATTTTACTTTGCTACGAAGCTGAACTCTCTTCATATATACTCTTTGTTCAGGTCAACCTGTAGTACAACTGGTTACAATTTTAAAGATCAGAGGAACACTACCAACAGCATAACCTTAAATCCAACCTCTCAAAATACGGATTCTGCCATCCTAGACGATCAAAAGCTGCCAAAGGACCATCGTATAAAGGAAACCAAAAGTGTATATTTTTCAGGGCAGTGCACGTTCACTTTTGACTGAAGAAAGACTCAGATGTATTTTAAGCAATTAACACTGCTGAATTTTTTCACATTGAGAATTACTATTATTTCCCCCATTTCAGTTATTTTTTAAAAATTCAACTTATTTTTTGAATAGGTGATACATGAACATGGAACTAAACTCATTAAGTTATAAAATAATACAAAGTAAAATGTAGGCTTCCCTAGCATTCTTATTCATAAAATACTCAATTACCCTCCCCTCAGGGATAATCATAGCTACCAGTATCCTATATATATAAGTGCAAGCATTTGTATATCACGTGTGTACACTTGGGCACACACACACACACACACAGTTCCTTTTAAAAACTAATAAATGGTATTATACTAAAAATATTGTTTTACATCTTACTTTTTCCCCTTTTAATGGCATATACTGGGCATTATTCCACGTAGAGCTGCCTCATTCTTTTAAAAGACTGCATTATATTCTGCTGTATGGACATTCTATTGCTCAACCAGTTCTCATAATGAATATTTAGGTTGTTTCCAATATTTTGGCATTTCAAACAAAGCTACTCTGAGTAACTTTGTACACCAGCTATTTTGCATAGATGCAAGCATATCTAAGGATAAATTCCTGCAAGTGGAATTACTCCACCTGTTGATAACTGTGTGGGTTTCCCTGGAAGCTCAGCTGGTAAAGAATCTGCCTGCAATGCAGGATACCTGGGTTCGATTCGTAGGTTGGGAAGATCCACTGGAGAAGGGATAGGCTACCCACCCCAGTATTCTTGGGCTTCCCTGGTGGCTCAGATGGTAGTGTCTGTAACTTGGACAGATAAAGCCAAATCACTTCCAGATCAGATGATGGCAAATTATGATCTACAGGCCAAATCCAGCCATGAGCTAAAGATAGTTTTGCATTTTTAAAGAGCTACTTTTTTAAAGAGGAGGAGGAGAAGTGGTGGGTGGGGAAGAAAGTTTGACAGAGACCTCACATTACCTTTAAAGCTTCAAATATTTACTATTGGGTTCTTTACAGAAAAAGTTTGTTGACCCCTTCTCTTGGTCAACTTTATATTCCCACTAGCAATTTGTGATGAGTGTCTCTTCACTATTTCAGTTTTAATCTTTGGTCAAATTAAGATTTAAAATAATGCTTCGGGTTTTGTTTCAGTTGAAGAAAAATTTGAAGCACCTATAATACAGAGTGGCACTATGGTCTTTCCAGGAGAAAACATAGCTTGTCAAATATCAACTGACACTTGAATTGCTCCTGATTCAACTCTGTTGACAAACTCGAGGTAGATTGAGGACTAGAACCTGGGCCTTCTGCCTCCCGGTCTTACGCACCTTTCTCCTAAACCACAATTTTCACATGTCCAGAATCACAAAACTAATAAAGAGTACAACTGGTCTGACCAACACCCCAGCCCACTCTCTACCTTCCCCATCTCACTGGGGTCCAATCTGTTTATTTCTGATCCAAAACGTGTTTTCAGTCCGCTTCATTGGGTTGGGGGTAGGGCAGGGGACGACAAGAACAAAATAGAAAACCTTCTCTCTTCTAAGTATCTAGAGAATTCCAAATTCATAAAGGACCAAACCCAACCATCCATGCATTCTAAATGTGTCTTTTTCCCATCAATCTTTATAAATAGCCTCTACCTCACTCACTCTATTTATGCTTCCAGAGTCTGGCTGCTTCTGTAGTGTGCCTGTGGTGGAAACGGGGCGGGGGGCCCTCTGGAAATACACATGGGAGTTTTTGTAGACACTTAAGAATTCATGAACAGAGGAGCTTGGCAGGTTACATTCTTTGGGGTTGCAAAAGAGTCAGACACGACTTAGCGACTAAACACATACACACAAGAATTCATACGCTGTGTTAGTTAATTTTATGTTGTCAACTTGACTGGGTTAAAAGAAGTCCAGAGAGCTGTACAATATTATCTCTGGATGTGTCTGTGAGGTTGTTTCTGGAAGAGATGAGCATTTGAACTGATGAACTGAATAAAGCAGATGGTCCTCCCCAGTGAGAGTGGCCATGTGCCAATCAATTGAGGGCCCAAATAGAGCGAAAAGGCAGAATGGAGGGCCAGTTCCCTCCCTGCTTGAGCTGAGACATTCATCTTCTCCGGCTCTTGGATATCACATCGGAACTTCTGATTCTCTGGATTTCAGATTCAGACCAGAATTTATACTGCCAGCGGATTCTAAGGCCTTTGGAATAGGACTGAATGATACCACTGGCTTTCTTGGTTCTCTAGCTTACAGACAGCAAATCATAGACTTTCTCGGCCTCTATAACCACATGAGCTAATTTTTATAGTAAATCTCCTCTTGTATATACATTTATACCTA
The DNA here is from genome assembly GCF_029407905.1 of Bubalus kerabau. Lineage (NCBI taxonomy): Eukaryota > Metazoa > Chordata > Mammalia > Artiodactyla > Bovidae > Bubalus > Bubalus kerabau. The sequence continues at coordinate 97,879,350 of NC_073624.1, read as the reverse complement.
TCCTATTCGCCTGGTTCTCTAAAGAACCCTAATATATCCGCTTCCATGGAATTTGAGGGCCAAGTAAACGTCAATGGCCTGGATATGGAGCAAGAAAAGCATCTCATCTCTGTCAGATCCAGCCCTTGCCTTCCTCTGCCCTCCCTGGTCTCCTAGGATCCAGCACTCATCTTTCTCCAGTGTGCCAGGCACTGCTCTCTCGGCCCCATGACTGCTCACCCACGACTTCAGGTGGGAGCCAGCCTCATTAAGCGCCACCCGCCACGTGGATGCAACACTGCCGCTGGTGGAGATCCGCCAGCCTCTGCCGCGCGGAGGCACAGACTCGGGTCTGTGCCTGCTGAGCACTATCGTTTCCTGCTAGCCCTGTGGCTAAATCTAAACGATGCTCGAGTTGCAAATGCTTCCTGTAGTCCTTCCAGCATCATAAAAAAAATGCACTTGAGAGCAGTCACCACTGATAATAGCTTTAATAAATATAATCCGTCCTATTTTCAACGAAGATTTTAGCTTTCACCCAGCAGGGCTTTAATAGAAGTCCTAAGCGGAGAGCAGGTCATTGAAAATGGAGAATATCTTTTTTAATGAACCAAATAGAAGGACTTTTGTTGCCATCCTAGGTTTTCTTTTTCGAGTCTTCCTGGCCCTCATCATTCTGAAACACAGTTGAAGATAATTCTTTTCCCTCACCACACCACGTACTCCCTCCCCTCTACTAATTCCTACCTCCATTTTCTATTCTGTTATAGAGTCGGACACGACTGAAGTGACTTAGCAGCAGCAGCATAAAGCTTTTTAATAGGACTAGTAATATAAGAGAGAAACTAAGTAGTAGGTGGAATATTTTGTTCCTTGTACTAGGCTGTGGTCAAAAAGTCATGCAAATTCTCACCAGCATACCAAGAAGGGAGAAATATATGCCAAGAGGATTCCACAAGGGGACTCGGATGTGATCTCTCTCTGCCGACACCTCAAAATAACCTCTTAAGGTTTTGGCAGCAGGCTCTGGGTAATACGACGTCTCTATAAATCAGCTCAGTCACGCAGATATGATTTAGTTAGCTCCCAGGACAACAGGACGTTTGGCTGACGTTTGCAGACAAATGAGGAGGACAGTCCTAGAGACTGCCTAGCTCCACACTGAGGCTCAAAGGGACTACCCCGCCTTCCACACTAAGCTGTTAGCTCCCTGGCTCGTAGCGGACATTTTTAAGGTGCTAGACTGAAGGCCAGAGGAGAGGAGGGAGGCAGATGATGAGACAGTTAGGTAGCATCACCAACTCAATGGACATGAATTTGAGCAAACTCCGGGAGATAGTGGAGGACAGGGGAGCCTGGCGTGCTGCAGTTCATGGGATCACAAAAGGTCGGACATGAGTGAGTGGCTAAACAACAACATTAACCCATTAAAGAAGTGCGCGTGAGATGGCATGGTTGAAGCCGGCCCTCCCACAGTCATGCAATGGTGGCGGCTGAAGCTGCCCCAGGGGTTATGAAGAAAAGCACTAAGTTAAAATGACGCAGCACAGACAGTGAATGAAACAGGGCGGATATGTGTATATAAACACACACGACATGCCACATGGAGAAAGCTGAGCGCCAAAGAATCGATGCTTTTGAACTGTGGTGTTGGAAAAGACTCTTGAGAGTCCCTTGGACTGCAAGGAGATCCAACCAGTCCATTCTGAAGGAGATCAGCCCTGAGATTTCTTTGGAAAGACTGATGCTGAAGCTGAAACTCCAGTACTTTGGCCACCTCATGTGAAGAGTTGACTCATTGGAAAAGACTCTGATGCTGGGAGGGATTGGTGGCAGGAGGAGAAGGGGACGACAGAGGATGAGATGGCTGGATGGCATCATCGACTCGATGGACGTTGAGTGAGTGAACTCCGGGAGATGGTGATGGACAGGGAGGCCTGGCGTGCTGCGATTCATGGGGTTGCAGAGTCGGACACGACTGAGTGACTGAACTGAACTGACATGGTTAGTGGCTTTTTCTCAAATTTTTATTCATTCATCTATTCACTTGTTCAACAAACAGTTATTGAGGGCTCACTGAGTGCCAGGTATGAATACTAAGAACTAGGGAAATGATGGTAAACTAGATTAGTTCTTATGGAGCTTACAGTCTAGTGTTTACAGCTTAGTCAAGAAATAAATTTATAACTGATGCCCATTAAAAAAAAAAAAAAAGTAGTTGGGGAAAGCTGATATTCTGGACAATTGAGAATTATCATATATACCATAAATGGATTCTTAGTTCACAAATAAGTAGACTTACCTATAAGTAGTCTACTTACAACTGAGTAAATCAAAATAATAGTTCTGTTCATTCAGGAAAAAAAAAATGTTTATTGAGGACCAGCTGTGTGCTAGTTACTGAATTAAAAGCTGGATTACAGAAATGACTGATAAAGTGGCCCAGTGGCTAAGACTCTGTGCTCCCAGTGCAGGGGGCCTAGGTTCAATCCTTGGCCAGGAAACTAGATCCCACATGCCACAACTAAAGATCCCACATACTGCAACGAAAATCAAAGATCCTGCCTGCCCCAACTAAGATCCCGCACAGCCAAATAAATCAAAATAAATATTATTAAAAATACTATAAAAATAAAATAAAAATAAATATTAAAAATAAAAGAATGGGAGTGAGGAAAGTCATAAGGTTTGGAAAGAGGGCAACACTTAAGACTATGAGCAGAGTCTTAAAGAATGTTGAGTAAGGCAATGCCCAGCAGGCAAGGGGTTGGGAAGTTCATTTCAAATGGACAGAAAAGAATGCACATTCCCAAGTGAAAACAGTGCCATCAGGGGGAGCAGAGAGTGCATCTGGGCAGTGGCCAAAGATAAGCCTAGAAAGGGAAACAGAACCCACATCGTGAGCGGCTCTGTACACCCCGACAACCCAGCTGCACTTTATCTGGCAAGCAGCGGAAAGCCTCTGCTGTGTTTTGAGCACGAATGGATTAAACGATTAGATTTGGCTGTTGAAATATTACTCAGACTGAAGTAATATGCACGTCACACACTTCTGAAGGTGTGGCTGAGGGTATAAAGGCTGGAGGAAAGGAGAATGGTGCAGGAGAGCAATGATGCAGAGGCAGGAGGATAATGACCATTGTCTGTTCTTCTTAGCTTGATTGCAAACCAAAGGGAGCGTAACTGAAAATTAAAGAAAGATATCTCAGAAGAGGTCATCCATTAAACTCTGTCCAGACTCTTCATTAAAGCAAAACAGAACAAAAAGCAACCTAGTGTCACATCACAAGATGAATAAAACTGCCGGTGCCTTTAGACCTATTAACTGCAGTAAGAGACTCCCAAGAAAACAATACTGATGAGAGAAAAACAACTTTGTTCAAAGATGTTTTTAAGTCTACTACTCAAATAGCCTACAAATGAAAATAATCCAAATGTCTAAAAATAAGGGACAGTTTAAGTCAGCTGTCGTCAACATGACTAAGTACTACATAAATATTAAATATAGCCATAACTAAAAAAAATAACTTATATGTAAATGCATGAATAAGTACATAAAGAAAACAAAAAACATATAGCTGTAACTATCCCCATACACTATGTGAGGGGCAAGCTTCAGAATAAGATACATACAATGCTTATAACCATAAGTGCCCAGTATGTGTCAGGCCTAATGCTAAGTTCTGAGAATCCAAAAATAACACTGGGAAAGCCAGACTCAGATAGTCATAGCAATGCAAGAAGTTCCAGACAAAGTTGGTCACCTCATGGTGCGAGAGAGAAGACTTGCCCAGCTCAGAGCCAACACACAAACACAATACAAATGTGGACATTCAAATCAGTAGAAGAACTCAGTCATAAATCTGATCACCCCCAAACATGTACCTATTGATCTTATTAGCTTATCCTGGACATGAAAATAAAAACTGTGAAACTTATGATGTGTGCGTGTGTGCTAAGGGGCTTCAGTCAGGTTGGACTCTCTAAGATGTTACAGACTAATAGCCTGCTAGGCTCCTCTGTCCATGGGATTCCCCAGGCAAGAATACTGGAGTGGGTTGCCATATCTTCCTCCAAGGGATCTTTCCGACCCAGGCTTCAAACCCGTGTTGCCTGAAGCTCCTCACTGCAGGTAGATTGTTTACTGCAGAGCCACTGGGGAAGCCTGTGTAACTTACAATGAAGAACACTCAAATCCCCAAGACCTTGGTTGGAGAGACAAAGATTTAAAAGTAAGAGGATGGCAGTGGAAGGGAAAGACAACAAAGATTCACCCAACAGTATTCAGCTCCTGAGGAGGATTGAGAGAAAATCAGAAATGCTGTCAAAAGACGGAAGCCTCCACATCTAGGAGAATGGTCATGGGGTTCCCTAAAACAAGAGACCCAAAGAGAAGATAAAGTGTGAGAGTAAAAACTAAGCTTCATTGTTGTTGACATTCAATGTTGCTCATTTGGGAAACGACAGGGAGAAGTATGCAGGACTGTGCTAGAAAATGACTTCTGGAGATTTGGAGCCATAGAGACTCAGAATCCAAGTTATTCTTGTGGAGACAGCTGAAACCAGAAATGAATACTGAACAACAGGTATGAATATATCTACCTAACACTCCTAAATAGAAGAGATACACCCCTTTTAGCCCCTCAAATATTCAAGCATCTACTCAAAGTAGTAGTGCTACCAAATTAATAAAATAAGTGGAGTAGAGATGTTTGGATAGCATCACCAATTCAGTGGACATGAACTTGGGCAAACTCTGGGAGACAGTAAGGGACAGAGAGGCCTGGTGGGCTGCAGACCATGGGGTCACAAAGAGGCAGACACAACTTAGCGACTCAGTAACAGCAACAAAATGGAGTAAAGAATAACAATACAATAAACTATGGAATAAAGGATCAGTCTACACAGAGCACATACACTGATCTATTTTTCCATGAGAACCATTCTCTACTTTTATAATGAACATAATTTGGAAACATGATTTGATTAATAACAATTAATATGAGGGACTTCTCCAGTGGTCCAGTGGCTAAGGCTCCGCACTCCCAGTGCAGGAGGCTGGGGTTCAATCCCTGGTCAGGGAGCTAGATTCCACGCTAGTTGTTGCATGCACAACTAAGAGTTTACATGCCACAACTAAAATACCCTGCATGCACAACTAAGAGTTTACATGCCACAACTAAAATACCCTGCATGCCACAACTAAGATCTGCTGTGGCCAAATAAATAAATATATATATTTTTAAAAATAATAATTAACATGAAAGCTAACTTTTTCTGCAGCCATATATTCAGAACCACCCTCCTACTAAGCCATATATTCAGAATCACCCTCCTACTAAGCCTACTTCTAAGATAAGGACTGTGGGACTACGTCTCAGGTAAATTTCTAACAACATATCTGCAGGATAGCAAACACTTAATATTTAGGGAAGAAATTCTGTAAACCAAGGACTACTTTCTATGGTTCTCAAACATGAGGAAGTTGCAGAGTACGATATATTGAGCATTTGAGCGTATGTACATACTACTGAGTTCTTCTGCTGAAAACAATCTGGGGTGCCAAAGTGGAGGTGGGTGCTTTCACTCATTTGAAATCTACAATTACTCATATGTAAATCAGAGGCAATGCAAGGAATGTGAGAAACTCAGAATCAATTTATCTTTTTAGTACTACTGAGATTCTTTTTGGGTTTGTGATCTGTATGTGCCAACACTACAATTGTGTTAGTTCCAGAAATAACTCGGAAAACCATTTTCAGTGATGAGCTTTGAGCAGCAAAACTGGAAAGGATATTGTCGATCTAGTGTACATTCAGGGTATGCTGAACGTCCCGCTCTTTCTCTCACATGCATGCTTCAGAGCACAGATGTGAAGACAACGCTGTAAAATTCAGGACTACGGGGAGAGAGCTGAAGAAGGAAAAACACAATTTGGGTACTTACTCTGGGTTGGATATCAAATCACCAGTTCTCCTATTTCCACTTGCTGAAACACATTCCCAAGAAGCTAAAGTGAAAATAATTCTTGTTCTTCCTGAGCCTCTATATTTGATTCCTTTATTGTCTGTGAAGACAAATAGCATGAACTTTTAAGGGGAAAGTCCAGATGAGGATTAAGAGGGAAGTTCTGGTTTTCTTAAATCCATCAGCTGAGGCATACAAACAAAACAAAGCTTCCCAAACACATCATAGTTACCTAGGGAACCTGTTAACAATACAGACTTCTCGGTCCTCTCAGAAAAATTCTGATTCAGTAATTTCTGGGGTGAGAATGGAAATCTGTATTTTTCCAAAGCCCTCCCCACTCCCACAAATGATTCTAATAACCAGCCAAGTGTGTGAGCCATGAACAAGAAATGGTATTCAGACTCAGCAAATAACAGTAACAGTTTTCACGTGGGCAGCATCTCAGAGTTTACAAAAGCCATATTCACAAAAACTATCTCAACACCATGTCACCAATGATGAGGTTCAGAGTGGTCCAAGGTCCACAAGCCTGCATGTGTCACATCTCAGTTCAGATGCCACAGTATAACATATATAACATAATATATAACATATTAACATACATATAACATATATATTATATGTATACATATACACACATACATATGTATATATACATACACACATATATACATATATATACACATATATATAATACATTATATTATGTTATATATATGTATCTCTGCTAAGTCGTGTCAGTCATGTCCGACTCTGTACAACCCCATAGACGGCAGCCCACCACGCTCCCCCGCCCCTGGGATTCTCCAGGCAAGAATACTGGAGTGGGTTGCCATTTCCTTCTCCAATGCATGAAAGTGAAAAGTCAAAGTGAAGTCGCTCTGTTGTGTCCGACTCTTAGTGACCCCATGAACTGCAGCCTACCAGGCTCCTCCGTCCATGGGATTTTCCAGGCAAGAGTACTGGGGTGGGGTGCCATTGCCTTCTCAGATATATATGTATATATCTATATATGTGTGTGTATGTATATGTATACATATGTATGTGTATGTATACATATGTATGTGTATGTATATGTATACATATACATATGTCACATCTCAGTTCAGATGCCACAGTATAATAACATATATAATATAATATATAACAATATATAACATATTAACATATATAAAATATATAATGTATTATATATACAATGTATGTATTATATATATTATATATAATACACATTATATGTTATATATGTATATATTAACATATATAACATATATAACACATATACATATATGTGTATGTGTATATATTTGTACATATATGTATATATGTGTATATGTTTACATATGTATATGTATACATACATGCATGTATATATACATATATATTATCTATATTATATAACATAATATACATGTATGTGTATGTGTATGTGTATATGTGTATACATATATTTGTACACATATGTACATATGTATATATACATATGTACACATATGTGTGTATATATGTATACATGTGTATATGTATACATACACATATATATACATATATAACATACATAATGTGTATATAATGTATTATATACATATTATATTATATGTTATATATATGTATGCTGCTGCTGCTGCTGTTGCTAAGTCGCGTCAGTCGTGTCTGACTATATACATATACCTACATATATTATATAATACATATAATATAATGTATTATATAATATATATAACATATATAATACAATGTATTATATAATAGGTTATATTATTTATGTTATATATGTATATATGTATATATACATATACATATGTGTATATATGTATATATACTTGTATTAATATATTTGTATAGTATAATGTATTATATAATACATTATATTATATATGTTATATATTTGTATATATTAACATATATAACATATACATATATATGTATATGTGTATATACGTATACATATGTGTATATATGTATACATATATTTGTATAATTATATGTATATATGAATATGTATATATATGTGTATGTGTATATATATATACATATATATAATATATATAACATATATAACCTAACATATATAACATAATAACTGCACCATTACTCCAAAACCAAATTTCTGAGCACAGGTGAATTCTAACCTGATCTTGAGTCCCATTTCCCATAGTATCCATGTACCCGACTGGCAAATCACTGTGGTGCACCCAGACAATTCTTACAGCTGCCCATAGTTCAGAAAGACTATCTGCATCCCAAGTGACCACTTCTTACTATATAAGCACTAGCAAAATCTATTAAATGGAACTTTAATAAATTTGTAGAATACACAGCTTGTAACATTCTATTTTCATTTTATAACTTGTAATGATAAATTATCTGAAGATAAAGAAGACAAAGGTTTCCACTTCAGAAAAGAAAGTGATGCTAACAAACCTCACTACTAATTTCCATAATAAATTTCCATAATTCTAGTTAATGAAACTCATTAGGATGCTGAAGTATGAGAACAAGATCCTTTGTAATTAGAAAGGGTGCTACGAACAACAAATAAAGATAGATGGGTGGATGTGTGTGTGTAGGCAGCCAGAGAGACAAGCAGGGAAATGAAATATGAAATGTCTTGGTTTGGAATGGGTTCCTGGTTTTCTGTCCATGTGGTTCTGCATAACTTCTGAGTGCCGTGGCAAGAAAAGCTGGTTCACATACTGCAGGACAAACTGCAGCCACACCTGGGACACAGGCAAAAACCTAACGCTACCAGAAAGCCATGGCCAGATCCAGCCGCCTGTCTTGCATGTGTGTGTGATCCATAAGAATGGCTTTAACATGTTTAATTGACTGAAAGAATTGGAAGAATTATATTTCATAATGTGTGAAAATTATATGAAATTAAGATTTCAGCATCCATAAATAAAGTTTTACTGGGACACGGCCACACCTACTCATTCTGTGTCATTTTATGTATTGCCTGGAATGGGTGAATTTAACTCAGCTGACCATTATATCTACTACTGCGGGCAGGAATCCCTCAGAAGAAATGGAGTAGCCATCATGGTCAACAAAAGAGTCCGAAATGCAGTACTTGGATGCAATCTCAAAAACGACAGAATGATCTCTGTTCATTTCCAAGGCAAACCATTTAATATCACAATAATCCAAGTCTATGCCCCAACCAGTAACGCTGAAAAAGCTGAAGTTGAACGGTTCTATGAAGACCTACAAGACCTTTTAGAACTAACACCCAAAAAAGATGTCCTTTTCATTAGAGGGGACTGGAATGCAAAAGTAGGAAGTCAAGAAACACCTGGAGTAACAGGCAAATTTGGCCTTGGAGTACGGAATGAAGCAGGGCAAAGGCTAATAGAGTTTTGCCAAGAGAAAGCACTGGTCATAGCAAACACCCTCTTCCAACAACACAAGAGAAGACTCTACACATGGACATCACCAGATGGTCAGCACTGAAATCAGACTGATTATATTCTTTGCAGTCAAAGATGGAGATGCTCTATACAGTCAGCAAAAACAAGACTGGGAGCTGACTGTGGCTCAGATCATGAGCTCCTTATTGCCAAATTCAGACTTAAATTGAAGAAAGTAGGGAAAACCATTAGACCATTCAGGTATAAACTAAATCATATCCCTTATGATTATACAGTGGAAGTGAGAAATAGATTTAAGGGACTAGATCTGATAGAGTGCCTGATGAACTATGGTCTGAGATTCATGACATTGTACAGGAGACAGGGATCAAGACCATCCCCATGGAAAAGAAATGCAAAAAAGCAAAATGGCTGTCTGGGGAGGCCTTACAAATGGCTGTGAAAGAAGAGAAGCGAAAAGCAAAGGAGAAAAGGAAAGATATAAGCATCTAAATGCAGAGTTCCAAAGAATAGCAAGGAGAGATAAGAAAGCCTTCCTCAGCGATCAATGCAAAGAAATAGAGGAAAACAACAGAATGGGGAAGACTAGAGATCTCTTCAAGAAAATTAGAGATACCAAGGGAACATGTCATGCAAAGATGGGCTCGATAAAGGAAAGAAATGGTATGGACCTAATAGAAGCAGAAGATATTAAGAAGAGATGGCAAGAATACACAGAAGAACTGTACAAAAAAGAGCATCACGACCCAGATAATCACGATGGTGTGATCACTCACCTAGAGCCAGATATCCTGGAATGTGAAGTCAAGTGGGCCTTAGAAAGAATCACTATGAACAAAGTTAGTGGAGGTGATGGAATTCCAGTTGAGCTATTTCAAATCCTGAAAGATGATGCTGTGAAAGTGCTGCACTCAATATGCCAGCAAATTTGGAAAACTCAGCAGTGGCCACAGGACTGGAAAAGGTCAGTTTGCATTCCAATCCCAAAGAAAGGCAATGCCAAAGAATGCTCAAACTACTGCACAATTGCACTCATCTCACACACTAGTAAAGTAATGCTCAAAATTCTCCAAGCCAGGCTTCAGCAATACGTGAACTGTGAACTTCCTGATGTTCAAGCTGGATTTAGAAAAGGCAGAGGAACCAGAGATCAAATTGCCAACATCCGTTGGATCATGTAAAAGGCAAGAGAGTTCCAAAAAAGCATCTATTTCTGCTTTATTGACTATGCCAAAGCCTTTGACTGTGTGGATCACAATAAACTGTGGAAAATTCTGAAAGAGATGGGAATACCAGACCACCCTGACCTGCCTCTTGAGAAACCTATATGCAGGTCAGGAAGCAACAGTTAGAACTGGGCATGGAACAGACTGGTTCCAAATAGGAAAAGGAGTACATCAAGGCTGTATATTGTTACCCTGCTTATTTAACTTCTATGCAGAGTACATCATGAGAAACACTGGGCTAGAAGAAGCACAAGCTGGAATCAAGATTGCCAGGAGAAATATCAATAACCTCAGATATGCAGATGACACCACCCTTATGGCAGAAAGTGAAAAGGAACTAAAAAGTCTCTCGATGAAAGTGAAAGAGGAGAGTGAAAAAGTTGGCTTAAAGCTCAACATTCAGAAAATGAAGATCATGGCATCCAGTCCCATCACTTCATGGGAAATAGATGGGGAAACAGTGGAAACAGAGTCAGACTTTATTTTTTGGGGCTCCAAAATCACTGCGGATGGTGACTGCAGCCATGAAATTAAAAGACGCTTACTCCTTGGAAAGAAAGTTATGACCAACCTAGATAGCATATCAAAAGCAGAGACATCACTTTGCCAACAAAGGTCTGTCTAGTCAAGGCTATGGTTTTTCCAGTGGTCATGTATGGATGTGAGAGTTGGACTGTGAAGAGAGCTGAGCGCCGAAGAATTGATGCTTTTGAACTGTGGTGTTGGAGAAGACTCTTGAGAGTCTCTTGGACTGCAAGGAGATGCAACCAGTCCATCCTAAAGGAGATCAGCCCTGGGTGTTCTTTGGAAGGAATGTTGCTGAAGCTCAAACTCCAGTACTTTGGCCACCTCATACGAAGAGTTGATACACGGGAAAAGACTCTGATGCTGGGAGGGATTGAGGGTAGGAGGAGAAGGGCACGACAGAGGATGAGATGGCTGGATGGCATCACCGACTCGATGGACGTGAGTTGGACTGAACTCCGGGAGTTGGTGATGGACAGGGAGGCCTGGCGTGCTGTGATTCATGGGGTCACAAAGAGTCGGACACGACTGAGCGACTGAACTGAACTGAACTGATGGCTGTTTTCACATTGCATAGTTAAGTAGCCGTGACAAGAAGCCATATGACCCAAGAAGCTCTTACTATCTGGCCATTCAAAGAGAAAGCCTACCAATCTCCGCTTAAGGGCAGGTGTTAGATTACTTCCTGAAAAATGACTCTGATCATAAATAAATAAAATACTGAACTTAGAATTATCTCTTATTTATTTTCTTTGATATTGACCTTAAAAGCATACATACCACCATCGAGTAACCTCTGCCTGGGTGTCCTGATATTGAACTGAAACTATTCCCATGGTTTCTGAATCCAGAAGTAGGGGCAGGTGAGGGCTTCTGCACATTCAACTCCATCATTACAATGATGGATGCATGAAGAGGCAAAGCAGGCTAATTCTGCAGGGCTCTCTTCGTGGGCTGGGTCTGAGCCTTCCTTTTATTGAGGGGTAACAAAGAGTCGGACACGACTGAGCAACTGAACTGAACTGAAAGAGCTTTTTACCCTGTCAACAAATATCTCAGGCACTATTGCCATTTTCCCAGCCTTAATATTCAAAAATCTGAAACGCGGGACACAATGCATAATTCAAAGTAGAATGGCAGGAGCCACTGCCCTCCCTTTCATGAGGCAGGAAGGTGGCCTGTCAGGGTCCAGACAGTTCTGGCCTATTATGAATAGTCTTGTCTCTGCCATCTCTGAAGGCAACACAAATTATATATAAAGTGTTTTATATTGTTGCACCAGTCAGCTAACTCAATTGTCAAGATACCTCAAACCCTGTGATTTAGACTCAAAAGAGTGGGGAGCCTCGCGCCTTTGAACTGCCTCTTTGACTATTCCATGTCACAGCTTGCTTGAGGTGAGGGGAGGAAAACCAAAATGTTCTCCATTAGAAAATCAATGTAAATACCCAGGAAAGCCAGTTAATAAGCATAATGGTTTAGAAGAGAAGTAAACAGAGTGGTTTATTATTCCCAGCACGAGTACGTATTTTAAACTGTGGCTGTATCACACACATCGATTGCTGGTTAACTTTTTATTTTTTTAAGGCTTCTTGTTTGGTTGCTTATGTGTTATGGTTGAATTCTTAAGGTATTTTACTCACATTCAAACAGCACCTAATCCAAGCCTCTTTCCCAGTGTTTTTACCTAAACCCTCTGTGAACCAGTTTCCAGTTTCATAAAATACCCAGCCTTTAGGTGCCAAGGTAACAAAGAAGGTGCCCTCATACTGAAGACCTCTGTGGGCTCATTTCCCTGTTGAAAGCCTGAATGTGCTTTCACAAGCTGTAACTCTAGTACGAATCCCAGCTCTGCCTGGTGGATGTGCACAGAGACGATATGGCATCTCCCCGAGCTCCAGTTTGCAGCTGACGACCAAGGTTGAGACTACTTTATAAAAAAATAAATAAATAAAACACACACACACACACACACAAAAGACTACTTTAAGTGATGATTTTGACTCAGGAAATTTACTAAATATCACTGAATTACACACTTATCATTGGCCAGTTTCATAATATGTAAACCATTCCTCAATAAACTTGTTAAAAAGTTAATTTTTTAAACTTGTGGTGAAGGAAGAAGCCATCAGTGAAAATGAGCAAGAAGAGAGACAGGCTCACTGAGGAGAAGAGATCAGGGGAAGGCGGGCGTAAACAGACGAAGCCAGAGGCCCAGACAGAGGCCCCCAAGAGTGTTCCCAGATGTCATGTCCTATTTAAAACCCTCTTCCTAGACTCCCCTGACTCTCTTCTGCCCCTCAGAGTTAAACTGGCTCTTTTCTAGGCTGTATTTCGGATGTGCTTTTGTAAATGCAATTATCACATTGCATAGCAAATATTTCTTTAAAAGTCTGCTTTCCACTTAACTGTAAGTTTTTGGAGTGGCAGTCCTGGTCCCTAATTTAGTCTAATAAGGTTTAAGAAAATCAGATGAATGAAAAAATGAAGCACTACTGTTGCTGCAAAAAGTAAACAAAAAAAGATGGCTTTGAAGAATCAATTAACTCTACACGTATATGCAAAGCACTTAGTACAATGTTTTCATGTCACGAGCGTTAGAAGATGGTGTTTCTCTTTATTAACAACAGTTGCTAAGAACTACACTACAGAAAGAAGTCTTCTCTGAAACTACGCTAACCTGCAAAATAGACATGTCCAAATGCATAGAAGGCCTAGTTTTAGGGGACCCTTGTCTTATTTCCAAAACTTAAGGGCCCAGATACTGGCCAGATTTCAAAGAACCTCACAGAGCTATCTACAATTTGTGATCAGAATCCTCCAAGGTCACAATTAGCAGCAATCCCACTCTCACTTAACCTTGTACTTGCAAGCTGAAGCCGTTATTGAGCAGTACTTGTTGGGCTGGCTGAGAATTCATTCTCCTAAAGTTTGATCTGAATGAGAAGAGACAAAAGGCAGCAGAGAGTAAGGCAGGGAAGAAGCAAGGGATGGTGTTCCTGACTGTCTCCTCCTCCTCTTCCCAAAGGTAAGCTACTGTCCAGGGTGTCAGGAACTGCTGGACTATTGACTTAGCTGGCACCATATGAGATTGCTTCAGCCACTCACTAGATATTTACTGAGCCCCTCCTATGGGTCTGCCATTGTTCTAGGCACTAGACACATCAATGAACAAAGCATTTAAACTTACTCAAGAACAATGAGGTAAGGTGACACTACTATCTGACATCAGGCATTAGTATAAATAAGTAGTGACTATGAACTGAAAAAAGAGACCACAGACTCATCAACATATGGAGACCTGATAAATGCAAAAGGTGGCACTTCACATTCGCGAGGAAAGGATGGGAATTCAATAAGTGTTGCTGAAGCAGGTGGTTATCAATATGGGGGGAAATACTAAATTCCTAACTCACTTAGTATGTTGAACTTAATATCAAGTGGGTTAATGGTCTAAATACTAAGTTCAATTCAGTCAGTCAGTCATGTCCGACTCTTTGCGACCCCATGAACCGCACCACACCAGGCCTCCCTGTCCATCACCAACTCCCAGAGTCCACCCAAACCCATGTCCATTGAGTCGGTGATGCCATCCAACTATCTCATCCTCTGTCGTCCCCTTCTCCTCCTGCCCTCAATCTTTCCCAGCATCAGGGTCTTTTCAAATGAGTCAGCTCTTCGCATCAGGTGGCCAAAGTATTGGAGTTTCAGCTTCAACATCAGTCTTTCCAATGAACACCCAGGACTGATCTCCTTGCAGTCCAAGGGACTCTAAAGACTCTTCTCCAACACCACAGTTCAAAAGCATCAATTCTTTGGTGCTCAGCTTTCTTTATAGTCCAACTCTCACATCCATACATTACTACTGGAAAACCATAGCCTTGACTAGATGAACCTTTGTTGGCAAAGTAATGTCTCTGCTTTTTAATATGCTGTCTAGGTTGGTCATAACTTTGCTTCCAAGAAGTGTCTTTTGATTTCATGGCTGCAGTCACCATCTGCAGTGATTTTGGAGCCCAGAAAAATAAAGTCTGACACTGTTTCCACTGTTTCCCCATCTATTTCCCATGAAGTAATGGGACCGGATGCCATGATCTTCGTTTTCTGAATGCTGAGCTTTAAGCCAACTTTTTCACTCTCCTCTTTCACTTTCATCAAGAGGCTCTTTAGTTCTTCTTCACTTTCTGTCATAAGGGTGGTGTCATCTGCATATCTGAGGTTATTGATATTTCTCCCGGCAATCTTGATTCCAGCTTGTGCTTCTTCCAGCCCAGCATTTCTCATGATGTACTCTGCATATAAGTTAAATAAGCAGGGTAACAATATACAGCCTTGATGTACTCCTTTTCCTATTTGGAACCAGTCTGTTGTTCCATGTCCAGTTCTAACTGTTGCTTCCTGACCTGCATATAGGTTTCTCAAGAGGCAGGTCACGTGGTCTGGTATTCCCATCTCTTTCAGAATTTTCCACAGTTTATTGTGATCCACACAATCAAAGGCCTTGGCATAGTCAATAAAGCAGAAATAGATGTTCTTCTGGAACTCTCTTGCTTTTTCCATGATGCAGTGGATGTTAGCAATTTGATCTCTGGTTCCTCTGCCTTTTCTAAAACCAGCTTGAACATTTGGAAGTTCACAGTTCACGTATTGCTGAAGCCTGGCTTGGAGAATTTTGAGTGCTCCTTTTCTAGCATGTGAGATGAGTGCAATTGTGCAGTAGTTTGAGCATTCTTTGGCATTGCCTTTCTTTTGGATTGGAATGAAAACTGACCTTTTCCAGTCCTGTGGCCACTGCTGAGTTTTCCAAATTTGCTGGCATATTGAGTGCAGCACTTTCACAGCATCATCTTTCAGGATTTGGAATAGCTCCACTGGAATTCCATTACCTCCACTAGCTTTGTTCGTAGTGATGCTTTCTAAGGCCCACTTGACTTCACATTCCAGGATGTCTGGCTCTAGTCAGTGATCACACCATCGTGATTATCTGGGTCGTGAAGATCTTTTTTGTTCAGTTCTTCTGTGTATTCTTGCCACCTCTTCTTAATATCTTCTGCTTCTGTTAGGTCCCTACCATTTCTTTCCTTTATCGAGCCCATCTTTGCATGACATGTTCCCTTGGTATCTCTAATTTTCTTGAAGAGATCTCTAGTCTTCCCCATTCTGTTGTTTTCCTCTATTTCTTTGCATTGATCGCTGAGGAAGGCTTTCTTATCTCCTCTTGCTATTCTTTAGAACCCTGCATTCAAATGGGTACATAAATACTAAAGACAAAGATTAAAGTCTTTTTAGGAAAAACATATGTAAATATCTTTAGTCTGCAGACAGAGAAGGACTCCTTATGAAACAAAAAGCACAAACCACAAAGGAATGAACTGGCAACCTCAAATACATTAAAATTTAAAATATTCTATTAAAAAAGATAAACTGGAAAAATTGCAACTCAGTAAGAAAAAGACAATATAAAAGAGAAACAAGCAAAATATATGAACTGATATTTCACAAAAGAGGAAAATTGAATGGCAAATGAATACATAAACCTATGTTCAACTATATTTGTAATCAGAGAAATACAAATTAAAACCAGTGAGATAATATTCTACCCGTGTCTGATTTGCAAAAAAAAAAAAAAAGTTACACTCTTGACAGTACCAAGTATTTGGTAAAAATACAGGCCATTCATAAACTGCTGATCAATCTCTTTAGAGGGGTATGGCAATATCCAGCAGAATGGACAGTACGATTACCCTGTAGTCCCACTACCCGCCTCTAAATACCCTGGCAAACAAGTAGATACACAGAATAATACAGCAGCACTGCTTTAAAACAACCTAAATGTATGGCAAAAAGAGAAAGGCTAACTTAATTACACAGTTATTTCATTTTGTGAACATACTATAAAAATCCATTATCAGCTATTGGTATCAAATGGATAAACACCACATCATGCAAAAAAGCACATTATAAGAATACATAATACATTCATACGCACACATATGGTATGTATGTTGGGATACATACAAAATTTAAAGACAGGCAGAATAACAGTATGTCTTGCTTAAGGATCTATGCATATATAATAAAGCATTAGAGGTCATGAAGTCTGTCACGTTAACCCCTGTCCTCCCTGATCCTCTGCATCCTGCTGCTGCTACTTAGCTCCTCAGTCGTATCTGGCTGTGCCACCCTATGCTGCAGGCCGCCAGGCTCCTCTGTCCCTGGGATTCTCCAGGCAAGAATATTGGAGTGCGTTAGCCATGTTCTCCTCCAGATCTTCCCGACCCAGGGGTTGAATCTGGATCTCCTGCATTGCAGGCAGATTCTTTACTGCTGAGCCACCAGGGAAGCCCCCACTGCATCCTATCAGTCACTAAGTTCTACTGACTCTATTGCCAAAACACGACTCAAATAGAACAAGCCCTTTCCCTTTATCTCCTGGTCATGGTCATCAGGATCAATGACTGATAGCCTCCTAACCAGGTTTCCTACCCCAATTTTCCACCTCCAATCCATACTCCACATTATGGGCAATGGAAATTTCTGAAGCAAATGTCTGATTTTCAGAAGTCTGCTTAGAAGCTCTCAATGGCTTTTGGTTGTTCTTTGGACACTTCTCAACATGACCTCCACAGTCGATGGGGCCTTTCCCCTTCTCTTTCCCTCCTCAACTACTGTGTGCTCCCTTGCGCTCTAGGCAGCAGCTACTCTACATGCCTCTTGCTTCTTTTGGCGTGCTACTCCTCTCCCCATTTTGCACACACTGTTTATCCCACCTGGAATGAAATCCTCCTCCTCTTTCCTGGTTGCCCTGCTCAGGCTTCAAGTCTCTGTCAACAGTCACTTTGTCTGAAAGCTTCTATGAACCTTCCCTCCACCCCTGCCCTGAGTAAGTAAGGACCTTCTAGCTTGCCGACAAAGGTCTGTATAGTCAAAGGTATGGTTTTTCCAGTAGTCGTGTACGGATGTGTGAGGTGGACCATAAAAAAGGCTAAGCACCAAAGAATTGATGCTTTTAAAATGTGGTGTTGGAGAAGGCTCTTGCGAGTCCCTTGGACTGCAAGGAGATCCAACCAGTCAACCCTAAAGGAAATCAATCCTGAATATTCATTGAAAGGACTGATGCTGAAACTGAAGCTCCAAAATTTTGGCCACCTGATACGAAGAGCCAACTCACTAGAAAAGATTCTGATGCTGGGAAGGACTGACGGCAGGAGAAGAAGGGGATGACAGAGGACAAGATGGATGGATAGCATCACCGATTCAATAGACACGAGTTTGAGTAAACTCCAGGAGTCGGTGAAGGACAGGGAAGCCTGGCGTGCTGCAGTCCATGGGGTCGCAAAGAGTCGGACACGACTGAGCAACTGAACAACCACCTCCACCTTCTTTGCAACAGCATGCCACCACTCACAGAACTGCTTCACCACCTCCTCAGACAGACTCCAAGCCCTGTGATGAGATCAGTGCCGCTCAGAGCTCGCTCACTCACCATGGATGTCTAGCACACGTTAGGAGGTTCATTTAAAATATCTGTTCCATGAGCGTTACCACGTTACATTTAGTCCACGTACAAACAACGCTTGTGAAACCACCTCAGTCATTTCCTTTAACTTGAAGATATGCAGGGCTCTAAATTCAGAAAGCCATGAATTACCTGTGGTGTTTATGTTTTATCACCTCTGCTACTTTGGCAAGCATTGTTTGCACCAGAGAAGCACGCCATCAAAAGGAGCAAGAGCTGGCAAGACTCAGAACCAGCCAGCTTGATTCTCAAACCTTAAAAAAAAAAAAAAGCTCCATGTATTTTCAAAGGTCAACACCTCGGTTACGAGAGAGACATAATGCCTGAAATCTTGTTAGGATTACCATGACTGAAATGGAAAGGTTTTTGGCAAAAGGACTGAAAGTTTATTCATTTATGTTTTTTTGCACAAAGATTTTTGGTCTAAGGCTCAGGTGGCTATGCTTAACAGCTGCCAAGGATAAAGGCTGCCTGCAAATTCACCAGCAGTTTACCTAGAGCTGCTGCTGCTAAGTCACTTCAGTCGTGTCCGACTTTGTGCGACCCCATAGACAGGAGCCCACCAGGCTCCCCCATCCCTGGGATTCTCCAGGCAAGAACACTGGAGTGGGTAGCCATTTCCTTTTCCAATGCAGGAAGGTGAAAAGTGAAAGTGAAGTCACTCAGTCATGTCCGACCCTCAGCGACCTCATGGACTGCAGCCCACCAGGCTCCTCCATCCATGGGATTTTCCAGGCAACGGTACTGGAGTGGGGTGCCATTGCCTTCTCGGTTACCTAGAGCAGAAGCTCTCAATTTTAAATCCCCAACCTTCCATCCCATTCTTTTTTTTTATTAGCATAAACATTAAGAACACAGACTCTGTTGCCAGGATGCCTGGTTTAAAATCCCTGCTACATCATTTATTGGCTGTGGTATGCTGGGCAAATTACTTAGCTGGTCGGCGTCTCTAGCTTCCTCACTTGAACATGGGGATAAAATGGCACTTATTTAACAGGTTTGCTGTGAGGATTAAATGAGCTAATTACACATAAGGCACTTAGAGTAAAGGCTCCATAAGTGTCAGACATATCTTGGGCAGAAGAATAGGTTTGGAGGAGCAGGGATGTGAAACAGAATGGAGAACATGGAAGCAAAAGTCATCTGCTACATAATAGTAACAGAGCACTTTGGACAGATTATTACTCAGCCTTCAGAAAAATCCGTTAATGCAAGTGAGCCAATCCAAGTCACATGGCTAATAAATAGCTGAGCTGGATCTGAATTCAGGCAATCTGTTTCCAGAGATCAAGTCCTGAGCCACTATGAAATCGTGTCTTCTACCTTCACGTCTGCCCCTTGGGGAATGTGATTCCTGCCTCGAACAGGAGAAAGTGAAGGAAAAAAAGATGTAAGGAGTGGAAAAGAAGAACGAATAAACAAAATAAGGTCAGACTCAACTACTTTCTGAATTTAAAAGTGATAAAGTGACAGGTTTCCCTTTATCATCCCTTCGCACGGAGCCTACTATCTCTGTGGTTGACATTTTACTGTGAATCTGGTGAGCCAGGATAAAATTAAAGTCACTGTGAAAGACTGCAACAGGATCACAGATCCCTCTCGACTTGGTAAGACCCAAATGTGAAGTGGACCTCAGGGTTATGAAGTGAGAGGGTGAGCAGGAGTGCCGTGCACTGAGTATCAGGGACACAGAAATGGTACCCCTACCCAGAGCATCAGGACAAGCTGCAGGGCTTTAGAGTCAGACACACAAAGGATTCACACTGTTGTCTGGCCCAGAGCATCTGAAAAAAATGACTTGACATCTCTGGGCATCACTTTTTCTATATGTGAAATGGGAACAAGAACACCCCCCTCTTCATGGATAAACCACACTGCTACAGTGTCAGGAAGAAATGGGAAGACAGCACTAACACATGGCAAAGGCAGGTGAAGAGCGAGGGCAGACTGGTAACTGGTGGTGGTGTTCAGTCACTAAGTTGTGTCCGACTCTTTGTGGCCCTATGGACCGCAGCATGCCAGGCTCCCTGTCCTTCACTATCCCCCGGAGTTTGCTCAAACCCACGTCCATTGAGTTGATGATGCCATCCAACCTGTGTCACCAATCTTGTCTTCTGTCACCCCTTCTCCTCCTGCCATCAATCTTTCCCAGCATCAGGGTCTCTTCCAGTGAGTTAGTTCTTCGAATCAGGTGGCCAAAGTACTGGAGTTTGAGCTTTAGCATCAGCCCTCCCAGTGAACATTCAGGGTTGATTTCCTCTAGGACTGACTGGGTTGGATCTCCTTGCTGTCCAAGGGACTTTCAAGAGTCTTCTCTAGCACCACAATTTGAAAGCATCAATGCTTCAATTTGGTGATACCTCTTTCTTTTTTCAATTTAACAAACTTACCCAGCACTTACAATATGCCAGGCACTGTACTAGTCAGTTACTTTACAATTATTAACTATTCAATTTTTGTGGCAGATCGTTTGCCAAAATGGGGGCAATGATCCCCTTACTGTAACCTTGTCCTTGGAGAGTCCCCTCCCACATGGACTCTAAGGCTGGCCAGATACCTGATTTGGTCAATGGGACAACAGCAAATACGACATAAGCAGAGATCTGAAAAACGCTTGTGCTTTGGGGTTTGCCATCTCTTGCTGCTTTTTCGAACCCTGAGACCTCCACATGAACATCTGCCACCCTAAATGAGGTCCCTGAAGACCAACTCACTTGTTGATTGCCAGACATGAGTGAGGCCACCCTAGATCCTCCAGCTACCAGCTGACCCACCAGGACCACAAAGCTGGAGAGAACTCAGTGGAGCTCAGTCGGGTTGGCCAAGCCAAGAAGAGCCACCCAGGCAATCTACCAACTCACAAGCTGAGTAAAACAGTTATTGTCTTAAGTCACTAAGCTTTGGGATGATTTAACAAATCAACACAAACTGATACAACCTTCATAACTATCGTGTTAAATAGCCATTACTTTTATTCCTATTTTACAAGTGAGGCAAGGGAGTTAAAGAGAGGTTAAGTGACATGCACATACTGTTAAATGGCAGTCAAGACCACCCCAGGCAATCTGGCTTCTAAATATGGGCTATATTTATGTGTCTATATATTTATATAGATACCTCCCCCACACTATGCTGCTTTACCTAACAAAGGTAAAGACATTTGTATCAGTTGATCCAGAAATTTATCACACAGATATACTCATATGAAATCATGTATGTGTAAGAGTATTCAGCACTGCTGATAGTAGCAAGGCTAGAAAAACCAATTCCAGCAGATCCATGTAAAGATACCACGTGAGGCCATAAAAAGAACAGGTAGCTCTACAAACACCAATCTTGTGTACACA
The DNA here is from genome assembly GCF_029407905.1 of Bubalus kerabau. Taxonomy (NCBI): domain Eukaryota; kingdom Metazoa; phylum Chordata; class Mammalia; order Artiodactyla; family Bovidae; genus Bubalus; species Bubalus kerabau. Next base: position 97,857,410 of record NC_073624.1, on the reverse strand, counting down.
GAAAAAAGCAAAATGCATTTATATGTTAGCATTATATGCTAACATTTACATTTGTGTGTAAAAAAGCAGGGTGGGGGATGTGAGTATACATCTGCTGTGTCTCTGCATAGACTATTTCTGAAAGTACACAAGAAATGGGTTTAACCTCAATCATTTCTAGGGGAAGGGAAGCAGCTAGTTGAGCAACAGAGTAGGAGGAACAATGTTCACTGTAACCTTCATATCTTTTAAATTTTATGTAAATGCATCACTTATTAAGTGTCACTTTAAAGCTGTTACAAACATGAAGGGAGATGACCCATGGCTGGCACAAAGAAGCCATCAATAAGTAGTAACTACATTGTCATTATTTTTCCACAGTTGATTTCTAACTCTTTTTTTCAAACTTTAAACTTTTTTTTTTTGGAAGAAATAGAATGGTGTTCTTATTCTCAGCTGGCAGAGAGGGGAACACAACATGCTCCTGCCTCGAGAACTACACCCCTAAGGCAAGTGCTCCCAGTCAGGAGTCTGTGACGAGGAAGCAAAGGTGACAGGACCTTGATTTCTTCCTCTTGCACTGTTTGAAAGGCAGTCATAAACTGGTGTCAGTAACCCAGCGACTGCATCTGGCAGTTTGGTGGCTCTGAGGCCTTCTTTCCGACATGTAACTACAAGGGGAAGGGTGTTGTAAAGGTAAACACCAGACAGGGGATGTGTTTAGCATAGAGTCAAGTGAAGTGTATAGCTCCTGCAGAGTTAGAGGGCAGAAAAACAAACTTAGTTACAGACATGCAGAATTAGGAGCACTTTTATCCTTTTCCATCAGAGGGCAGACAGACTGAAAACCACAATCAGAAAACTAACCAATCTGACCACATGGACCACAGCCTTGTCTAACTCAATGAAACTATGAGACATGCTGTGTAGGGTCACCCAAGACGGATGGGTCATGGTGGAGAGATCTGACAAAATGTGGTCCACTGGAGAAGGGAATGGCAAACCACTTCGGTATTCTTGCCTTGAGAACCCCATGAAGAGTATAAAAAGGCAAAACTATAGGACAATGAAAAATGAACTCCCCAGGTCGGTAGGTACCCAGTATGCTACTGGAGAAGAGTAGAGAAATAACTCCAGAAAGAATGAAGAGACAGAGCCAAAGCAAAAACAACACCCAGCTGTGGATGTGACGGGTGATGGAAGTAAAATCTGATGCTGTAAAGAGCAATATTGCATAGGAACCTGGAACGTTAGGTCCATGAATCAAGGCAAATTGGAAGTGGCAAACAGGAGATGGCAAGAGTGAACATTGACATTTTAGGACTCAACAAACTAAAATGGACTGAAATGGGTGAATTTAACTCAGATGACCATTATATCGACTACTGTGGGCAAGAATCCCTTGGAAGAAATGGAGTAGTCATCATAGTCAACAAAAGAGTCTGAAATGCAGTACTTGGATGCAATCTCAAAAAACAACAGAATGATCTCTGTTTGTTTCCAAGGCAAATCATTCAATAACACAGTAATCCAAGTCTATGCCCTGACCAGTAATGCTGAAGAAGCTGAACAGTTCTATGAAGACCTACAAGACCTTCTAGAACTAAAACCCAAAAAAGATGTCCTTTTCATTATAGGGGACTGGAATGCAAAAGTAGGAAGTCAAGAAACACCTGGAGTAACAGGCAAATTTGGCCTTGGAGTACAAAATAGAGCAGGGCAAAAGCTAATAGAATTTTGCCAAGAGAACGCACTGGTCATAGCAAATACCTCTTCCAATAACACAAGAGAAGACTCTACACATGGACATCACCAGATGGTCCAATACAGAAATCAGACTGATTATATTCTTTGCAGCCAAAGATGGAGAAGCTCTATACAGTCAGCAAAAACAAGACCTGGAGCTGACTGTGGCTCAGATCATGAACTCCTTATTGCCAAATGCAGACTTAAATTGAAGAAAGTAGGGAAAACCATGAGACCATTCAAGTATGACCTAAATCAAACCTCTTACAATTATACAGTGGAAATGAAAAATAGATTCAAGGGATTTGATCTGATAGATAGAGTCCCTGAAGAACTATGGACAGAGGTTTGAGGCAGGGATCAAGACCATCCTCATGGAAAAGAAATGTAAAAAAGCAAAATGGCTGTCTGAGGAGACCTTACAAATAGCTGTGAAAAGAAGAGAAGCAAAAAGCAAAGGAGAAAAGGGAAGATATACCCATTTGAATGCAGAGTTCCAAAGAACAGCAAAGAGAGACAAGAAAGCCTTCCTCAGTGATAAATGCAAAGAAAAGAGGAAAACAATACAATGGGAAAGATTAGAGATCTCGTCAAGAAAGTTAGCATTACCAAGGGAACATTTCATGCAAAGATGGGCACAATAAAGAACAGAAATGGTATGGACCTAACAGAAGCAGAAGATAAGAAGAGGTGACAAGAATACACAGAAGAACTGTACAAAAAAGATCTTCACGACCCAGATAATCACAATGGTATGATCACTCATCTAGAGCCAGACATCCTGGAATGTGAAGTCAAGTGGGCCTTAGGAAGCATCACTACGAACAAAGCTAGTGGAGGTGATGGAATTCCAGTGGAGCTATTTCAAATCCTGAAAGATGATGCTGTGAAAGTGCTCCACTCAATATGCCAGCAAATTTAGAAAACTCAGCAGTGGCCACAGGCCTGGAAAAGGTCAGTTTGCATTCCAATCCCAAAGAAAGGCAATGCCAAAGAATGCTCAAACTACCGCACAATTGCACTCATGTCACATGCTAGTAAAGTAATGCTCAAAATTCTCCAAGTCAGGCTTCAGTGGTACGTGAACCGCGAACTTCCAGATGTTCAAGCTGGTTTTAGAAAAGGCAGAGGAAACAGAGATCAAATTGCCAACATCTGCTGGATCATCGAAAAAGCAAGAGAGTTCCAGAAAAACATCTATTTCTTTTTCTTTTAATTTAAATGTATTTATTTTAATTGGAGGCTAATTACTTTACAATATTGTATTGGTTTTGCCATACATCAACATGAATCCGCCACGGGTGTACACGTGTTCCCAATCCTGAACCCCCCTCCCACCTCCCTCTCTATTTCTGCTTTATTGACTATGCCAAAGCCTTTGCCTGTGTGGATCACAATTAACTGTGGAAAATTCTGAAAGAGATGGGAATACCAGACCACGTGACCTGCCTCTTGAGAAACCTGTATGCAGGTCAGGAAGCAACAGTTAGAACTGGACATGGAACAACAGACTGGTTCCAAATAGGAAAAATAGTACGTCAAGGCTATATATTGTCACCCTGCTTATTTAACTTCTATGCAGAGCACGTCATGAGAAATGCTGGGCTGGAAGAAGCACAAGCTGGAATCAAGATTGCCGGGAGAAATATCAAGAACCTCAGATATCCAGATGACACCACCCTTATAGCAGAAAGTGAAGAAGAACTAAAGAGCCTCTTAATGAAAGTGAAAGAGAAGAGTGAAAAAGTTGGCTTAAAGCTCAACATTCAGAAAACTAAGATCATGGCATCTGGTCCCATCACTTTATGGTAAATAAATGAGGAAAGAGTGGAAACAGTGACAGACTTTATTTTCTTGGGTTCCAAAATCACTTCAGATGGTAACTGCAGCCATGAAATTAAAAAACGCTTATTCCTTGGAAGAAAAGTTATGACTAAGCTACACAGCATATTAAAAAGCAGAGACATTACTTCGCCAACAAAGGTCCATCTAGTCTAAGCTCTGGTTTTTCCAGTAGTCATGTATGGATGTGAGAGTGGGACTATAAAGAAAGCTGAGCGCCAAAGAATTGATGCTTTTGAACTGTGGTGTTGGAGAAGACTTTTCAGAGTCCCTTGGATTGCGAGGAGATCCAACCAGTTCATCCTAAAGGAAATCATCCCTGAATATTTATTGGAAGGACTGATGCTGAAGCTGAAACTCCAATACTTAGGCCACCTGATACGAAGAGCTGACTCACTGGAAAAGACTGCGATGCTGGGAAAGATTAAGGGCAGGAGAAGGGGACGACAGAGGATGAGATGGCTGGATGGCATCACTGACTCAATGGACATGAGTTTGAGTAAACTCCAGGAGTTGGTGATGGACAGGAAGGCTTGGCATGCTGCAGTCCATGGAGTCACAAAGAGTCAGACACGACTGAGCGACTAAACTGAACTCACCACAGGGAGTGGCTGGATTGGCTGCAGACAAATAGGCCAGGTGGCAGGCATTTCCCTTTCTCAGGGTCCGCTGACTCACATTGAAGGGCTGCAATCGCTGATCCAGGTCTCAGGTCTTTCCTTCTGGGCCATGGATGAACATTATCCTCCTGGAATTTAGGCTCCGGGTCCTGCTTCAAAGTTATTTATAAGTGATTCACTGCTGCCTCCTCCATCTTCCACCACCCCCGACTACTCCAAACTTTAAACTTTCTATTTTTTTTTGGTAACGATAACCCTATATGCGAGGCAGCAAAAGAGACACAGATGTATAGAACAGTCTTTTGGACTCTGTGGGAGAAGGCGAGAGTGGGATGATCTGAGAGAAAAACATTGAAACACGTATTTTATCATATGTGAAACAGATCGACAGTCCAGGTTCAATGCATGAGACAGGGTGCTCTGGGCTGGTGCACTGGGATGACCCAGAGGGATGGGATGGGGAGGGACATGGGAGGGGGCTTCAGGATGGGGAACACATGTACACCCATGGCTGAGTCATGTCAATGTATGACAAAACCACTACAATATTATAAAGTAATTAGCCTCCAATTAAAATAAATAAATTTAAAAAATAAACTTTCTATTTTGTATTGGGGTATAGCCAATTAACAACCTTGTCATAGTTTTAGGTGAACAGCAAAGGGACTCAGCCATACACATACATGTATCTATTCTCCACTGAGTACAAATAAGTTTTTAAAGTAACTCTTGAAACCCGTGGCTCTCATAGGAAGGAGCTCATTTTGGATGCAAAATAGAGAACAAAATGTTAAACAAGCTACATGAAGAGGTGAAAGAAGAATCGAGCAGGTGGCTTCTCTAGAGGTCACCTGAGGTTCAAAGCACCGGCACCATGCCAGCTTCTCCCGGCAGAAACCCAGTTACTGGGCATCTTCTGTGCTGCCGTTCTGAACACCCTCATGCACTTTCCCTTTCAATCAAGAACACGAGGGAAAACAGTCACTGCTTTCCATGTAATAGAATGTCTTCCCTCCCTCTGCATTTGCTGATCTGCATGGCTGAATGATCACCACATGCATCTTCCTAACAGCAAAATTATCTCTTCGGGACCAGAAAAAGTCTGAGACAGGAGCAGGCAGTTTGCAGGCAACAGAGTAGACTTGCAAGAGCAGGGTTTTGGGGTCAGGCAAGCCCAGGTCCAATCCCAGCTCCAACACTTAGCTGGGTGGCCTAGAGCAACATACTCAACGTTCCTGAGCTTGTGACTGCATCTGTAGAATGGTGACAAGAGTTACTATTTCACGGGGCTCTTGTTAATACGTGTACCACAGTAAATGTTCACGGAACGCTCACTATTTTCATTATCACTGGGGCATTTTAACCAAGGCCCAACCACCTTTTCTATATCTCTCTCCCGCTCTCACATACACACATTCACACAGTCAGCAACCTTAAACATACATGAGGATTCCTATCCCTTCCTTCCTCCCACATCAGCAACTTCAGCTGACTTTACCTCCAAAATACCTCCCCCGGCTCCATCACTGCTGAACTCAAAGGCGGTCTCCCTCTACCACCACCATTCCCATCCCATAATCCATTCTGCACACATAGCCAAACTGATCTTCAAACAAGTAAAGCAGACCACATCATTCTACTCCTCTCGTTAAAATTCTCTTCTGAAGAGCATTCCTCTAACCAACAAGGACCTACTGAACAGCACAGGGAACTCTGCTCAATGTTATGTGGCAGCCTGGATGGGAAGGGAGTTTGGAGGAGAATGGATACATGTATATGTATGGCTGAGTCCCTTCACTCTTCACCTCAAACTAGCACAATATTGATAATCAATACAATATATTGATTGTATATATACTCCAATACAAAATGAAAAGCTTAATAAAGTGGGGAAAAAAAAAAAAAGAGCATCCCTCTGCATTTAGGCCTAAATCCAAATTTCTTACCAAATTTCTTCATTCCACTCTCCTCACCCCACTCTGCTTCAATTCTGGTATCTTCTCTCTGTTCTTCACACAGGCCATGCCTGCTCCTACCTCAGGGCCTTTGCATTTGATGTTCTTCAGGCTATAGCACTTTCCTCAAAACTTCACATAGCTGACTTCCTTTCCTGTGTAATTCACAGTTCAAATGTCAACTTCTTGGAAACATCTTCCCTGCCCACACAAATTAAAATGGTTTCACTCCCGGATCCACTTTCCATTCTGTAACAGAACCAACCTGACTCCATATTGACCTATTCCTTTAGCTCTAACCTTTGAGCTCTGTTGCCTGAGCTTAAGTCATGGAGGTTCTCCATCCGTTTATAAAAGAATATTGCCTATAGCCTGAAATACACAGGACAGCCCATTTCCAGAGGTCTGACCTTTAAAAGTATAACACTTTCCCATCCATATAGAGACAAAAAGTTGCAGAAGAGAGAATAACTTTAGTCTTGTTGAAGATTTATGGGAACATTGTGACCAGACCCTCCTGGACAGCTGCAAGAACAAGCTTGATTCTGGCACCAAGGAGTTTGCAACATTCAGCCACACTCCCTCCCGTTTTAGTAGTATAAAAGCAGCCGGAATTCTAACTTAGGTAAGATGGATTTTGGGGACATTAGTCCACCATCTTCTCAGTCTGCTGGCTTTCCAAATAAAGTTGCTATTCCTTGCCTCAACAACTCATCTCTTACTTTATTGGCCTGTGCTTTATTGGCAGTACAAGCTTCGGCTGGTGACAATTCCATTATCCTGCTTTATTTTCTTCATAGCACTCATCACTATGTAAATTATTTGAATATTTGTTTACTTCTGTATCATCTAATTTCTCAACCAGAATGTAGCCTCCAAGAAAACAAGGTTTTTAGCTATCATCTGCTCTCTGTACTCCTAGAGCTTAGAACAGTGCCCACACATATGTTTAATACATATATGCCTTATGGTGATGGTTCCCTGGTGGCTCAGATGGTAAACAGTTCCCCTGCAATGCAGTAGACCTGGGTTCAACTCCCTGGAGAAGGAATGGCTGCCCACTCCAGTATTCTTGCCTGGAGACTCTCATGGAGGGAAGAGTCTGGAGGGCTACAAAGAGTCACAAAGAGTTCATGGGGTCACAAAGAGTCAGACATTACTGAGTGATACTAAAAGACACTAACACTTTTCACTACTTTATAGTGGTGGTGGTGGTGGGTGTTTAAAATGCAAATTGCTGAGCTCCAGTCCTAAAAGTTCTCATTTAAAATAACTGAGGTTGAGCCCAGAAATCTGCCATTCTAGCAAGCATTCACCTCTTTCATCCTAAAGAAGGTAGTATGCAAATCTCATTTCAAAATACTTTGGTCAGTGCCCTCCATCCTCAAATCTAGATTCTCCATCTAACACACCTTACCTAGTCCTACAGATCCCATCTCAGTTGTTTCCTTAATAACCCTAGTGGCACTCAAGGTAAAAGGAGGTTACTGAAATTGGAGTTTAAACAAGTAACCCCGCCAGTTTCCATTTCTGCTGCCCTTCTGATGCCAGGCGTGTCACACTAGCTGGCCAGCCCCACTGGAATCCTGTTCTCCCCAGACACACCTGAGCAGGTTTGGACTCACTCCAAAGGCAAGCCAGGTAAATTTCCATGTCAGCTCACTAATAGATTTTCCAGAGGCAGCTGAGGCCAATTCACACTTGCTCTACATAAACTCACTCTAAATATCACCCACCCCCACCAAACATTAGACTTAACCTGGCACCACCTGCTAAAGGACAGGCCAGAGTTCCCTTTGAAACACCCTAGCCCCTGAGAGGAAGAAATCTTTGAAAGGGTCACAGGTGACCAAATTAATAAGCACATACATAGGGCTTCCTAGGCGGCTCAGGTGGTAAAAAGAATCCTCCGTCCGTGGGATTTTCTGGGCCAGAGTACTGGAGTGGGTTGCCATTTCCTTCTCCAGGCAATTTTCCCGACCCAGGGATCGAACCCAGGTCTCCTGCACTGTAGACAGACGCTTTACCATCTGAGCCACCAGGGAAGTCTTGAAAGGGTCACAGGTGACCAAATAAGCACATACATAGGGCTTACCTAGGCGGCTCAAGTGGCAAAGAATCTGCCTCGCAACACAGGAGACACAGGCAAGAGAAACCGGGTTTGATACCTGGGTGAGAAAGATCCCCTGGAGGAGGAAATGGCAACCCACTTCAGTATCCTTGTCTGGAAAATCCCATGGACAGAGGAGCCAAGACGCACTCTCAAAAGAGTCAGAGGGGACTGACTGAACTGAACACACACACACATACCTTAGTCACAAGGCAACCCCAAACTCCAACCCAGAGAAATTCACAAGCTCTGGTGAATTACTGTTTTTCCCATTTCCTCTCTCAACCTTGTCTCTTCAGATAACACTCTCTGCTCTGGAAATAAACTGTCATGAAGGTTGGTGTTTAGGGGGTCTGGGAAAATGTCACAGTATCTACCTGGATCTCCTTGAATTTCCTCTGCTCCCTCTTCTACTCAGTAAGTGCCGAGATCCTGCATTTTATTAAAGCAGCCTGGTCCTCAAGATTAAGATCCAAACGGCATGTGGGGACTGATAACTCAGAAAATCACCAACACTTCCATGGCAATCACCGACACTTCCATGGCAATCACCAACACTTCCATGTTAATCAGCTCCCGCAGACAGGCAAGATCAAACTGCGCAGGACATGTGAGCATGCTTTGCAGGGCGGACAACAAGCACCACCAACCTTCAGATTGTTCCTTGGGGTGGAATACACCCTGCACTTCAGCCTGTGGATTGGAGTTCCCAGGCCTCCCCCCACCCCCCCACCCCCACCCCCCAGGAGCTCTGGTGAAGGGGGAACGGTGTGAGCAAGACCCTCACACTCGCGGTTTGGGGAAGGAGCCGCTGTCGAGGGCGCCCCCAGCCCCGACGGAGGTGCTGCGAGCCGGCCTCCGGGACTCCGCGCGGGTTCCCGTCGGTGGGCAGCGCCTGGCTAGCGGGAGCGACTCGAGTTTACACTCCTTCGCGCCTTCCAAACGCCATAAGCGAGCGCATTTCTGGAGAAGACTGGGGACCATTACCTCCTCCAAACGCACGCACCCGCCGCGGCGCCGTCACTTGCAGGACTCGGGCTGGGGCCCGCCGCTCCCTGCGTGTGCGCCAGAGGAGCCCGAACCGTGCCGGCCGGCAAAGTTTACGAGGCTCCCGAGGAGCGAGCGAGGCGCCGAGCTCAGAACGCAGCGGCAAGCCGAGCCGGCTTGGGGAACGCGGGGAAAGGGGTCTCAAAACGGGGGGCGCAGGGTGCGGGGAAGAGCCCACCTCGGGCTCGGGGAGGCGCAGACACAGAGCTCTTGACGTGTCCGTGCGGCCGCAGGCAACCGATGAACCCGATGCCCTCAGGCGAGGAGGGATCCCACGGTCCCCCATGTACCCCCAAGCCGTCCGAAGGGCGCCGCCCCCCTCCGCACGCCCAGGCTACGGCCGCGGCCCCGCGAGACCGGCCGTCCCAGCCCTCTGCCCTTCCCGCCCGGCTCCCCCGTCGCCCCGGAGCGGGGCGGGAGGGACGCGCTCTCACGCTCCCCGGCCCCTCGCGCTTCCGAGGCGGGGCACACTCACCCTCCGCATGGTGCCGGGACGGTGCTGGCCGGGCTCGGCGGCGCGGGCGCGAGGCGACGGGGCGGGAGCGCCGCTCAGCTAGCCTGGAGGGCCGCGCTGCCCCCACCCGCACACGCGTGCGCCGCGGCTGGCGAGCCCGCGGACCGGCGGGCCGGGGCGGAGCGGGGCGGTGGCTTCCCGGCGGCTGGGTCCTCGGGTCCGCCCCCTCCCGCGTGCCTAGCTCGGGGACCTCCCGCTCCGGGGGCCTTCCTCCCCGGTCGCTGCGGCCCCACCTTCCTCGCGGCGCGGCGCCCTTCTCCTTCTCGAGGTCGCGCCCCACCCGAAGAGGAGCCGGTCCTCGCGGCCACCTCAGCACTGGGAGACGGCTGGAGTTGAACGTGGGGACCCTGCGGGGACCCAGTTTAAGGAGCAAGAGGGATTGGTGGAGAACTGAAGTAAGAGTTCTCCCCACTTTGAAAGTACTTCTGTACCGCCCGTTGGATGGGACGATGCCTGCTAGTGTCCCATCCCCTCTATAATAGAGTCAGCGATTGTCTTTTAGAATCAAGAAACCTTTGTCGGGGGAGGTGGGGTGGGGGAGAGTTAAGTGTGGGAAACCGCAGAGCAGCCTGAGGCAGGAGGAAAGACAGCCTCACGGAACAGAGATGATCTAGTTTTCCAGATGAACGAACTCGGTAGGGCCAGGGCATCCTCATTACTGAAGAACCCACAGGTCTTCCTGGCAAACCCCTGCTTGCTAAGCTTCCTCTTCACAGTCTCCCCCACCCCCACCCCAACTTCTCCAAACAACAGAGAAAGCCCATCCCCAACTGCTGATGCTGGGAAAAGGATGAGGGGCACGGGATCTAGTCCTCAGGATCAAGAAAACACTGCACACCTGGAGCCAGAGTATGCAGGAGCCAAATCTTCCGGAACAAATTAGAATGGAACGATGTGTGCAGGTGTTCGGGAAGAAACCTGGCCTTTCTCTTTTCAGCTTCTATTGCTGAATTAAGTAAATCAAATAGCAAAGAATTCAAGGCAGCCTAAATTCAGTGTAGAAGAGAAGGGGAAAAAAAAAAAATCCCTGTTTACCAAAAGAGCCTTTGAAAAATTTAAAAGGACGCTTGTGTTTTCAAACCCAGCTGTGACAGGTAAGCAGGCAACAGCAGTAGGAACGCAGAGGCTTGTGCTGGTAAACACATGTGAGAATGTTGCATCTTTTACATTGCCTGACTGCCAGTTATTCTGGCAGCTCAGGGCTTACCGCTGTCAAAGATACACTGTTCTAATTTTCTAAGGTTGGTAGTGTCAACGGCACCAATTATTAAACAGACTAAGTACTTTTATGATCAAATGAATGAAAATATTTTGTCTAGATATCTCTTGGGTACCTACCAGCACAGATAAGAGGAAAGATGACTGATGATGTATTGGGAGAAAAAGTAAAGGAAATTCATGAACTCTGCTAACCCACTTTTTACATATTTATGATCTGCATACATAAATACATGAGGTTTTTGCTCCCTTGATCTGAATCCTTCAGACTGGCCTTTGATGTTTTGCCTTTGGGGAAATAACAGTTGTAGCCAGTGTACTCACTTATGCACCATAGGCTTTACCTCTGTTACCACTTTCAATCTATACAACCCTATGAAGTGAGGACTACAATTTTATGGTTTTTCGGAGAGTGCTACAGAGAGGGTCAGTCATTTGCCCAGGTTCATACAGCTTGTTAGTGGCACAGTCAGAATTTGAACTCAGGCAGTCTGACTCCAGGGCCCATCCACTTAATCCTAACACTTTACTACCCTCCTGTGCTCTGCTTCATGTAAAAGATGCAGCAGTGAAAAATGTTACTCAAAGTTAAAATATGAGCTCCTGTCATAAATCATGTAAGTTGCTTGCCATCTCTGAACCTTGGCTTCCTCATCTATAAGATGAAAACTTGCACTAAATAAATGCAATAAAGATCTGTCGAGAAATAAAGTTCTAGTTTAAAGTATTATGTACAAGTGAAAGTCCCTCAGTCATATCCAAATCTTTGCAAACCCATGTTTTATACAGTCCATGGGATTCTCCAGGCCAGAATATTGGAGTGGGTAGCCATTACCTTCTCCAGGGGATCTTCCCAACCCAAGGATAGAACCCAGGTCTCTCACATTGCAGGCAAATTCCCTACCAGTGAGCCACCAGGGAAACCCAAGAAAACTGGAGTGGGTAGCCTATCCCTTCTCCAGTGGATTGTCCCAACACAGGAATCAAACCGGGGTCTCCTGCATTCAGGCAGATTCTTTACCAGCTGAACTACTAAGAGAAGTTTAGCGTATTCAGTTTAATTCAGTTCAGTCGCTCAGTCGTGTCCTACTCTTTGCGACCTCCCTGGACTGCAGCACACCAGGCCTCCCTGTCCATCACCAACTGCTGGGAGTTTACTCAAATTCATGTCCATTCTGTCGGTGATGCCATCCAACCATCTCATCCTCTGTCATCCCCTTCTCCTCCCACCTTCAATCTTTCCCAGCATCGGGGTCTTCTCCAATGAGTCAGCTCTTCGCATTAGGTGGCCAACGCATTGGAGTTTTAGCTTCAACATCAGTCCTTCCAGTGAATATTCAGGACTGATTTCCTTTAGGATGGACTGACTAGTTGGATCTCCTTGCAGTCCAAGGGACTCTCAAAGAGTCTTCTCCAACACCACAGTTCAAAAGCATCAATTCTTCGGCACTCAGCTTTCTTTCTAGTGAGACTTTAGTGAGACTTTAGTGAGAGTCCAGTTCTCACATCCATACATGACTACTGGAAAAACCATAGCCTTGACTAGATGGACCTTTGTTGGCAAAGTAATGTCTCTGCTTTTTAATATCCTGTCTAGGTTTGGCATAACTTTTCTTCCAAGTAGCAAGCGTCTTTCAATTTCATGGCTGCATGAAATTATGTTTAGAGTATTACCATGTGAATGTATTGTGCTCAGCATTGCGGGAAATCTTAACCTAGAGGTACGGAGTTAGTAACTTCATGGGTTTCTATAATATCTCACCAGAGCCTCTGGTTTTGTAGTGCTTATACTGCTTTCTACAACACTACCTCTCTCTCCTCCTTCTAATGAAAGTCCTTTCCTTTGTGAATGCAATTTCTAATCTAATTAATGTTAATTTCTTACTCAACTTGAATAAGACCCCTGGTGTGAGGGGGGAAGTTTGAGTTAAGTAATTGTTATGGTGATCTTCAAGCCTTAGTTAGCTTAAATAATTTTTAAACTCCCTTCAGAAACCAACAGGATTATTCAACTGTATCAAATAAATGACAACATATCATTTGTTAATGGAACAGAGTGATACTGAAGCTCATCTATGGAAATCCCCATGTTTCCAATACTATCATTAACTAATTTGAAGAACCAATTAAAAGTGGAACTAGATTGAATCAGATTTTCCTCTTTTTGCAGGGGAGGGCCTCTGTTTCCTTTATATAGATAAAGCATATTCAAAGGGTTTTAATGATAAGTTATATTGCTGGTTCATATTATCACATCTCCATCAGCCTTCTATACTGAGATATATTACTATTTGTTTCCTTGAAAACCACCTAATATTTGAGAACATAGTATATTTTTTTTCCTTTTTTTTTTTTTCAATTGTGTAACAACATTTCCACCAGTCTCAAACAGTGGTATTTAGTCCTCTTGATCTTCAGGCCAGATTTATAGGTCCTCCACTTAAACACAGCAGGAAATGTACTAAGATTATGAGGCCAATTTAACTTCTTCCATTAGTTATTAACATCCATAGGCATTTGATATAAAATTGGGCAAAAATGAACCCATTTGCAATTTGACATAAATAGTAAAAGAGAAATGAATAATTTGTCTACTTTTTGTAGATAAGAAATGTTGCCAATTAGCATAACTTCTTACCAGTCTATCATCAGCTTGAAATGACTTAGCAATGGAATATTGTTTTTCTTTGCCAATGTTCTTAAATCAGATTCCTTCAGAAAGCATCTATTAAATACCTACTAAGAAGGACATACGGTATTGGTTGAATCAACCCATATTTCCCTGAAACAGATCAAGAATAATATAAGGAAAAGAAATGGTCATAACTACATATGCCCCAGGCACCATGACAAACCATTTTACATATATCAGTCTGTTTCATCCTCACAAAGCCCTACTAGATAGTTGTTATTATCTCCATGTGATAGGTTAGGAAACTAAGGTTTATCATGAATAAACCCCTTCCATAGGTATCAAGATTGCCGGGAGAAATATTAATAACCTCAGATATCCAGATGACACCACCCTTATGACAGAAAGCAAAGAAGAACTTAAGAGCCTCTTGATGAAAGTGAAAGAGGAGAGTGAAGAAGTTGGCTTAGAGCTCAACAGTCAGAAAACTAAGATCATGGCATCTGGTCCCATCACTTCATGGGAAATAGATGGGGAAACAGTGGAAACAAAGACAGGTTTTTTTGGGGGGGGGGCTCCAAAATCACTGCAGATGGTGACTGCAGCCATGAAATTAAAAGACGCTTGCTACTTAGAAGAAAAGTTATGACCAACCTAGACAGCATAATAAAAAGCAGAGACATTACTTTGCTGACAAAGGTCCATCTAGTCAAAGCTATGGTTTTTTCAGTAGTTATGTATAGATGTGAGAGTTGGACTACAAACAAAGCTGAGCACCGAAGAATTGATGCTTTTGAACTGTGGTGTTGGAGAAGACTCTTTGAGAGTCCCTTGGACTGCAGGAGATCCAACCAACCAGTCCATCCTAAAGGAAATCAGTCCTGAATATTCGTTGGAAGGACTGATGCTGAAGCTGAAACTCCAATACTTTGGCTACCTGATATGAAGAACTGACTCATTTGAAAGGATCCTGATGCTGGGAAAGATTGAAGGCAGCAGGAGAAGGGGATGACAGAGGATGAGACAGTTGGAGGGCATCACCTACTCAATGGACATGAGTTTGAGTAAATTCCAGGAGTTGGTGATGGACAGGGAGGCCTGGCTTGCTGCAGTCCACGGGGTCACAAAGAGTCAGACACGACTGAGCGACTGAACTGTACTGATAGGTGGCATGGCTAATAAGTGGTGCAGACTTAACCCAAGTCTGTCTAACTCCAGAGCCCATGAGATTAACCAGTGACAAGTGGATGCTGATACATCACAGACTCCTCTCTCTAGAACTTCTTCAAAGCAGTGGAAATGTGAGCCAAGAGTTTTATATCCAGTAAAGCTGACTTTTCTACTTGAATAGAATGGATTTAACTAAGAAAGCGGAGAAGGCAATGGCACCCCACTCCAGTACTCTTGCCTGGAAAACCCCATGGATGGAGGAGCCAGGTGGGCTGCAGTCCATGGGGTCGCTAAGAGTCGGACATGACTGAACAACTTCATTTTCACTTTTCACTTTCCTGCATTGGAGAAGGAAATGGCAACTCACTCCAGTGTTCTTGCCTGGAGAATCCCAGGGACAAGGGAGCCTTGTGGGCTGCCGTCTCTGGGGTCGCACAGAGTCGGACACGACTGAAGCGACTTAGCAGCAGCAGCAGCAGCAGCAGCAACTAAGAAAGGGTTCTTGAAGATGATTGTTGTTTCGGTTGCTAAGCCTTGTCCGACTCTTTTGTGACTTCTCTGTAGCCTGCAGACTTCTCTGTCCATGGGATTTCCCAGGCAAAAATACTGGAGTGGATTGCCATGCCCTCCTCCATGGGATCTTCCCAACCCAGGGATCAAACCTGCATCTCTTAGGTCTGCATTGGCAGGCAGATTCTTTACCCTGAGCCACCCAGGAAGCTCTGAAGAAGATGAGTCCTTATCTTTTTTTTAAAGAAAGGACAAGATTTTAATTAAAAGAGTGAAGACTATTCTTGAGAGGGGTCAGCACAATGGCCAAAACATGGAGAAGATGACAATTAAAAACAAACAAACAAAAAAAGACCTGATCTCCTAAGGAGTCCTGGGGCACATGACTGGGGAGATATGCCTGGTGGCCAGTTAATAAGAGGCTGAGGATACTCATCAGGGTGCAATCATACACATTCCCTTCATTTTTATTTGCACTATCACAATCACTCAAAAATATCCATTTATTTTGCTGTAGAAGTTCAGTGTGGTTGCTATGCCATTATTTTTCTTCTTGCCCTTGCCAAGACCTCTTTGACTTCTCTGAGCCACAACCAGGGAATCGGGCACTCCATTAATATTATTTTATTTTTTTAGGTGCCTGAGGATACATGATTGGAGAAAGAGTAAGGAAGAGCTTACCTGGAGTTGTGTAGCCTTTGTTGGAGAAATTTGGTTCTGCTCTCTCCTGAGGTTCTTTGCAGGGTTGGCTCCCTAATTGGTATTTGAAAAGATAAAAATTCACCTATACTCCTCATATTGTTTACATATTTCCACATCCCTTTCTAGTCTCAGTCCAAATGTGTACCTGCTTGCAATCTATTTACATGGCTTTCTCTTCTGTTAGACTCCTTTATAGAAGGCTCCTTAAAGTGTTATTAACTCAGTCATATCCGGTTCTTTGTCACCCCATGGGCTGTAGCCCGGCAGGCTCCTCTGTCCATGGAATTCTTCAGGCAAGAATATTGGAATGGGTTGCCATTCCCTTCTCCAGGGGATCTTCCTGATCCAGGGATCAAACCAGGGTCTCCTGCATTGCAAGAAGATTCTTTACTTTCTGAGCTACTATCGCCCATCTCCTTAAAGAAGGGACTGTCTTAATCCTTACATCTCTATGGCCTATCACAAAATAGGTACTCAGTATATGTTTAATAAATGAATGAATGATGTTAAAATCATATTGTAGTCTTCTTTCCACTGACAAAAGATTTTCTATATTAATAATTATCTTTATTGATGCTTATATGGACATCTCATTGGTGCTGCTTCCCAGGTGGCTCAAGTGGTAAAGAATCCACCTGCCAACACAGGAGATGCAGGAGACATGAGTTCAATCCCAGGAGTGGAAAGATCCCCTGGAGGAGGGCATGGCAACCCACTCGAGTATTCTTGCTTGGAGAATCCCATAGACAAAGGAGTCTGATGGGCAGGAAAGAGTCACAACATGACTGAGTGCATGCATGCATTGTGCACATTGATATATTATCATTTAACCATCCTTTCAAGTCATTTGAGTTCTTTCTACTCTTTAGAAATTCTTTGTGAGTTACTGAGTAGAGACATGACTTGATATAAGCAAAAATTTAGAGGCAAATAACATGAATGAGGTTGGTCAAATGGTCCAGATGTAAGGAGGCCAGTTAGGAGACTCACCTCAGTCACACAAAAGGGTGCTGATGAGCTGGCCAAGGCCAGGATTAGGATGATAGGTGTGGAAATGGGAAGGGAGAATCCATTTCTATGTCTACTGCTAAAGCTGGAAAGTTGTAATATGGGTTTATGTCTGCTGCTGCTGCTGCTAAGTTGCTTCAGTCGTGTCCGACTCTGTGCGACCCCATAGACGGCAGCCCACCAGGCTCCACCATCCCTGGGATTCTCCAGGCAAGAATACTGGAGTGGGTTGCCATTTCCTTCTCCAATGCATGAAAGTGAAAAGTGAAAGTGAAGTCGCTCAGTCATGTCCGACCCTCAGCAACCCCATGGACTGCAGCCTTCCAGGCTCCTCTGCCCATGGGATTTTCCAGGCAAGAGTACTGCTGCTGCTGCTGCTGCTGCTAAGTCTCTTCAGTCATGGTAAGAGTACTACTGAGGGCTAAATATATGACAGACAATAGCAACATTGTTCTGTGTTGAAGGGCATTGTTTTAGCACCACGGACAGCTCCTGGCATGTAAGGCAGGGGCTGTGGGTGGAATGGGGCCATTATCGCTGTCTGATGACTCCTCTCAATAAAAAGCAATAAATAGCATTTGTTGAGCATGTACTCAGTGAAAGCTTTCCATGCATTAACTTATTTAATTCTCACAAGGAAGTAGGCACAGAAAGGACCCCCAAAGTCAGACAGATAACAAATGAGGCAGAGCTAATTTCTGAACCCAGGCATTCTGGCTCCAAAGTCTATTACACCATATTGTAAAAGACAATTACAATTAAGTATGATAAATTATATGACAGGAAAACCACAAAAGAGAGGTATCTGAACTATACCATGGAGGGAAAGAAAGGGAGGAGTATTCTGGGAAATTTTCCCACAGAAGAGAACACTGGAACTAAGTTTTGAAGGATGAATGGGATGTACCTAGAGAAGAAGAAGGCTAATAGTTTACTTGAAGCCCTGTGTTGAGAAGGGTTCCGAGGCCAGATCCAGGCTCAGCAAAAAGCCTCCTGTGATCAATTAACAAATGAGGTAGAGAACAATAGAAAACCTGAGCTGGCGAGGTATGTGGGCCAAATAATAAAGGATCTTGCATGTAAGTTAAGAAGTTTAGGGCTTCCCTGGTGGTCCAGTAGTTAAGAATCTGCCTTGCAATGCAAGGGACATCGGTTCAATCCCTGATCCGGGAAGATCCCATGTGTGCGTGTGTTAGTCATTTAGTTGTGTCCAACTCTTTGTGACCCCATAGGCTGTAGCCCACCATGCCTCATGGCAACTAGGCCCTTGAGCCCTAGAGCCTGTGCTGCACAACAAGAAAAACCACTGCAATGAGAAGCCTTCACAACAGAGAATAGAGAATAGCCCCCACTTCCCACAATGAGAGAAAGCCTGCACGCAGCAGTGAAGACCTAGCACAGCCAAAAATGATTAACTAATTAAAAGAAGAAGTTTAGACATTTTTTTCTAAAAGCTATGAGAAATCACCAAGGAGTTTTAGGCAAGACATGGCAGGATAAAATTTGCATTCTAGAAAAAGCATCCTAAGATATCCTAATACATAATGTAATGAACAAAAACTAGCTTAGAGAGAGGGCAATACATTCATCCTAGATAAGACGGGAACAGAGGCAGACAGACTACATTCACTCAGCAACAGTCACAAGAAGCTCTGATTGGAGACGCCCTTATTAAATAAGAGTGAGATGAAAAGAAATTCGGAGGAGGCAATGGCACCCCACTCCAGTACTCTTGCCTGGAAAATCCCGTGGACGGAGGAGTCTGCTAGGCTACAGTCCATGGGGTTGCTAAGAGTCGGACACGACTGAGCGACTTCACTTTCACTTTTCACTTTCATGCATTGGAGAAGGAAATGGCAACCCACTCCAGTGTTCTTGCCTGGAGAATCCCAGGGATAGGGGAGCCTGGTGGGCTGCCGTCTATGGGGTCACACAGAGTCGGACATGACTGAAGCGCCTTAGCAGCCGCAGCAGCAGAAAAGAAATTACATGGCGACCATGTAAATACCGAACAATCAAACATGGGAGAGACAGGGAGGAAGGAAGGTAGTGGGTCAACTATGAAGAAACTAGTCTGGAAGAAAACATAATTCCAAGATACAGGAGATCCTCAGGGATTACACTGCACAAAAGGGCCTTAATAAGAAAATGAATCTGAGAAAAATAAGACCTCAAAATTCAGATGATAAAATGAAAGAAGGAGATTAAAGAGATTTCAGAGCTAAGGAAATGAATCGAGAACAGAAGCAACACCATTATATATCTAATACACAAATTAGAAATGTCAAAGTAACAGGAAAGACATGATTGAAAATTGAATTAATGGCATGGATAAAAGACTTGAGATAATTATGGGAAATACAATGGGAAAACACACAGGGAGTAAAGCAATTAGGGAAAAGATAATAAGAGAACAAAGAGACCATCAAACATACGGATAATTGGTGTCCCTAATAAAGAATCCAATAAATGCAACAAAATATGCATTCAGAAACACAATACATGGACATTTTTCCTAAAATGAAGGGAGAACTGAATCTGCAGAGGAAATTTTCCATTGTGTACCAGGGGGAAAAACTGCTTTGAACAAACAAGATACTAATTTTCAAGGGGAAATAACTTAGACATTGGGCAGAAAAGGCAAATCATCCATGGAGGTAGAGATGGGTAGGGATGGAATCAAGCTGGATACAAACATTTCCAAACAGCCTCAATGTAAGAAGACAATAAAACAATGTCTAGAGAGTTTGGAGAGAAAAAAGTGTGACCTTGGAATATTACAACTAGCCACAAGTAGATGTCTCAAACATGAAAGAACAGAGTGAAACACCCAGGAATCTTTCTTGGAAAAAAAAAAAAAATCCAACCAGGGCTTCCCTGGTGACTCAGTGTAAAGAGTAAAGAATCCACCTGCCAATGCAGGAGACATGGGGTTCCATCCCTGGTCTGGGAATATCCCACGTGCTGCAGAGCAATTAAGGCCATGTGCCACAACCATTGAGCCTGTGCTCTAGAGCCCGAGAGCCGCAGCTGCTGAAACCTGCATGCCCTAGAGCCCATCCTCCGTAATAAGAAAAGCCACCGCAGACAGAAGCCAGCCTGCACACCACAACTACAGAGTAGCCCCTGCTCACCGCAACTAGAGAGAAGCCTGTGTAGCAAGGAAGACTCAGCACAGCCAAATAAATCAATAAAAGTTTCCTAAAACTCCAACCAATCAGGACCAAGAAATGAATTTTTTTTTAAATAATTCAGGAACAGAGACACCAAGGGAAGAGTCAAAAGAATATGATGAGAGGATGGGCAGGTAAACTATTTATATACAGAATTAAGACAAAGGACGGATGGAATTCTAGTTATGGAACAAAATGTAGATATTACAAATCCTGACAAAGTAAAAATAATAGATTTTACAAATGAGAAAGTGGGAGAAGGAAGAAGTAAAATGCTAATTACTTCATCTCTCACCTGCAGGGATCCAATTGCTATCATCTAAAATTGAAGCATAAACCAAAGGAAATAGTGTAACTTCCTAACAATTTCCTAACTTTTTTCTTAAGCTCAGGAATGCCTTATAAAAACACTTCTCCCAGGTGAGGGGGAAAAGTTGTCTGACACTAAATTACCAGTTTAATTTTAGTTTTTCCTTTTGTAAAGTGAGAGTCGCTTAGTCGTGTCCAGCTCTTTGTGACCCCACGGACTATACAGTCCATGGAATTCTCCAGGCCAGAATCCTGGAGTGGGTAGCCGTTCCCTTCTCCAGGGGATCTTCCCAACTCGGGGATCGAACCCAGGTCTCCCGCATTGCAGGCAGATTCTTTACCAGCTGAGCCACCAGGGAAGCTTAAAATTCAGTACTTCAATTAAAATAACTTTGGTAATTAACCATAAAATTCTTTCCATGTCTGTCTCTCATCTTCTACCTTTATATATACATAAAAGAGACCACGAATTATGTTACTGTTTCTGGGTGGTGAGATGTTTTCCCAGTTTGACTGAGACATAATTGACATATAACATTGTATTAGTTGAATCAATATGTACAACATACTTATTTGACGTATATATTGTGAAGTGACAATCACAGGAAGTCTAGATAACATCCATCACCTCACATAGGTATAACGGCAGGATTTCCTTCTTTTTTGGGTGGTGAGATTTTGAGGAGTGTGCTGCTTTTATTTTTCCTTTGTACTTTTCTGTATTGCCTGAAACTTTTGGTAAGGAACAGGTATTTTTATTTTAAAACAATTACCTTTTTATTATAAATGAATATGGCTGCTCTAAGTGATTTGACGTAGAAAGACGTCCATGATACATTGCTGAGTGAAAATATTGCTGGTTTCAAAATTGCATCTGCAGTATATCATTATTTGAGGTAAAACCTACATAGCATACATGCTAATATATAAATTAATAAGTCTGAAAAGGCAGACACCAGTATCATTTTTTTAAAACCTTTTTTAATTGAAAATGAAACACAGGTACAAACACAAGCAAAAAGGAAATGTGTAGTCTTTTAAGTTCCTAAGGTGAACATCCTGTAAATACAACCCAGGTCAACAAATATAACACTGTCAGTAGCCCCAAAACCTGCTGGTGCCCCATCCTCTTTCCTCCCCACAAAATATTAGTATTATCATGACTTTTGAAGTACTGGTATCCTTACATTTATTTATGGTTTTATCCCTCAAGTACACATGCACTTAAAAATACTTTGCTATGTTGTCTCTTTTAATCTATGTCTCGTTCTCCCTCCGCTCCTTTCTTCTCCTATATTGGCTGAAAAACCCTGGGGGTCTGTCTTGAGTTTTCCGCAGAGGCAAGCTGGACTTGGTTGCTCGCACACTTACGGTGCACTTTAATGTGTCCCTCTGTCTGTCCTCCATATTTCCTGCAGAAAGACAGCTGGATCCAGATTCTCTTTGGCAAGCCTACGGGTGATGTGATGCTTTTATCAAGTGCCATAGCATGCCTGCTTGACTCTTTTGGGTGATGTTAGTAGCTATTATCAATATCTCAATCCATTGACTTTTTAGGATTGCAAAATATTTCTACATACCTCAATAAAATAATACGTATTAACAGAAAGATTTCTAGGGAATTCCCTGGCAGTCCAGAGGCTAGAGCTCCACACCTCCACTGTAGGGGGCACCAGGTTCAATCCCTGGTCAGGGAACTGAGATCCCAGAAAAATGTTTTGAGTTCTACTTTTCTTTCTCATTCATTAACCTAAATGCTTTTATATGGAGATAATTTCCCTCATTGGTTACCCAGTGTTGCAATTTGTACAGAAAAGGCAAGATCATTGTTTGACTCTGTTTTCTTTACCAGTTTTGAAGATAATGAATTGGTTCCCTATCATATTTGGAAAGTAATCAATAATTTTTTAATATCCATATGAATTCATGGGTTAAGCATATTTGGTGGCTTTTAATCAATTGCAATGATCATCCTTCCTGAAGGCTCTGTCTCATCTTTGGCCACGCCTTCCAGTGAACGCCTCTCGGCTGGGGATTCTCCTGCTGTCCATCCAGCAGCTGCCCCGCTGCTCCCTCAGCTTTGTTAGCACAGATGTCGATACCACACAAGTCTTCCTGTGCTGGGGGATTCGGCGGTAATCTTGTCACCCAGTTTTGCTAGAAACATGTCCACGGGTTTTGGATTTAGCCCTCTAGTTCCTCTGTCTGTATTGCCTCATCTTTGGCCAGTTAAAGCCTCTTCAATTCAGCTTGTGGGTTTTATTGTTTGTTTTCTGTTTGGCCATATCCCTAAAATGCTTCATACCTTCCCTGCTGTCAGATTTCCAAGTTCAACCGGTAGATCTTCAGTCGCAGATAGGAATCAACTATTTCTCTGAGACTTAACCATTTCTCCAAGAAGCCTTAATTTAATTGAGAGGTAAATTAAGAGAGGCAAATATTTCAAGAGCACAATATTGGTACTAGGCATGCTCCATGTTTCTGCCTTGCTCACAAATTTTAGGCCTCTGGATATATATGATTTATGTATAGTCTTATAGTCTTAGCTCTGTCCCCAAAGATACCTACAACCTGTATATAATCTACAGACCACAGGCTATGTATACATAGATGAAAGACTTTGTCTCTTTCGCTCCATTTAACTCTGAACTTGGCTTCCCTTCTCTACTGTCTACTTCCACTCTTTCTCTTTCAAGGCAATACCCTACTCTGAAAAGGATCCCTGGCTGGTCAGCTAGAAGAATCTGTAAAGGTTACACTGCTCCAGCTCCTTTGGCTTTTACTGCGAACCCACTCCACTCTCCAGCTACTGGAGCTGACGGAGATCTACCCATGACAACAGCTGTTCTCAGGTTACACTACCATGCCTTCCAGTGAACGCCCCTTGACTGGGGATTCTCCTGCTCTCCATCCAGCAGGTGACCCACTGTTTCGCTCTGCTTTGTCAGCACAGATGTTGATACCATGCAGGTCTTTCCAAATTGGGGGATTCAGTGATATCTTATCACCCAGTTTTGTTGGAATTGTGTCCACGGGTTTTTGATTTAGCCATCTAGTTTCTCTGTCTGTATTTGTCAATTCAGAGAAATTTCAGAAAATATGCTGCAGCTACAATCTTCCCAGCTCGTCTTATTTTACTATATTTTTACAATGGTTATGTTTAGGCTGTTATGTTTTCTGGAAGGAGTGGAAAGCAGCAATATTTTCATTTGGAGAAGGAAAAAAATAAAAGTCTGGCTGCATTGTACTGTTTGGCTTTGGGGGAGTTAAACAGAGAAAATCAGCTGGTACGCACTAGTACGGCTGTACCACTAGTGAAATATTTAAATACATCCATTTCAACTGGCACCAGGCTCAGCTACTCCTAGGTGGCGCTGGTGGTAAAGAACCCGCCTGCCAGTGCAGGAGATGTAAGAGACCAGGGTTTGATCCCTTGGTTGGGAAGATCCCCTGGAGGAGGCCATGGCAGTCCACTCCAGTATTCTTGCCTGGAGAAGTGCATGGTCAGAGGAGTCTGGCAGACTACAGTCCATAGGATCGTACAGAGTCAGACATGACTGAACTGACTTAGCAGCAGCAGCATTTCAACTAGTAAATACCACTATTTCAACCCCAAGTTCTCGTACCTTGATATTCCTTTCCTGTGCCCCCAACCCCCCGTCCAGAAAGGTTAATGTCTACCCCGGGAGGGGTCCTTCAGGATTCCAGCTCACTGGCGGCTTGGTTAGTGCCCAGACTACACTGTTGGTTCAATATCCTGACCGTGGGGACTTCCCTAGTGGTCCAGTGGCTAAGACTGCACTCCCAATGCAGGGGGCCCTTATTCAGTTCCTGTTCGGGGGACTAGATCCCACATGCTGCAACTAAGATCTTGCTGTTCGCATGCCACAAAGAAAATCGGAGATCCAGAGTGCCACAGTTAAAACCAGGCATGACTGAATGGATGAATGCATAAATAAATAATAAAAAATATATCCTGACTATGACCTCTGGGAAGACTACACAGGGTTTTGAGACTGGCAGTACATGGAGATAAGAGAGAGGATGAAACAGGTATGTGGCTTCTGAATGGGCCTCAGCTGAATAATTCAACCAGTATTTCTGAAGCATTCCCTGTGTGTTAGGCACTGTGCTAAGCTACACCACTGAGGAGCCCACAAAGTTCTGTGCCCTGGGGCCATGGGGAAGATGACAGTTTTGCCATAGAGAGGTACAAACCTCAGTCCCTGAGTGGAAATGGGAGGAGCGATGAAAGTGCAGACCCAGTGTCAAAGCTCTTATTTTGACATCACCTAACAAGCTCACATCTCTCCACCTTTGGAACACTGACTGCCATGAAAGTCCCAGCAGCTAATTAAACACACAGTAAGTAAGCCAGGCAAGGAACAGCCTGTCCTTGTACACAATGAATCCAGCAGTCTCCTTAGACACAAAAGCTGGCATCTTTATCTATAGAGTGAATCAGTTATTTAACAATTCATGTTCTGTGTCCTAATTGGACCATCAATGGTTTCTTTGAATACTGAGGAAAAGAGACCTAGAGTAAAAGCAGGTCGGCAGCACAGTATTTGTCTAAATAAAAACAACATTTTTTCTTAAGAAAGACTTTTACAGTCAGGAATGTAAAATACTTGAGAAGATGCTCTAATTGTATTTGCCCAGTTACTGGAAGCATGAATCTCTTGGAGGCAAAAAAAAAAATTAAATAGGACTAGCTAGCTACTGTCAGAGCCCAAATAGCACCATGAGGAAAAATAAATAACCATGACACCTTCATTCTCCCAAAGTCAACAAATTCCAATTGATTACATGTATTAAGCAAATACATATTGTTGTTCAGTCACTCAGTCATGTCTGACTCTTTGCGACCCCATGAACTGCAGCACACCAGGCTTCCCTGTCCATCACCAACTCCCGGAGCTTGCTCAAATTCATGTCCATTGAGTTGGTGATGCCATCCAACCATCTCATCCTCTGTCATCTCCTTTTCCTCCTGCCTTCAATCTTTCCCAGCATCAGGGTCTTTTCAATTGAGTCAGTTCTTTGGATTAGGTGACCAAAATATTGGAGTTTCAGCTTCAGCATCAGTCCTTCCAATGAATATTCAGGACTGATTTCCTTTAGGATGGACTGGTTTGATCTCCTTGCAGTCCAAGGGACTCTCAAGAGTCTTCTCCAACACCACAGTTCAAAAGCATCAATTCTTCAGCGTTCAGCTTTCTTTATAGTCCAACTCTCACATCCATACATAACTACGGGAAAAACCATAGCTTTGACTAGATGGACTTTTGTCAGCAAAGTAATGTCTCTACTTTTTAATATGCTGTCTAAGTTGGTCATAGTTTTTCTTCCAGAGAGCAAGTGTCTTTTAATTTCATAGCTGTAGTCACCATCTGCAGTGATTTTGGAGCCCCCCAAAAGAAAATCTCTTACTGTTTCCATTGTTTCCCCATCTATTTGCCATGAAGTGATTGGACCAGATGCCATGATCTTATTTTTTTGAATGTTGAGTTTTAAGCCAACTTTTTCACTTTCATCTTTCACTTTCATCAAGAGGCTCTTTAGTTCTTCTTCACTTTCTGCCATAAGAGTGGTGTCATCTGCATATCTGAACTTATTGATATTTCTCCCGGCAACCTTGATTCCAGCTTGTATTTGTATTCCAACCAAAGTATTGGAGCTTCAGCTTCAGCATCAGTTCTTTTAATGAACATTCAGGGTTGATTTTTTTTTAGGATTGACTGGTTTGGTCTCTTTGCATTCCAAGGGACTCTCAAGGGCCTTCTCCAACACCACAGTTCGAAATACATACTAAGCATCTACTATGTATCAAGTGTATCAATACTTTGTCCACCTGATGCGAAGAGCCACTCTTTGGAAAAGACCCTGATGCTAGGAAAGACTGAGGGCAGGAGGAGAAGAGGGGGACAGAGGATGAGATGGCTGGATGGCATTGTCAACTCAATGGACATGAGTTTGAGCAAGCTCTGGGAGATGGGAAAGGACAGGGAAGCCTGGTATGCAGGTTCCTGGGGTTGCAAAGAGTCAGACATGGCTTAGTGACTGAACATCAACAACAATGTATGAGGTGCAGTCTCTACTATTACCAACTTCCACCTTAATCATCAGGGAAATCAATATGCAGACATGACTGTTGTAGAGTAGAAGAAGTATAGAAATTCAATGTTTCCCACAGTGGAGGTAATACTTAAATAGGAACCAGACATATATTGTGAGTAGGACATTATTGTTTATACCTTCAGTTGGGACTTCTGAGAAAATGAACAATCACAACAGTTTGATTAGTCTGTAGGAGTTTATGACGCATGTGGGAACCCCCTGTCTCGGATCCTATTTCCGAAGCAGAAGAATCAGACCCTGGAAAATATAAGCTGACAAAGTCAGAATGTTACATTGACAAGTGCTACCATTAACTTCTAGTAATACAGTGGTTTGCAAGATGGGAAGGCGATGTATCAAAAATCTTGGTGGGGTGACAGAGGGAACTAAAAGGAATGTTTTTCAAATTACGCATCCCCTTAATAAGAGATTTTATACAGAAATGATTATGAGCACAGGCTTTGGATTCAGACTGCCTAAATTCAAATCCTGGCTTTAGTATGTATTAGTTGTGTGACTTTAGATAAATTATGAAGCCACCATATGATTCAGTTTTTGCAGTTGTAAAAGGGGAACAATGTCATTAGTAGTATCTGTTCATTCAGCTGTTTTTGAGAACTGAGCGAATTAACATAGCTAAAGCCCTTAGAAACGCGCCTCCCTCTCAGGCCCCTTTCCACTGCTGCCTCTCGCTAACCTACATTGACCTTCCTGGGGGAGGCCTCAAGCCTCAGACCATGACAGAATCAAGAGAGGGGAGGAATCTTGGAGGCCATCTGATCTCATCCATCCTGGAATCCTCTCTCTGAAATCTTGGCGGAGTCATCTGGCCCCTACTTGAACACACTGAAAAAAATACGTTCCATCTCTGGACATTTGAAAGAACACACTGAAAAAACCTGTTCCATCTCCAGACATTTGAAAGGCCTCCCTTGTATTGAGCTGAGTCTGTTTCTGTCTTCTCTGACTTTTGCTCTCTCTGTTGGAATCAGAGACAATAAGCTTATTAATATCCCTTTAAATAATGGAGGACAGCTAATGGTGTACAGTTAAGCCTGTGGGCTCTATGGGCAGACCGCATGGATGGACTGACTCTCAGCTTCCCCATTTGTTGATCGTGTGATCTTGGGCAATTTAATCTTTCTATGCCACAAGCTTCCTCATCTGCAAAAAAGGCATACTAATTCTGCCAATTTCATAGGGTTGTTGTGGGGACTGAATAAAATAACATACTTAAGGAACCTGTTGCATGAGATTCAATCACTGTCAGCAATGTCATCATACATATATGGTTCCTAAAACTCAATAAATGGGGACTTCCCTGGTGGTCCAGTGGTTAAGAATCTACCTGCCAATGCATGGGACACAGGTTCGATCCCTGGTCCAGGAAGATCCCACATGCCACAAAGCAAGCAAGCCCAGGCACCACAACCACTGAGGCCGCACACCCTAGAGCCTGTGCTCCACGATAAGAAGCCTGCGTTCTGCAACTAGAGGTAGCCCCCCTTGCCGCAACTAGAGAAAGCTCTCATGCAGCAATGAAGACCCAGCACAGCCAAAAACAAATAAATGAATTTAAAAATGAATGTCACCAACACTGATGCTGTTGATAACACTCTTGGGCATTTGTTTCTTTGGGATAAACATCTGTATTTCCTTCACTTATTCCTGATGCAATTCCAGTGCCCCCTCAGCCGTTCCCTCTGAGTGAGCTCCGGTTGCCAGTCTTCCTCTCCCGGGTTCCAGCTCCCTTTTCCTCTTTCACTGTACCCCCAGTATGGAGCCCAGGACTCTGGGGGCTTCTGGTCCACATAGACCAGAACGAGCCACCATCTTGCTTGTTTGGTTGTTGCTTCATCTACTGATTCATTCACAAATGATTTTAAGCATTTATATTTTTATAAATGGATCCTAAGGGAGAACTGGCTTTTTTAGCAAGCGCATCACGGTCTTGATTGACAATGAATGCACAGTGACCTGACTCCTCTTTAGTTAGAAATTTTATGAGCAATTTCCTTTGCACTCACAGCTGAACGTTGAAGGTTAAGACTTCGGATTTGTTTCTTTTACGTAGCTCACTCAGCTCCTTAAAACATACTCACCTTTAAATCAGAGTAAGGGTTGCAAACTGGCGGCTCCAGGGCCAAATCCAGCTGGCAGAAATGGGCAGTGTCATCTTTCACCCCTGCCTCCCTGCCTCCCTTCCTTCCTGCCCAGTATAAAATATCTGACTTGCTTTTAGCAAAGCATGGACTCCCCAACTTAACCAGGGTTTCCTCCATTCTCTGTTGCCCCATACAGGGTATACACACATTTAAATGACCTTTCTGGCCCTGAAGGCATTGAAGGTTTAGATCCCAACATTTGGGACAGTGAGCAATTTGCAAAAAAGGGAGGGGTCATTATAGCAGTTTTTATTTTAGAGCATTTACTGTGGACAGGCACTGGGCTATATATACATTCCATACATCCTACAACTTTAAGAGACTGAGAAAGAAAAGCCAGCCCAGAGCCACAGAGCTGGAGGCAGCCCCAGGAACCATGCAGGCCTGGGCAGCCACTGCTGTGCTCCATGGAAACGGGTGCTCTTCTGAAGCAGTCACACCTGGTCTCCTTATTCTTAAACATCTAAGGAAATACAGAGGCTTTAATTCAGCTGAAAAACGGAAGGGGAGCAGACTGCTACCCCCAAACATTACACTGTGGCATACTGGCTATTCTGAACTATAGTTACTTGAGAAACCATTTTAAGAAGGACACTCTGACCCTTCTCTGTCCCCCTGAAGGCAGGAAACAGATCTGTCATCCGAAAGCTACCTTCCCTGTCCCAGGAAGGTAGAAGATATTTTTTATCACCAGAAATAGGGAATTTAGGACAGGGAAGGCTGTATAAACAAATGTTGTTATGTCTTCACTAATTTGCTACTCTAAGTCCAAAATCCTTTGTCTTGTCAATTCTTTATAAATTCACTGTTTTTTCTGTGTAAAAGGTATTAAAGCTGCCAGTTTTGGTCTCATACTTTTATGGGATTCCTGTACATACAGCATTAAATGTTTTCTTCCTGTTTATCTGCCTTAAGTCAATTTACATATTAGGCCAGCCAAAGAACCTATTGTAGAAGGGAAGAGGGGGACATTTTTCCACCCCTATGAAATTACGACTAGATGTGAAAACCAACACCTAGTAAAGAGAATAAACAGATAAGCCCCAGAACAAAATGATAAAAACCGTCCTAGCTTTTAAGAGGAAATTCTAAAAATCCTGAGAATGAGAGTTTTTCTGAGGCTATTATTATTAAACGAAGTGGTCACGCGTGCATGTGTATCTATACTATATTTTATTTTGTTGAATATGCTTTCATGACACCATAACCCATGTGTAAAACTTGATTTCTCTAAGGACAGTGCAGACAGAGCACCAGAGCTGATCATTAGAAGCTGTGTCTTCAGAAGCAGAACCAGACAGGGCAAGGAGCAGCAGAAAATTAACTGACTGCCTCATAAAAATTCCAGACTAGCCAGCCCTCAGTGACAGCAGGGGCCTCCCTCCCTCCCTTGTGTTCTCAACAGGGATCAAATGAAGGCCCACAAACTACTGACACTATCTCGTTTTTAGGAAAGACCCCCTTTCGTCAATTCACATGTTTCTGAGGGCCAACTGCTGTGTCCCATGTGAAATACTGAAGCACAGTGCCCACCTGCCCTCCTGGAGCTCAGAATCTAGACGATGCAAGTTCTTTCCTTTTGAGTGTCACTTACTCAGAATTCCAAATATTTCTCGTAATCATTTTCCAACATAAGATATCTCTGAAACAGAGATGGATTATAGTTTCTGGAAGTATCTAGTTCCCAGGATGCAATGGACTGAATTATGTCCCTGCCAAATCCATATCTTAAAGCCCTAACCCCATGCGACTGTACTGGACACAGGGCCATTCAGGAGGATTAAGGTTAAGTGAGGTCATTAAGTGTAGCTGCTGCAGCTGCTAAGTCGCATCAGTCGTGTCCGACTCTGTGTGACCCCATAGACGGCAGCCCACCAGGCTTCCCTGTCCCTGGGATTCTCCAGGCAAGAACGCTGGAGTGGGTTGCCATTTCCTTCTGCATGAAAGCATGAAAGTGAAAAGTGAAAGTGAAGTTGCTCAGTCGTGTCCGACTCTTAGCGACCCCATGGACTATAACCCACCAGGCTCCTCCGCCCATGGGAATTTTCCAGGCAAGAGTACTGGAGAGGGGTGCCATTGCCTTCTCCGCATCAAGTGTAGAGTCCTGATCTAAGTGGACTGGAGTCCTTATAAGAAGAGGAAGAGATACTGGTGCTCTCTTTGTGTGCACACACTGGGGAAGGCCACGTGGGCACGCAGCAAGAAGGCAGAGCTCTGCAAGCCAGGGACAGGGTTCTCGCCAGAACCCAACCTTGCTGGCGCCCACATCTCAGACTTCCAGCCTCCCAAATTATAAGAAAATAAATCCCTGCTTAAGTGACTCAGCCTGCAGTATTTTGTTACGGCAGCTCTAGCGCAGTAATATACGTGGTGTGATATTAGCGCGTGTAGAGTAACTAAGGGTACAAAAGCATCAGTATGAAATAGCATCACTCAGATGCCCCTCACCAGTTCAGGGGCTTGGTGGGCATCTACTATTTTGCCTGCTCTGCTTCTCTGACTTGTTTGGGGAACTCCTCATCCCCAGTCCATAGAGTTCATGTGGAGTTGTGACTCTGTTTACTGCCCTATGCTGACCATAGGCTTGCTTATCATGGTACCCAATCACCCTGACGACGGTGACGGTAACTGGTACAGCAGCTGGCATGCCACACAGACAGGACATCAGAGCCTTTCTCTGCATTTATATGCAGTACTTACCTTGGACATTTGATATGCATTGAGAGAACTTGCTTTTTCTGCTAGGCTTGCAGAAAAGTGAAAGTGTTAGTCACTCAGCCAGGTCCAACTCTTTGGGACTCCATGGATTGTAGCCCACCAGGCTCCTCTGTCCACGGGATTTTCCATGCAAGAGTACTGCAGTGGGTTGCTGTTTCCTTCTCCAGGACATCTTCCCAACCCAGGGATCGAACCTGGGTCTCCTGCATTGCAGGCAGACTCTTTAGCATCTGAGCCACCAGGGAAACTTGCAAAGCTGGGTCTTAAAAGGCTGGCTGCATGTAGGAAGCCTGACTGTAATGGTAGAGAGCAAGGCTGGAGGAGAAATGAGAAGACAGAGAGTGCATGTTATGTCCGGCCATGTCTCAAACCTACTCCTGGCTCCCCACTCCCCAAAGCAGCGTATTGCTTCTCTTTTAAGCTTAAGCTAGCTTGAGTTTGATTTCTGTCACTTGCGTCTAAGAATCTCAACTTATCCAGTAGGTTCACTAGTCCCTTTGAGTCCTTTGTTGGCCAGATTTGGCCAGAACCCAGGCTCAGAGTGGCTTTCATCCTCTAATTGTGCTGATCCTTTTCTTTTCAGAGAAGGGCAAGTTTTATCATCAGATTTCCCATGACTAGACACATACTTTCCCTGCATTCCCCTCTAGGTTCTTCCAGCTAAACACCTCAGTTTCCCTGTCTTTAAAAGGGTAACAGCTACCTGTAAAAACACTGAATCACTATGCTGTACACTCAAAACTAATATAATATTATAAACCAACTATACTTCAATTTTGTAAAAATTGGGAAGAGTTGCTGTGAAGTAATTTCAGGAGGTATCTAGCATATTATTGGGCAGTAGTCGGTGCTTGGGAATGTTAGCTCCAATCATGGAAAATTCTCTGTATGGTGCCTGAGGCCCTCTCTTAGGCTTCCATATAACAATCTCTTATTTTTCCTCATGAAAAGCAAAAGCAATGAACAGATCACAGTCAATATCTGTTGTTTTGACAGTAAGATCTTAGTTCCCTCCCAGAGGAAGGTTGTCTATCTGTAACAAGGGAGGAGAACATATGTGCATAAATGCTCTGCTTAAAATTGTGCTTTGTTTAGAAATCATTCTTGCCTATTTTTCCTCTTCAATTCAAAAATGAGAAGAAACCATTTCTTCGGCGTCCAGAAGCATAATGTAACATAACATGCTCAGTCCTGTCTGGATCTTTGTGACCCTATAGACTGTAGCCTGCCAGGCTCCTCTGTCCGTGGGATTTCCCAGGCAAGGAGGTTGCCATTTCCTCCTCCAGGGGATCTTCCCGACCCAGGAATGGAACCCCCATCTCCTGCATGTTCTTCACTGGTACTCGGGTTCTTTACCACTGAGCCAAATGGAAAGCCCAGCATCCAGGAAGGAGAACTGAAATGAAAGATTACCAGGGGTGCTCAATTACTGCTCTGAGGAAATTAACAAAGAGGGCTGGCAAGCCTGCCCTCCCTGGCACAGTCACTGGATGGGCTTGCAAAGATTTGGTTGGGTCCTGGGGAAACTTCTTTGCTGTCTGCCGTCACCACCAAATGGGAGGTACCACCGCACCCCTCCAGGGGAGGATAGTTTGGGAAACAGAAGAACCTCAGGTTCAGGCTGAAGCAGGAGCTTCATAAGGCTGCTACCTGGATGGTACATCTGGTATAATAGGGATAAAGGAAGTGCAAAACCCTTTTGACTGGTCTCAGCCTCCTGGGATCCTGAAATCTCCATTACTTGGGATAAAAAAGAATAGCAGTACAAACTGCCCGACAGAGGAGAAGCTTCTGGTCAACAATTAGGGCTTGCTAAACAACCAACCAGAGCAGGGTAGTGCTGACACAGGCTTGGCGAAGCATTAAATCATCACACTCAGTGGGTCAGCCTCAGTCAGGGCCACCAGCCTTCCCTGTCGTGGACAGAGCTCTGAGTCACACTGCATGCACTCATCCAGTTTAGTCTCGCCCTGTGAGGTGGGTACGTATCCCCCTTATATAGAGGAAGAAACCAGCTTAGAGATATGAGGTAACCAGTTGGTAAGCAGAACTTGCTTGTCTGTATAAATACAACACCCACATTCTTCCCCACTGCAAAAAAGTATTCACATATTTAAGACTCTTGTTTCTAAGGCATGCAATGAGGGTAGTTAGCCAGCACACCCCTAATTAACTAGATGGGCTTCATCTTCCTAATAATCTTCATCTTTTTTACTCTAAAACAAAAAGTCGTCCTATCAGCACCATTCAAAATGCTTGGAGAAGGAAATGGCAACCCACTCCAGTATTCTTGCCTGGAGAATCCCAGGGACAGAGGAGACTGTTGGGCTGCCGTCTATGGGGTCACACGGAGTCAGACACGACTGACACGACTTAGCAGCAGCAGCAGCAAAATGCTTCTTTTCCCAGAGAAGAGGCTGTTCTCCAATATTTTCTCTATCAACCTTATGAAAGCCTGGCACATTGTTTCTCAGTCATCGTAAGCAGCGTTCATCTGCATCTCTTCATTCGCTGAACACTGAATGGGTCAGGCCTCTTTGCTCCATGTCCTGGGTCCTCAGAGGGGCCTGCAGCCCCTTTATGGTTATCCCTCGCCTGGCCCAGCCAAAGGCCAAAGCAAGATGGTCCAGCTCTGGGGGTAGAGACCTCCTTTGGTTTCCCCACTTGAAGACCAGTTAATCACCTGCGGTAGTTCATGCTTCTTCCTCTTCCATACAAATAAGACCCAGGCACTTCTTGAGAAACCTCTGGCTTGCAATGTTTTGAAAAGTTTTCAAACAACCATCACTTGTGCTTCCACTCAGCGGCTGAAGTATCAGTGTGGCGGGGTGGAAGGTCAGGGCGACATTGCTGTCCTGCAATTGCTGCATTTATTTCACTCATTTCACATATTGGCAGGGGGATGGGCATAAATGGTTAGGTGTTTACTTCTTGATTTGTTTAGGGCCCTCTCTCACCCCACACCCAGTCTCATTCATCAGTAACTGGAGACAGCTGTCTACAAGGAATGTTTTTATGGTGTTTTAATGTTATTTTATTTTCCTAAAATGTCAGTTGGACAGCCAAGAAAATTTCCCCTTAGAGTCCTTGGAGGTTGTTCTGAGCTGAAATCACCACCCCCATGGTTGGCTGAGCACTAAATGAAAAACAGTGTTATAAGTCAAATTAATATTTTAGGGAAGAAAATGTGTGAACCCACACCGGCAGTTCTGCCAGCATAATTTCAAGCTTTAGCCACAAAACTGCAAAGGAACGACTGAGGGCCAGAGTCATCCCTGGCCATCAGTTAGGGAGCCGAAATCCAAGAGAGGGAGAGAATGAATAATGGTGATGAGGTCTCCGTTCATCCACTGTGGCAGATTAGAAGGCCATCAGAAGGCAGGAGTGATGACATTTTTAAATGGATTCATTCTGTGAGAAGACAGCTGGGTGAAAAGCAGTGGGTCAGAGCTTATTAGAAATCACAGCTGAAGCCGTAAGGAAAGAACATAAGACACTGTAGAAAAATAATGATGATGAGAGATAAAGCAGCTTGACAAAAGCAGTTTACAAAACTGAATGTACAATATTGTCCAATTTTTGAAAACTACAAGAGAGATACAGACAGGCAAGCAATAGGCATGAGTTGAGTGCCAGGGTTTTTAAAACTGACTTTGCAATAGAATGTTCTGGAATTTTTTTTTTTTAAAACACAGACCCATCATCCCTATCCCTGCTGCTGCTGCTGCTTCTAAGTCACTTCAGTCGTGTCTGACTCTGTGCGACCCCATAGACAGCAGCCCACCAGGCTCCCCCATCCCTGGGATTCTCCAGGCAAGAATACTGGAGTGGGTTGCCATTTCCTTCTCCAATGCATGAAAGTGAAAAGTGAAAGTGAAGTCGCTCAGTCGTGTCTAACTCTTAGCCACCAGGTGGACTGTAGCCCACCAGGCTCCTCCGTCCATGGCATTTCCAGGCAAGAGGACCAGAGTGGGGTGCCACTGCCTTCTCCTCCCTACCCCTAAAAGTTCTGATTTATTAGCTCTGGTTTAGCATCTCTATTTTAAAAGCTTCCCAGGTTGTTCTGATGCATTGTCAGCACTGAGGACCACTAGTACATACAGAGAAAAATTTAAAAACCAGAAATGGCTTTATGGGGTATTTCTGATTTAATTTTCATGCAGTTTTTCTGTGTTCCTACATATTGTTCTATGAACATGCATTACATCTCTGATCAGAAAAGGTTATTAATAAAAATGATAACTGAACTTATTAGGAAAAATCACCCCAGGCAACAAGAAATAATAATAATGACTAACATTTTGCTGAGAGCCAGATACGCTCTTTGTCTTGTTTTTGTTTTGTTTTGTTTTTCGGCAATTGGGAATGTCGGATCTTTGTTCCCTGATCAGAGGTTGAACTGAATCCATGGCCCCTGCAGTGGAAGCACAGAGTCTTGACCACTGAACCACAAGGGAACTCCCAGACACTGGCTTTATCAATGTTATCACTTAGTCCTTAAACAACTCTGTGACTGAGGCACTGGTATTTCAGCCATTCTACTGATAAGGAAGGTGAAGTCCAAGGGGTTCCAGCTCAGACACCAAGACAGTGACAGACAGCACAAACTCGGGACCAGTTACTAGAGAACCTGAGGTTTACCCTAAAGAAGTCCCGTGTGGTCCCTCCCCTCCATCACACCATCACGGGCCCTCTGGATCCAGGGCCTCACCTGTGCCTGCTTCCAGCTTCCCAGGGCTCATGGGAAGTTTCCTCTCTGAATTCCCATCAGTGTTCTACTTCTTCCAAAGACTTGCCACAGTTTGCTACTCCCCTCAAAGGAGAACTCTGTCTCCATGCAAGCTAGAGAGAGAGGAAAAAGAAAGAAGAAATTAAACACCACAGGATACTGACTGTCTATTAAGACATATTATAAGAATCCTTTTTTAAAAGTATTAATTGATTTTTTTACTGGAGTGGAGAATGAAGAGGAGGTACCCCAGGCAATTATACTTGGGGATACAGATGTGAAATTCTACAGGGTTTTCCCCTGGGGAGATGACAGAGTGCTTATCAGATTAGTTCCCCTTTTCACAGATGGTGGTGCCAAATTCTTAAGAAACTACATGAAAGAGAGAGAGAAAAAAAAAAAGAGTGATGCCCCAGCCAGAACCAAAAATCCTTTCTAGTCCACAAAAGGTTTGTGGATTTTAAAAGATTTTTTAAAAAATCAACAGCTATTTACCTTCATTCTCTTTCATGGTTAGGTTTACAGCATGTCCTGTAAGATGTGAATTTCAGATAAGTAATTTTTTGGTAAAAGATGTCCCAAATATGGGACATATTTATACTAAAAAATTATTGTTTAATTTTAGTGATAGGTCAATTTTAACGGAGTCCTGTACTTTTATGTGCTAAATATGACAGACCTTTTCATGAGAAACATGATTTTCTTTCTTCCTTGGGCATTGTTTTTCCTTCTCAGTGTCATCAGCTCAATGATTTGAAGAAGCATAAACCAGAAAATTGATCTCATCAATTGAGCTCATCCTTTTGTGTCAAACAACCCACTGAGCCAACTCCTCTGGTAGTCAGTAAGTGTTACATCTTTCAAAGGCACACACACACACACCCGTAATACACATGCATTCACAGACACCCACACACCTTCAGAGATGCCCAGGCACACACTTTCACATATATGTATGCATATGCACACACACAGAGTACAAACAGATTTTAATTTCTCCTAACACTCTAAAATGCAGATCCCTCAGTCTCTTTTCAGATTTTCACGGCTTTCCAAACACATTTTCTTATTTGTTCAAGGAGAAAAAGTCATGTCTCCAGTTTGCTTTATATGCGCAGCTACACTGACCGGGCTTCCCACAGAGATGGTTGGCAATAAGACCTCATCTTTTGTATTTCAGAAATGTTGAATTTTCTTTTCTTGCCACTGCATTAAACTGCTATTTTAGTATAAAGGGGATGACAGTTGTCTTAGGGTCAGATACTAAACACAACTTTATAACAAGGAAAAATACAAAACTGCAAATTGAAAACTTGAACCATGTAATAAAAATACTTGAAAATGAGAGAAAAGAAAAATTTTTAAGTATTTTCAAGAAGGATAGTAGTTAAATGAATAATTCCTAGATCCAGCCTACTTGAGTAACTAGCTGGCCAAGTTACTTAACTTTATCTGTAAAGTAGAAATAACAATAGTTTCCATCTCATGGATTGCTGTGATATTTAAGTAAATACATAATTAAAGATGTACAAAATAGTGGCCAACACACATTTTTTACTATTACAATTACCTCTTATTTGCCACACACAGGGGTAGCCTCTTTACATACATAATTATATTTGATTATCAAATGAATGTGAGCTATGTAGTCATGAGGAAACTGAAACTCACAGAGGTTAAGAGACTTCCCTGAGGTCACACAGCTAGCATGCAATAAAGCCAAGATTTAAGTACCAATCTCAGTACAAAAACACTGTTCTCCTGATTACCCAGTTTTAAGGTAACAAGCAGAAAGTACACAGGTGGCAAGGTGGTAGCTTTTCAAGGAGAAGACCTCTATGGTCATTGCTTCTATGGAGTGGGGTGGGGGTGGGGTAGTCAGAAAGGTTTGGACTGGTGCATCAGGTAGAGAGTACAGGACCCTCTGTCTAGTTACAAACCTCACCGAAACATTGGCCAACCAGATTAGGACCCTACTTTTTTGTGATCTCTCCATGTAAATCCCAAGGAGGTGGAAAGCCCTGACCCTGACTCTGCCTGACTCTCTGTTTTAAGGCAATTAAGGTAGGGCTGATCCACCAGCACTGGGCGTGTTCTACCAGCAGCCCCAAGGACTCGATCTTTTACTCACATTTGTCTACTCAGCTTCTCCACCTGGATATCTAAGACTCTCATCTCAGACTTAAGTCCAAAACTGGCTTTACCTCTGAGGGCCCCAGTTCAACAGATAACAACTCCCTTCTGGTTGAGCGGACCTAAAGGCGTGGAGTTGTCCTTCACGTCTCTCTCTCTTGTGCCCTTGATATCTAATCCATGGACTCATCCCTCATCCAGTCCTGAGGGTTCTACCTTCAGAATACATTCAGAACCTGACCACCTCCCTCCATCTCCACGCCCACCCTCCCAGTCTGTGCATCACGCCTTCATCAGGACCGCTTCCATCCTTGTCTCCTGCCATCATGTCATCTTCACACAGTGGCCAGAGTACTCTTGTTACATTTGCCTCAGATCACCAGGCTCTTCTGCTCAAACTCCTCCAAAGTCTCCCACCTCAGAGGGCCTGAGAAGCCTGTCATTATCCACAACTCTGCCTCAGCTCTCTCAGACCTCCCCTTGCACCACGATCCGCAACCCCATCTGTTCCAGCCCCTACCCCTCCACACCAGTCCTTGCCCGGGCTGAGCCTGCACCCGCATTAGGCCCTTCGCTCTCTGTCTGCTGGAAGTACCCCACCACATTGCCTCCGTGACTCACTCCCCAGCATCCTTCAGATCACTGTGCTCCTCCATCTCACCCTACCAGAGAGGACCACCCTGTCCACCTACATAAAACAGCGATGTACCACCCTCCCCCGGGCACTCCCTCCCCCTTAACCTGCCTTATTTTTTTCACAGCATTTGTCATTTCCTGATGTGCTCTATTCACCTATTTGCTTATTGTCTCCATCCTCTAGAAAGGAAGATCGAGGTGGATAGAGATTTTATCTGTGTCATTGACTGCTATTTATGTATCCTCAAGGCCTAGAAGCCTATGCACATGCAGTAGGTACACAATAAACATTTGACAAATGAATGAATGACAAATGAGCCTCATGTCATCTGAACAGGATGCCTCTGCTGATTGCTTCAGCTTTCCTACTCTAAAGTCAGCCTTTAGAAAGACTCTTGAGACCTCCCTGGTGGTTCAGTGGTCAAGACTCCACACTTCCATTGCAGGGGATGTGGGTTGGGGAACTAAGATCCTGTAGGCTGTGAGGTGTGGCCAAAAAATGAAAAAAAAAAAAAAAAAGACTCTGCACTCGGCATTCTTTTCCATCTTAGGAGTCAAAACTCCAGGGTGATCCTGAACAAATCTTTTCTGGCTGGCGTGCTGCTGTGTTTGTGCAGTTCTGCTCAGTTGGGTTGAACAGAACAGGCTCATGGACAAAGCCACATGCAAGGCTCCCTGCGTGTCTCTGGCTTCCCATGTGTTCTCGGTGGAAACGTGTCTGGGGCCACTGTTCTAAAGGCTCCAAACCAACCAGCGCATGACGAAAACCTCATCACTCAAGCAGAGAAGAAAACAAATCCATCCACCTCAATGCCCACGTCCATGGAAACTTGGCATTCATTCAAAAGGCCAGTGCTGGCAACACTTTTGACTTTTATTATCCTCTTTTGTCATTCCAGGGATTGTGTTTACAGGCACATGCTGAGAGGAGGCGGCCTTTCGAATTGAATGCACCAAGCAGGAAACCTTCCAAAGCCCAAATTAATTATCTTCAGCAGCATCTAAATAATTATTATTTTGTGAGGAGTTTGCCAGTCAGAGACTTTGGCACATCCATTAGGGACCCTGAAACCACGCCAAGGACTTAGCCTTTCACTGCAGAAATCCCTTTACCCTCCCCAAATAAGCAAGGCTGTTAGAGAAAGGCTTTGCTGATCCAGGTGGGAAGCCTCACCCAACCCTCTGGCTTCTGCTGCATCTCCTAACAGCTGAAGTGTTGCCTACAGGAGCCTCACACAGACACTGAACACTGTGAAGGCAGAATGCTAGAGTATGCAGTTGCTAAATGTCCAAGGATCGTTCCTAAAAGGATTCAGGCATATCCAGTCACCACTGTGTTGGTTACTCATTTCTCCAGGATTACATTGGCAACACTATCAATAAGTCTAGAGTTCCTGTTAATGGGTCCCAGGTTCATGTACACCTTCATGTACATGTTCATGTACATGAAGAGGACAATGCCCGGTGGAAGTACTTGAACTCTGTGGTTTTTCTGGCACTTGCTTCAGCCATGTCCCCTCTAAGATTCCTGAACATTCAACCAGCACAAATTTCTAGATCATTTTTAAAGTATATTTATGGACACTGAAGGCTCAGATGGTAAAGAGTTTGCCTGCAATGCAGGAGACTCAGGTTTGATCCCTGGGTCGGGAAGATCCCCTGGAGAAGGGAATGCAACCCATTCCAGTATTCTTGCCTGGAGAATTTCATGGACAGAGGAGCCTGGTGGGCTACAGTCCACGGGTCACAGAGAGTCAGACACGACTAGGTAACCATCACTTTCACTTTCACACCATACTTTAATTTGTCATCCATTTTAAGATGCACCATTATTTTATGTTGGAGAAGGAAGTAGCAACCCACTTCAGTATTCTTGCCTGAAGAATCCCATGGACAGAGGAAGCCTGATGAGCTACAGTCCATAGGGTCACAAAGAGTTGGACACGATTGAGTGACTAACTCATACACACATACATTATTTTATGTAAAGCTAAGAAAGACAACAATGCCGTCAATTAAATTAGAACAAGCCATTGACTGTAGATTGGGTCCTGATCAGAAATAAGTTGTTAAAAAGTGTGCATCTTATCAATACAATCATGTGTGTGTATGTGTGTGTAGGGAGAAAGAGAAAGATGTAGTGGGAGAAAAAGGAAACTCATGTAAGTGGTTTGGAGCAGTTTTGATATTTCATATTTTTACCATTTCTAAAATTAAAGAAAATTACTATACTGCTTTAAAATTCCACTTGGGATTTTAATAGAATTTTTTATATTATCAACTGTACGAATTTATTTCTATCTTAGACTCTACTGAGCAGGCACCAAGTTCTCTAACATGAAAATGAATTATGTAATTGCTTTTTCTGCTTGCTCTTCTTGCAAAGGGCCAAACCAGGTTCAGTGTTGCTGCCTCAGCAGAGCACATATGATTAAGTAATGCAGAAAATGGCCATCGTTCTAAGATCGTGAATCCACTCACTCACTCTTTCAGGACTGCCATCTAAACTCCAGTCACTGGTAATTTTCTGAGTTTATCACTCGTTTCTCATTTACAGAATGAGAAGCTAGAACTAAATTGATTTCTAAGCACCGTTTCTGCTTTAACATTCAGCTTTATACTAACTCCAGTTCAACTTCTAAAATATAGGAATCATCTGGAAAACATTTAATGAGCATACGTTCAAGGCACTCTCGTTATTGCTTCATTTAACCCTGAGGCAGCTCTGTGAGGTATAACAGATGTTACTATGACTATTTCACAGATGCAGAAGCTGCAAATAAATGCCGAGCAGGGTCTTTTGTTTTCCGTTACAGATTGAGGGACATATAATTCACATCCCATACAACTCACCTTTTAAAGTGTAAATTTCAATGATTTTTAGTATATTTGGGGCTTCCCTGGTGGCTCAGAGGATAAAGCGTCTGCCTGCAATGCAGGAGACCGGGGTTCGACCCCTGGGTTGGGAAGATCCCCTGGAGAAGGAAATGGCAGCCCACTCCAGTATTCTTGCCTGGAGAATCCCATGGACAGAGGAGCCTGGTGGGCCTCGCAAAGAGTCGGACACGACTGAGTGACTTCACTTTCACTTTCTTTCTTTAGTATATTCACAGTTGTGCAAACAGCTGTTGTTATTGTTTAGTTGCTCAGTTGTGTCCAACTCTTTTGCAACCCCGTGGACTGTAGCCTGCCAGGCTCCTCTGTCCATTGGGATTTCCCA
Organism: Bubalus kerabau; assembly: GCF_029407905.1. NCBI lineage: Eukaryota > Metazoa > Chordata > Mammalia > Artiodactyla > Bovidae > Bubalus > Bubalus kerabau. The sequence goes on along the minus strand of NC_073624.1, from coordinate 97,815,154 downwards.
GGCAAGAATACTGGAGTGGGTTGCCATTTCCTTCTCCAGGGGATCTTCCTGACCCAGGAATTGAGCCTGTGTCTCCTGTGTTAGCAGGTGGATTCTTTACCACTGAGCCACTAGGGAAGCCCATGCAAACCATGTACCAAACTCAATAAAAGCCATGTATCATAATCAACATTAGAACCTTTAAATCACCTTAAAAAGAAGCACCCCTTTTAGCAGGCATTTCCCTCATTGCCTACTCCCTCAGCCCCTGGCTACCATTAGTCTACTTTGTGTCTCTAGAGTTGGCTAGTCAGGATATGTCCTACAAATGAGATCATACAATACAGTCATTCCCTTTGTATCCACGAGGAAGTGGTCCCAAGAATCCCCACAACCCTAAAGGTATGCAAATCCCATAGATTAAAACGGTGAAGCACAGTGAATACAGTTGGCCCTCCATATGCATAGTTTCATATTTGCAGATTCAACTAATCATGGGTATGGAGGGCACATTGTATGTGGTCCTTCCTAGTAGGGTCTTGAACCCAAGTCTTCCGGACTGCAGGATTATATACCATACTGCCTTGGTGCCGGGTATTTTGAAGGACATAGATAAAGTAGGATGCTAATCCCTGCTCAAGTTTGAGTGAGAAAAGTGTTAGTCGCTCAGCTGTGCCCAACCCTTTGCAACTCCATGTATTGAAGCCCACCAGCTCCTCTGTCCATAGAATTCTCTAGGCAAGAATATTGGATTGGGTAGCCATTCTCTTCTCCAGGAGATCTTCCTGACCCAGGGATCGACATGCATTCAAAACAAGAGCAGACATCCCTATCAAATTACTGATGGCATTTTTTGCAGATCTAGAATTTCAAAAAATCTTAAAATTTGTATGGAAATACAAAAGATGCCAAATAGCTAAAGCAATTTTGAGAAAGAAAATGAAGCTGGAGGAATCAGGCTTGCTGGCTTCAGACTACACTATGAAGCTATAGTAATCAAAACAGCACAAAGTCAGACTTATAGATCAATGGAAAAGGATAAAAAGCCCAGAAATAAACCTACGTACCCATGGTCAGTTAATCTATGACAAAGGAAACAAGAATATACAGTGGAGAAGACAGTCTCTTCAGTAAGTGGTGCTGGGAAAACTAGACAGCCACATGTAAAAGAATGAATGAAATTAGAACATTCTGTAATACCATACACAAAAATAAAATGGATTAAAGACTTAAATGTTACATCAGATACTATAAAACTCTTAGAGGAAAATATAGGCAGAATACTCTTTAACATAAATTGCAGCAAGATCTTTTTGGATCCACCTCCTAGAGTAATGAAAATTAAAAAAAATAATAATAAATAAATGGGGCCTAATTAAACTTAAAAGCTTTTGCACAACAAAGGAAATCATAAACAAAATAAAAACAGAACCCACAAAATGGGAGAAAATATTTGCAAATGATGAATCCAACAAGGAATTAATCTCCAAAAGATAAAAACAGCTCATGCAGCTCAATATTAAAAATAAAAAATATTTAGAAGATTTAGATAGACATTTTTCTAAAGAAAATGAAAGTCATTCAGTCATGTCCGACTCTTTGCAACCCCATGGACTATACAGTCCATGGAATTCTCCAGGCCAGAATACTGGAGTGGGTAGCCTTTCCATCTTCCAGGGGATCTTCCCAACCCAGGGATCCAACCCAGGTCTCCTGCATTGCAGGTGGTTTCTTTACCAGCTGAGCCATGAGGGCCAAAAAGCACATGAAAAATGCTCAATATAGCTAGTTATTAGACATATGCAAATCAAAACACAGTGGGAAAAAAACCACAATGAGATATTACCTCACACTGGTAAGAATGGCAATTGTCAAAATGTCTACAAGCAATAAATGCTAGAGAAGGTATGGAGAAAGGAGAAGCCTCCTACATTGTTGGTGGGAATGTAAATGGTACAGCCACTATGGAGAACAATAAGGAGGTTCCTTAAAAAACTAAAAATAGAGCTACTGTATGATCCAGCGATCCCACTCTGGGGCATATATCTGAAGAAAACCATAATTTGAAAAGATATATGCACCCCAATGTAGTAGTGTTTACAATAGCCAAGACATGGAAGCAACATAAATGTCCATCAACAGATGAATAGATAAAGGCAATGTACTACATGTATACAATGGAATATTATTCGGTCATAAAAAGACTGAAATAATGCCATTTGCAGCAACATGGGGGCTTCCTATGTGGCACTGGTGGTAAAGAACCCACTTGCCAATGCAGGAGACGTAAGAGATGGGGGTTCGAGCTCTGGGTCAGGACGAGTCCCTGGAGAAGGGCACAGCAACCCACTCCAGCATACTTACCATGGAGAGGAGCTAGCAGGTTACAGTTCATAAGGTTGCAAAGAGTCAGACACCACTAAAGTGACTTAGCACACACGCATGCAGCAACAAGGATGGACCTAGAGATTGTCACACTAAGTGAAGTCAGTCAGACAAAGACAAATACAATGTGATATCACTTATACGTGGAATCTAAAAAGATAATGCAAATGAACTCATTTACAAAACATAAACAGACTTACGGACTTAGAAAACAAACTTATGGTTACCAAAGAGGAAAGGCAAGGGGAGGGATAAATTAGGAGGTTGGGATTAACGTATATACACTTTTATATATATGTATGTGTATATATATATAATAGATAATCAACAAGGACCTACTGTATAGCACAGGGAACTCTATTCAATACTCTGTAATAACCTATATGGGAAAAGAATCTGAAAAAGAATGCTGCTAAGTGACTTCAGTTGTGTTCGACTCTGTGCAGCCCACCAGGCTCCCCCATCCCTGGGATTCTCCAGGCAAGAACACTGGAGTGGGGTGCCATCTCCTCCAATGCATGAAAGTGAAAAGTGAAAGTGAAGTCGCTCAATCATGTCCGACTTTTAGCGACCCCATGGACTGCAGCCCACCAGGCTCCTCCATCCATGGGATTTTCCAGGCAAGAGTACTGGAGTGGGGTGCCATTGCCTTCTCCATGAAAAAGAATAGATGTATGTATATATATATAACTGAATGACTCTGCTGTACACCTGAAACTAACACAACAATGTAAATGCATACTATACTCCAATATGAAATTAAACATTTTAAAATAATTAAGAAAATAAACAAAACAATAACACAATATAAGGTGACAGGGGAGACAAAAGTGTGATCGGATAGATCTCCCTGACTTCCCATTTCTGTTCTTCTCAGTCTGCATATGGAGGTTTAGCAGGTCCTCAGATGCACTTGGTTCTGAGCAGGAACCCACGCCCACTCACTCTGAGGTTCACTCAGAGCTATAAAACTGTAAAGAGAAAAAGCAGGTAACTTTCCTGGCCCTTTATGGCCAAAGAGGGGACAGACCGTGGTCTTGTTTCTGTACTGAGTCTTGAGTTGACAAAGCATTCCTCAAACACCTCCAAGCCACAGCTCGGGACTCTCCCTTCCTGTACCCTGGCTGGAAGTTTCAGTCTTTGTACTCAAACTGCTGCAAATCTTCTCACCATATTGGCCAGCCCCTTTCCCTAATGTGTGGAAGGACACAGGCTGGCACCTTGCAGAGGTGACTATGCTGGATATTCTCTATTTGTCCCACACCATCTTTGCCCTCCTCTCCCTGCTCTGGACTCTGAAGGCTGGTCTCTGGGCTCACCAGGCTCCCTTGCTCTCAGGTTAGATCCAGGCAGCTGCTTGCCAAATACAGGAGGACAAGAAGATGGAGAGCCTGGGGTCTTTCGTCTCTGACCCCTCTCTCTTGGGTCTAGGGCTAGTAGCAGCTGCCTTCTCTTGCTAGCTTCCAGATATCTAGCCATCCTTTGATGGTTCCCTTCAGTCCAATTCAGTTTAGTTCAGTCACTCAGTCACTTTGCGGCCCCATGGACTGCAGCACATCAGGCCTTCCTGTCTATCACCAACTCCTGGAGCTTGCTCAAACTCATGTCCATCGAGTTAGTGATGTCATCCAATCATCTCATCCTCTGTTGGCCCCTTCTCCTCCTGCCTTCAATCTTTCCTTAATCTTTCCCAAATCTTTGAAAATCATCTCTCCATTAATTTTTCAGTTAAATTCTTCTGATTGTGTCATCTGTTTCTGCTAGGACAGCTAGCAGCCTTCAGAGATAGCTACTGAGAGCTACATGCATGCATGCTCAGTTGCTCAGTCATGTCTGACTCTGTGACCCTATGGACTGTAGCCCTCCATGCTCCTCTTTTCATGGAGTTCTCCAGGCCAGAATACTGGAGTGGGTTGCCATTTCCTCCTCCAGGAGATCTTCCTGACCCAGGGATCGAACCCGCCTCTTTTGAGTTTCCTGCATTGGCAGGTGGATTCTTTACCACTGAGCCACCTAGGAAGCTTCAAATAATCACTCCAAAAGGGGTAGGCAGAACTAGCTGTCTATTTATCAACTTTCCTTCTGCCTTAATGGGCTTCCTTGATAGCTCAGTTGGTAAAGAATCAGCCTGCAATGCAGGAGACCCCGGTTGGATTCCTGGGTTGGGACGATCCTCTGGAGAAGGGAGTCTACCCCCTCCAATATTCTTCGGCTTCCCTTGTGGCTCACCTGGTAAAGAATCTGCCTTCAATGAGGGAGACCTGGGTTGGATTCCTGGGTTGGGAAGATCCCATGGAGAAGGGAAAGGCTACCTACTCCAGTATTCTGGCCTGGAGAATTCCATGGACTATATAGTTCATGGAGTCACAAAGAGTTAAACAAGACTGAGCATCACTTCATTTCTGCCTTAATAATAATAATAATAATAATAATAAACCCACTTTATTTGTAGCTAGACATGTAGCTACTCCTAATTTTCTCACCCTCCTTTGCAATTAGCTATTATGGCCTTATGACTCAATTCTGCCTGGTAAGATGTAAGCAGAAGTCAAATGTAGCAGTTTCTGGGAAAGCTTAAAAGAAAGCTAGATAATGTCATTTGGCCTTTTCTTCTGTGTTCTTTCCTCTACTACTTGAAACATGGTATTGATGGGTAGAGCTCCAGTAGCTGTCTTAGACCATGAGAATGAAGGCTATACCTTAGTAATGGTGGGATGGGACACCTGAAGGAGCTTGGGTCTTTGCATGTGTAGAGTTCCTATACCAGCCTGGACTGCCTACTTCTGATCTCTTGTACAACCCATGCTTGCTTATGCTGCTGTTATTTTTGGCTGTCTGTACGATGCAGCTGAGTTCAGACTAAAATTGGGGAGTGAGATTGGAAAAGAAGTGTGGTTTAGGAGAAAGAACTTTAGGTCAAAAGACAGAAGATGCTGGTTCAACCTGTAGTTCTTCTACTAAGAGCTCTAGAATATTGAGAAAATCACCTGGTCTTCCTGAGACTCAATTCCCTATCCATTAAGTTGGAAAAATAGTATCCACTTCACATGATCATTGAGAAGATTACATAAGATAAATATGTTTCCATGTGCAGCAAACAGCAAGCGCATGGTTTTAAGTGTATGGCTCTAGAGTTGGACTGGGAGTTGTAATCCTGCCCCCACTCCTTACTAGCTGTGTGCCTTTGAGAAAAGCTGTGTGCCTTTGGGAAATGACTTGGCCTCAGTTCTCTCATCTTTAAAAGTGCATTATAATAATACATGTCTTACAGGGCTTCCCTGGTGGCTCAGATGGGAAAGAATCTGCCTGCAATGTGGGAGAACTGGGTCAATCCCTGGGTCAGGAAGATCCACTAGAGAAGGGAATGGCAACCCCCTCCAGTCTTCGTGCCTGGAGAATTCCATGGACAGAGGTGCCTGGCAGGCTACAGTGTCACAAAGAATTAGACATGAATGAGCAACTAACACTTTCATTTTCATAGGACTTTGAGGATAAAATTCGGGAATTTGTGTAATTACCTTATTTTATTACCTAGCACACAGTAAACATTCATTAAATGAGTAAACTACTGCTATTGTTCTTTTCCGGTCATCACCCTCTAATCATTTTTATATATCCTTATAATGATTATTTTCATTTTAAGTAATGGATTGCATATTTCTATGACAAAGGAATGTCTATATACTGTTACAGCCTTTACTGCTCCAAGCTCAATGCCAGACCCAGAAGTACTTGATTAACCAGCTCACAAATCATCTTGCATGATTCAGTTGAGGAGGTCCAGTTTTTCAGTGAGGTTGAGATTCCTGTTCTCAGAAAAACAACCAGATTTACCAAAGAGGAATGAGATGGGGAGGGGCTGGGAGAAGAGGCTGAGAAGCTGTTGAGATTTCAGAATTAGTAGGGCATTATATAAATCAAGAGTCCTTGTTGCAGACAACAGAATTCACTCTGGCTGGCTTAAGTAGAAATAAGAACATGAAAGAAGCTAAAAAGCTCACAAACTCTTTGGGAAGAACCAAGCTTGAATGTAATGCAGCCAGAAAAAAATGCCCTGCCATAACATGGAGCTGTTTTAATGCAAGTCTACAAAGAACCATAAGAAAGTACCTTGGAAGTTTACAGAGAATCTGCTCTCCTTCCCTCCCTCCCTCTCTCTTTCTGGACTCAGCTGCCTTCTTGCATCTAGGCCTCATAAGTTGGGCAGAAACTATCACACGTCTCAGTCTATCTGCAAGGGAGTCTAAGAATGTAGATTTTAGCTTTCTTGACAGAACGGGGTTGGAATATGAGTTTACTGAGTCAACTTTTACAGTATCTGCCACATAAATTTTAGGACTTTCTGTTTGCCTATGGCTTTATCAGTGTGATGTGTCAGAAAGACCATGAGGTATAGTGAAAAGATCACAGGCCATGATAACAGATAAATGTGCTTCTTTCTTTTCTTTGCACAGACCAAATCTGTTCCTATCTTAGAGTCATTGCGTATGTTCATCTTTTACCTGGAACTCTCTGCCCCTGTGACTTCTCCTGGTTCATCCATACTTGTCCTCAAGTTCCGGCATGAATGTTACCTCCTCAGACAGGCCTTCCCTGGCCACCCATCTATAAGATTCCATCTCACCCAGCCTCCCATCATGTCATCCTTTTATTTTCTTTTTAGAATTTATCTGTTATTTTCTTGTTCCTTGTTGTTGTTGCTTTTGCAGCCTGTACTCCTCTTACCTCTAAATAGAATGGAAATTCCATAAGAGCAGAGACTTAGTCTATCTTATTCACAGCTGTACCCCTGGAGTCCTGAAGAGTGGCTGACACATGACAGTATTTATTTTATTATATATATATATATATATAGGCTTCCCTGGTGCCTCAGACGGTAAAGAATCTGCCTGCAGTGTGGGAGACCTGGGTCCAATCCCTGGGTTCAGAAGATCCCCTGGAGAAGGGAATGGCTACCCACTCCAGTATTCTGGCCTGGAGAATTCCATGGACAGAGGAGACTGGTGGGCTACAGTCTGTGGGGTTGCAAAGAATCGGACACAACTGAGCAACTTTCACTATGTGTGTGTGTGTGTGTGTGTGTATGTGTGTATATATATATATATATATATATATATATATATATATGTAAGTCTGGCTCTAGAGCCTGAGCATGCTAAATATAGCAGGTTAATTCTTGGATACATGTGTGCATGGACGTCTTTGAGTCATCTCATTGGCCCTCTCTGTTGTATTTAACACTGCTAATTATCTCTTTCTCTGTCTCCTCACAGGCTTCTCGTCCTCAATCCCCTTGTCCCCTCCCTTTACCTGCTGGTGTTCTATAGACTTCCATCCTGTGTCAACTGCTATTTTTGCCACATACTCTCCTTGAGTTTTATTCAGCATCATGATATGCTGAATATGAATGCCTATATTTTGTGCTGACGAGTCCCAGATCTACCATCAATTTCTAGTGCTGATTCTCCAAGGGGGATGGAACTAAATGTTCTTGGCTTCCTGGATGTCACCATTTGAGCATCCTTTATGCATCTCAAGCTCAACAAACACAAAGTTGACTTCATCTGCTATGTGTAATCAAGTGAGTATCAGCCGGTCTGTGGAGAGGGTGCCATTTCATCTTCCCCCAAAACAAAATCTGCTCCTTCTCCACATCCCCCACCTCAGTCAACATCACCACCATTTAGCCAGCCTTCAGGACCAACAACCTGGAATTCACTTTAGAATTCCTCCTCCTCTTCTCATAGCCAATCTACGACCAACTCCTGTGGATTCTACTACTTAAACAGTTCTCTAGTCCATCCTTTCTTTTTATTCCTGCTCCCAACAGGATTTCTGCATTTCCTTCCAAGAATATATATCGCAATAGTGTCCTAACTACTCTACCTGTCTCTGGTCTTGCTCCCTCAAATCTGTTTCTGAATATCACTGGTGTGATCGAACTACAATAAAATTTCGTTTGCTCTAAGCTACGCTCTGCAGTGGCTCTGCCATTCATTGCCCTCAGGATAAAGTTCCCACCTGTTAAAAATCAACTTTGACCTGGCCCTTGCCCACATCCCAGATCTACATCAAGCCCCTTCCCTACTCCCAACCTTCACCATCATCTATGCTGCAGAAATGACCAGTTGGGGACTTCCCTGGTGGCTCAATGGTTAAGAATCCACCTCCAGTGCGGGGAACATTGGTTTGATCCCTGATCTGGGAAGCTCCCACATGTCATGGGGCAACCAAGCCTGTATGCCACAAGCACTGGGCCCACAGGCTGCAACTGCTGAAGGCCCTGGACCTAGAGCCTGTAGTCCACAAGAGAAGCCACTGCAATGAGAGGCCATCGCAGTGAGAAGCCTGTGCACCACAGCAGAGCGCAGCCCCAGCTCAGCCCACCTAGAGAAAGCCCGCACACAGCAGCAGAGACCCAGCGCGTGCAAATATGAAAATAAATCAATTTAAAAACAAATGGCCAACAGGCCAGTTCACTGCTTTCCCCACCAAAGCCCACATATAGAGGCCTGTTTTGCTCCTCGTGGAGTAGGGATCAGGGAAAGTCAGTCAACTGGAGAGGAAAGGAAACGTTATGGTAGCTTTTCGGTTCCTTAGTTTCTTCTTGAAGCCCAGCTGCAGTCCTGCCATTTCACTTCTCCAGACCCTCCAAGAGCTTTATAATTCAGTTCTTTTATTCACTTCTGGCTCAAGTTGTGTCTGCTATTTGAAACCAAAAGAGTTTCAACAAATGCACTGATGAACTGAAAGAAAAGGCATCTGTTTACATAAGATGATTTGCATGAGAGGAAGGAAAGAGCCCCGTCAGAGGAAGAGGGAGATGACTGGGGAGGCTGGCCCAGCGGGCTGGGGGAGATGCGTGTCTGAGCAGCGAGTGGAGCAGGAGAAGCTGCAAAACAGACGATGAAGACTATTTCACAGAGCCTCCCTCCTGCAGAAGCACAGCTTCTGGGTCCAAGTGACCAAGCACCACACAGGGCAGAGCCTTCTCCACCTTCTGTAAGGGACGCAGCTGTGGCACATTTAGGGCTCCAGGGAACATGGAACTGCTTTGGCATCTCCAGGTTGGCTGTCTGGGGATCCCAAAAGAGATGGCATTCATGGCACAGTCCTCAGCGTTATCACCTTGGACACTAGCAGCATGGGCGCAGAAATGCACCCTCCCCAAATGGCTCAGTGGGCAACAGATCTCTTTGAGGGGAGGAGATCAGGGCACAGGAAGAAGACGTCACGAATGTCCCTTGGTAACGGTAGTGGACAGACTGGTTTGCAACACAACCACTGGGGAATCACAAAAATAACTGAACGAGACTTGAATGGGGACACTCAGGCTCTGAAACTTGAAGATGTGAGATGAATTCAGCAAAATGTGGGTTATTACCATTCGTGGGCCCCCACTGCGACCCCCAGGCCAGGGAAAGCTGAGGAAATTGAAGGTCACGGTATTAGATCTACTTAAAAATGGTTTTAAGTGAAGGAATAAAATAACCCTAGGAAAACTAAGTTGGAATTATCTATGGGACTTTCCTTCAAAGCCTTGTCTAGAACTCACAAGATGTTTATGAAATGTCATCCACTAAAAGATATAATTTATAATTTAGTATGCCAAGATTTTCCTACTAACTCAACAAAGTAGAGGAGGACAATAGAAAGCTTATATTCCAGGGTAACAAGTCTGAATGTCCCCTTTATAAAATTAGGATCTCTGGGTAGTTAGCCACAGAGATCTTATCAATTATTCTCGATCTCATTTGGGAAAGAAGTAGACAGACATTTTTATAACCTTACTTTTAGTTCTGCATTTTACATGGAGTGCTTGACCCAATTGTGAAATGACACATTTTCCACAGCCTGGTTGGGATAAACCTGACTGAGCATATAGCAAATCAATTCACCCATGGAATGGATGAATGTCAACCTAGCCTTAAAGAGAAACTTTCTCTCTAAAGAAACTTTGAACTAAATTGATACTTAATACACCTTTTGGATCTTTGGTTCTCTTTCATTCTTATAAGTGATAATACTGAGTTTCAAATTGAAGTTGATGAGTTATAAAAACCTTCATTTATAACAGCCTAACTATGTTTACAAGGAGAAGGCAATGGCACCCCACTCCAGTACTCTTGCCTGGAAAATCCCTTGGATGGAGGAGCCTGGTGGGCTGCAGTCCATGGGGTCACGAAGAGTCGGACACAACTGAGCGACTTCCCTTTCACTTTTCACTTTCATGCATTGGAGAAGGAAATGGCAACCCACTCCAGTATTCTTGCCTGGAGAATCCCAGGGACGGGGGAGCCTGCTGTCTATGGGGTCACACAGAGTCGGACACAACTGAAGTGACTTAGCAGCAGCAGCAGCAGCAGCAACTATGTTTACAGACATTTTAATAACACTCAGGAGACATAAAATGCAGGATCATTAGTTCATTGGAAGATGACGACTTGGGGAATTAAAATGTTTCTCAAACATAAATTTTCTAGTAAATGAAATCCAGAAATCAAACTTCTTATGTGACAGGAATCGCTCAAAGCAAGTAACAAAACCTTCTGAGACAGATGTCATTTTTTCCCTATTTCACAGATGAAGAAACATAAGCTTGAGACTTCTCTGTGGTCCAGTGGCTAATACTCCAGGCTCCCAAGGCAAGCAGGCTGCATCTGATCCCTGGTCAGGCAACTAGAACCCACATGCCACCACTGAAGGTTCACGCGCCGCAACCGAAGATTTCACGTGCTGAACTAAAAGATCCCGTGTGCCTCAACTGACACCTGTGCAACCAAATAAGTAAACAGAAATAACTTTTAAAAATGAAAAGAAAAGAAACAGAAATTTGGAGAACTTAAGTAACTTGCCTAAGAACCCACAGCTAGTAAGAGCCGGGCAGGGATTTAAGACAAACTGACTAGAGAGACCAGATGCGATATCAGCATAAGTACACAGTGTCCCAACTTCTGCTAGCTCTTTCTTTAGCCAGTATCTGTACCTTTGGACTGTTTTGGTGCCAACTTTGATCCCATCTCTAGGGATCTTATCCTTCAAGCATGTAACCGCTTTTCTAGGAAGTCTAACTGACCTAGGATGAATTAGTGTCTTCACTATGGGTTTTTCATTTTGACATGACCAAGTAATTCCTTAATTCTCAGCAGACACTGGCTGGGTCCTGAGTGTCCTAAATTAACTCATTTCTGGCACTATCTACCTGGAGATAGCATGAGATTCTACAGGTTAAGGGCTCAGTCCAAAACACTGCTCTTCCTTACCCCCCAACATCAGATGCCAATCACAAGTTCAGGCTGTCACCTGAGCTTCTGATTTACTAGCTAGAGATGACAGGTTCCTGTGACTGAATTCTCGGGTTTGATTAACTTACTAGAGCAACTCACATAAGCGTTTTACCTGCTAGATTACTGGCTTATTAGGAAAGGATATAACCCAGGAAAAGCCAGATGGAAAAGATTCACTGGGCAAGAGATGTGGGAAGGGGCTCAGTCTCCTAGCAGCAACTTGTGATCACCAATCTGGAAACTCCAAATCCCGTCCTTCTGGTTTTTCCATTTGTTTAGTTTGCCACACTGCATGGCCTGTGGGATCTTGGTTCTTCAACCAGCGATTAAACCCAGGCTGCAGCAGTGAAAGCACCCTGTCCTTTTGGTTTCTATGGAGGCTTCATTACATAGGCATGCTTGATGAAATCTTTGACCATTGGAGAACAATTCAACCTCCAGTTCCTCTCTCCTCCCCAGAGGCAGGGGGAGGAAGAGGGACTGAAAGTCCCTTTCTTCAGAGAAGGGGTTAGATGCTTGAAAGATAAAACCACATATAGATGGGTTCAGAGTTGATACCAAAGTAGTCCAAACAGCTGTGGTCCATTCCCCTGGCAACCACCGTCCATCCTTAGGTGCTTTCCAAAAGTCACTTCTTTAATATAAACTCATGTGTGGCTCAAAAGAGTTTGTTGTGAATATTGAGGCACCTTTATCACTTAGAGAAGTCCAAGGGTTTTAGGAGCTCAGGGCCAGAAAGGAGGACAAAGACCAAACATATCTTTCTTATTATAAATCACCGCTTTCATGTTTAAGTTGTGGGGACATTAACTGGAAAAACCCCTCAAATGCACCTACTATATCTCAGTGAGTTCTTTATAATCAAGACTTGAAAAACAACCACAGGCAAAAATATTAGGGAATCACAAGGTGGAGGATTACCAGTATCATGACCTACAATGTGCCAAGAAGTGAAAGTGAAAGTCACTCAGTCATATACGACTCTTTGCGACCCCATGGACTATACAGTCCATGGAATTCTCCAGGCCAGAATATTGGAGTGCGTAGCCTTTCCTGTCTCCAGGGGATCTTCCCAACCCAGGGATCAAACCCAAGTCTCCCATATTGCAGGCAGATTCTTTACCAGCTGAGCCACAAGGGAAGCCCATTATGTGTCAAGCACTGTGCTAAGAGTTCTAAATGCATTACCTCATTTATGTTTGTAACAACACAAGAACTAACTGTAACAACACAAGAACAAAGACTATCAAAGGGTCAGTTAGAACAATCAACAATGTTAAAGAACAATGACAATGCAAGATATTAGAAGACTTCAACAGCCTAAGAGGAGACAGAATAGGAAGATGGTCCTTGGGAAGAGCCTCAAACAAATGGATTTAAATTCTTCTTAATTTATATTTTGAATGGGTATTATATGCAAAAGTCAAAGGTACAAAGAAAGTCTTTTGACTATTTTATCTAATCAAAATAGTTTATTGATTGGGACCATAAACTTTTTTTGTCCCAAGAGTTTTATAATGGACATTTGATATTTGTGTTTGCTCCACATCTTTTCTTTGTAGTTCTTTTATATTGTGAATTCTCCTTTCCATAAATAGAAACAAAGATAACACATATCCTGAAACCCTTTGCTGCTAGGATATAGACATGTGACTATATTCCAATAAACCCCAAACCTAAGCAAGACTGGAAATACAAGCAAAAAAATTACACATTATTCTCCTGGTAAGTATGGCCCTGGGGAATTTGCCTTTCTGCAAGAACTGAAGTGGGTCCAGGCTTTACAGAGGTTGAGTATCCCCTGCCTGGCAGCCACAGCAGGACTTCTGCTAGAACACTCTGATGGTGTGTTCAGACATTTGGGATGTTGTTGGACATTTCTCCTGGATGCTTTGCTTCTGACTGTTTGACATGCAGGCTTTGTTGTTGGCCTTCCCAGAAATTCTAGTTAATACCATGTAATGAAGTTCTACTGAAACTGGATAGAATGGATTCTTTCTTTGAAAGAGATCACAAGGTACTAGGAATCTGGGGTAGATTAGATGACCTGGTTGGCTAAGAAAGCAGTAAGGGGACTTCCCTGGTGGCTCAGTGGTAAAGAATCCGCTTGCCAGTGCAGGAGACACAGGTTCAACCCCCTGGTCCAGGAAGATCCCACATACTGCAGAGCAACTAAGCCTGTACACCACAACTATGGAGCCTGTGCTCCAGAGCCTGCGAGCCACACCTACTGAGCCCACGCACTGCAACTCCTGAAGCTACACACCCTAGAGGCAGTGCTCCACAAGAGAAGCCTGCACACCACCAGAGAGCCGCCCCTGCTCGCCACAGTTAGAGGAAAGCCTGCACGGTAACAAAGACCCAGCACAGCCAAAAGTAAATAAATAAAACAATTTTAAAAATAAAGCAGTAAGGATGGGATGCAGGTAAAACAGTGGCACCCAGTGGTAAAAGAGTCATGAAAACTATTGCAACACAAGTTAGGATGATGCTGTTTCTCCCTCAGTTTAGACAGACACATCACTAGATTACATCTCAGGATGCCATGGTTAGAGTGAGGCCGGCCCCTATTCCCCAATCTCCCCACTATTAGGCAGGATTTGTAGGGCTGAAAAAACTGCCCCACATCTCCTGAGCTTCTCAGAGAAATCAAGAATGTAAACAGGGCTCAGACTATTTGGAGAAAATGGCTGAGAAGATCTTTTTTGAAGAGGTTTCAGCTCTAAGTCTTTTCTCCTTTGGACAAAGGTAGAGGGTGCTTGGTGCTATCTCCCAATCTCAAGCCTGGTGAAAGAAGTTTCCAGTAGACCACTGAGTAAGTTGCAGCAGCCTCCTGCAGCTGGCAGACACGGAAGACCAGGGTCTGACTAATGACCAAGAAAGTGCAATCCAGTCGTGGAAGGAAGTCCAGTTTCTCCAGCAAAATGTTGAATGTTAAGAAGGGCTGGTTACGTGCTCTGGAGAGAACAGACCCAGGAGGTGCTCCGCTGGAATCATCAGGCACTCTCACAGCTTGCTGGGGCCAAGGGAGGGGATTTCCCAGGACTACTTGCGGGTTGCACAGGAGAAAGCCTTGGATCCTAACAATAGGTCTTTTTAGACAGACCTTGACAATCAAAGCTGAGCATGTACTGTTGGATATCCAGGGGCTAAGGAAAGAGTTGAAAGGAACCACCCAGAACAGAGATTTGTCCTATTGAGGGTATTGCAGGAGAGGAGGACGGCAGGGAGTGTCCAAAACCCCTAGGCCAGTACGCTGAGGGAAGAATCCTCCTGAGCCAGACAACGGCCCCCTGGGGGTCACCAGCTTTAATCATCTCCAAGGCCCAGAGAACATGAAGCCACACATCAAGTCATAACTCACTGGCCTCTTTCCCTCTCATCTTGCCCGATCTTCAATCTGAGAGAAAAAGACAATGATAGCTAGCAGGTGGAGGTGAAGGTCATCGGGGAGAGCAAGAGAAGCTGTCAGAAGTTTCAGCTGGGGGGAGAGGAAGATCAGCTCTCCTCCTCCATCCCTGAGTGAAATTGAGAGAGTTGGTGGTAAATATAAAAGTGCATTTTGATTATACTGTGAGTTGTGTTCATACTGGGGCTTCCCAGGTGGCTCAGTGGGAAAGAACCAGCATGTCAATGCAGAAGACACAGGTTTGATCCCTGGGTTGGGAAGATCCCCTGGAGTAGGCAATGGCACCCCACTCCAGATCTCTTGCCTGGGAAATCCCATGGGTAGAGGAGCCTGGTGGGCTACAGTCCATGGGACCACAAAGAGTCGGACACGACTGAGCGACTAAACACAAGCACACACACACACACACACCCAGTGGCAAAACTGATCACCTGCTGTTGCGCAGAATGAAATGTCAGGGAAAGCAGGGCTCTGGTGGGTGGAGAAGGAAGGAATATGAAGGCTCTCAGGTGAGAAGTTCCATCTAATCGCAGAAAAAAAAAATTAAAGAAAAAAAAATCATGGGCTTAGGAGTTTAATTCTCACTTCAGAGCATGGTCAGTGAATGAGAAAGATTCTATGACCTCCCTAAAATACTCTTTCATCTCATGAAGGCACAGAGCTAATGAAGCTGAAAAGTCAGAGGCAGAGACAGAGACTGAAGATCGATGGATTATAAAAGACTGAATTCACAGTCTCACCAGGTCTTTCAGGGCATTTATTGGGAAAAGTGACTCTTGCCCTGAGTATTGGAATGGACATATTTTGGAGGTGTCACATAGCCCCAAAATCTAAAGTCCCAGAACAGAACTCCCTGGATCAACAAAAACAGCCCCTCCTCCCATTCTGATGAGGCTGGTCCTGTCCTGTTCAAAGACACCGACTTCACTTGGTGGTGACCTTGCAAGGGGATGTCCTCATGGTCCACCCCGTCCTCTGCTCACTGACTCCAGACCCACAGTTAAAGTCCGATTCTAGCATGCCCTGAAATCAAAATCAGACCTGGGAAGAGCAGGCTGGCACACCAAAAGCACTGCAGGACTGTGGGAAAGTATTCTGACATTGTTAGGAAGAGAAGGTCATCATTTTAGATTGGATCGATTTCATCTTATAGGGGCCCTCACCAAAAAGTTCTGGATTCAATGTGCTAGATCAAACAATCAGAAGAGGTGTCAATTTCTTGCCTGGTTGTCTGAGACTGAGTCTCAGCGGCAGCCTGTGCATGTGAAGTTCAGAAGCCATGCATTCCTTGATGGAATGTACACCCCAGGTTATCTCATTAGTAAAGATACAGGTGTGCTCAGAAGGGTTTCCTTACGAATAACGAAAGACTATCATATCACTCAGGAAATTCCAAGGGTTTTAGGAGCTCTGTGCCAGGAGCCAGGAATGAAAACCAAATATATATATTCCTTAACATAAGTCATAATATCACATATATGTACCCCAATGTTTACAGCAGCATTATTTACAATTGCCAAGATGTGGAAGTAACCTAAGTGTTCATCAAGAGATGAATAGATAAAGAAGATGTAGTATACATACAATAGAAAACTACTTACCCATGAAGAAAAATGAATGAAATTTTGCCATCTGCAGCAATATGGATGGACCTAGAGGGTATTATGCTAAGTGAAGTAAGTCTGACAAAAAAAGACAAATACTGTGTGGTATCACTTATATGTGGAATCTAAAAATGAAAGTAGTGACAAGAAGGAAACAGACTCATAGATAGAGAGCAAACCAGTGGTTACCAGAGGGGAGAGGTGGGGGTGGGCAAGACAAGAATAGGAGATCAAGAGGTACAAACCGCTATGTATTAAAAAATTAGCTACTGGTATATATTGTACAATACAGGCTGCTGCTGCTGCTGCTGCTGCTAAGTCACTTCAGTCGTGTCCGACTCTGTGCGACCCCATAGACGGCAGCCCACCAGGCTCCCCCGTCCCTGGGATTCTCCAGGCAAGAACACTGGAGTGGGTTGCCATTTCCTTCTCCAACAATACAGGCTAGGTAGCCAATATTCTATAATAAAAATAAATGGAGTATAATCTTTAAAACTGTAAATCACTATGCTACATACCAGAGAAGGCAACGGCACCCCACTCCAGTACTCTTGCCTGGAAAATCCCATGGACGGAGGAGCCTGGTAGTCTGCAGTCCATGAGGTCGCTAAGAGTTGGACATGACTGAGTGACTTAGCAGCGGCGGCAGCAGCACGCTGCATACCTGTAACTTATATAATTTGTACATCAAGTGTGCTGTTGTTGTTCAGTCACCCAGTTGTGTCCAACTCTTTGACACCATGGATTACAGCGCGCCAGGCCTCCCTGTCCCTCACCATCTCCCAAAGTTTGTCCTAGTTCATGTCCATTGCATCAGTGATGCCATCCAGTCATCTCACCCTCTGACACCCTCTTCTCCTTCTGCCCTCAATCTTTCCCAGCATCAGGGACTTTTCCAATCAGTTGGCTGTTCACATCAGATGACCAAAAATACATCAACTATACCTCAATTTTAAAAAATCACAATATCGGAGTTATCCGTTTCATTAGATTGTAAGGTCCATGAACATCCATTTTTTTCTTCTTCACCACAGTATCCCCAGAACTGGTGCAGGGTTCTCTGTACATGGGGTTTTCTTAATAAATGTTGGAATAAATGACTCACTGATTTTTAATATGATAATTGTATTGTCAATTATCTATTGCTAGATAACAAATTGCTTCAAAGTTAGAAACTTAGAACAGCACACAGTTATCATCTTGGTTAACTGTGAGTCTAGACTCATGGTTCTTGTGAGTCTAGAGTCCAAGCAAGACTGTTGGTTCTCTACTCCAGGGTCTCATCTGAAAGCTGCAATCACTGTCTTGGCCAGGGCTGCAATATTAGCTCA
Organism: Bubalus kerabau; assembly: GCF_029407905.1. NCBI lineage: Eukaryota > Metazoa > Chordata > Mammalia > Artiodactyla > Bovidae > Bubalus > Bubalus kerabau. The sequence goes on along the minus strand of NC_073624.1, from coordinate 97,797,159 downwards.
AGATTTGACTGGCAAATGACCCACTTATAAACTCACATGATTGTTGGAATCATCAATCCTTCTCGAGGATTGTTAGCCTGAGGGCTGCAGTTCCTTCCCCACTGTCAGTGGGAAGTTACTCTCAATTTCTGCCATGTGGGCCTGTCCACAGGGAGGCTCATAACATGGTCACTTGCTTCCTCAGAGCCAGCAAGGAAGAGAGTCTATCAGTATGATGGACATTAAAATCTTACGTAATAAACTGATATACATGTAATCACATACATTCCATTACCTATTGATCAGAAACAAATCTCAGGACCCACTCACACTCAAAGGGAGAGAATTACACAATATCATGGATACCAGGAGGTAAAAGTCTTTGGGGCCACCTTATAGCCTGTCTTCCTCAGGGATGCACCAAATACCCTTATTGAATCAGCAAAGCTGTAGCCATTCTCTAAAGAAGGTTGGACAGTTAATGTCTGTGAAATGCCAGAGGGTCCACATTAGCTCAGCCTTCATTACTCAAGTCCCAGCTATTGTCAGGTTACATAGGGAAGCAAAGGTCATCTCAAGATAAAAATATTCACTAATATCAAATTAGTTCCCATTCGAAAAACATTTCTTCTCTTAATGCTAGTATATGTCCTCTTAGATCACATTTTGCCAGAGTACCTCCTGCTAATTGTGCGAGTCTGCAATGCAAATACTATCAAAACCAATTGCATGGGCACTTCAAAAGAAAATTATTTGACTATCAGAGGCTTAGTAGAGGCCCTTGGGAAAACCAATGAATCCCTAAAATAACTTTGTAAGAATATTCTTATTTGGACCATGTTGGGAAATTTGATCATGAAATATTATGCATCCTGCTGTCATACCAGTTTTGGAGAAATATTATGAAAAACTGTCAGCAAAATATTCCTTTGTCTTATGCTAAGAAAATTGCCTAGATGCAGAATAATTAAGTAAACTAACCTTAAATAAAAGAGAAAATAACATAGTCCCATAATTTTATTTTTTTACTTACTATAACCTTGAGTCTTTTGTGGCCTGGGTTCAAATCCTAGTTATATTAATTACTAGCTGTGAGATAGGCAAGTTAATACTTCTGTGCCTCAGACCACATGTCTGTAACATGGAGATGCTAGTAATAATACCTGAATCACCTTGTTCCTCATTTGACCCTAATGACGACACAAGGAGGCCAGTGTTAAGGCAGGTGCTCTTGATGGGATTAATGACTGTGATTGGGGTAAGATGACCAGATGTCCCTTTTTTTGCCTTTAAAAGGCTGGGCCTCCACGGCATAAATCATAGAGGCCAACTAATTAAGGTCAGGGGAGTCTGCAAGTTCAGGATAACTTCCTCATCTAATAGGTTTTTTAAAAAGTCCATACAACATGAATCCACCAAAAACAAAGACCAGATGATACACTGCACCTCTTAAGATATAAGAGCATTTAAGTAACTTTCCAAAGGTCAATAGATTAAAAGTGATGGATTCAAAGCCCTGTGTAACTAACTGCAAAGCCCACTTTGATGCTTTTTTCCCATAACTTTCTCTGTGCACAGCCCTGTGGATAGGAGGATGAGTAGTAGCAGGGAGGAGTGGGCCGACTAGGAGAAATATCCAGTGCTCAGATCCATAGCCAGCCCCAGAAAATCACCAGCCTTGCTTCCCCACTCCCTTCTACCTCAACGAACCCTTCATTCCTTAGCTCTCCCCTCCCTCCCCCACAGCTCTTATGTTCCTCCAGGCTGCTGCTTAAGAAGGTTTTTGAACAGTGCCCTTGAGATCTCAGGAAAAGAGAAACAACCTAAATCGAAAAAGCAAATAAACATTGAACCATCTTCCAGCTGTTCTGTTTGAACAGACAGAGGAACCCGAAGCAAGGCCCAGGAGTGTTAAGAGTTCATTTTCAAAGCACAGCTCAGAGAGTGCTCATGCTTAATAAACTAATGGAGTGAGACAGAATGTAGAGACTGGGGAAAGGGTCATTGCTTGACAGATCAATGCCACAAACATAAACAGCCAAGTCCACACACGTGCAAATACAGATTGAGGTGCTGCTTGGGGCCAGGAAGCATCAACTGTGTCTTTGGAACTTGTGGTTCCAAGCACGAAGCCTGGCTTTCCCACTTGCTAGTCACAGCATCTCTGCTTCTTCATACGTGAGGAAGAGAATAATCAAAATCCTTAGAGATCAAGTTGGGAATGGCAAAGAAAATGAAATGCTGGGATCCAAGTGGTATTGCCTTGGAAAATAATCATTGTGAGGGAAGGAAAGTATTATTCCATAGCTGGTGCTGGGTAGTCTGAAGAGTGAAATGAAGTCATTCCACTGTGGAAATATTTAACTGAAACAAAAAGGACTGTAGATAACATGCTACATGGTATTTAATGATAAGGTCTGAGAGGCAAATCTCATGAACAAAAGTACACAAAGAATGCCAAACCCTGAGGTTATATTATCATCTCAGTACAATGATGAAAGAGGATTAGCGAATATTCACACCCCAGAAACCTCAAAAAACCAGGAACAATAAATATCATCCAGGTGGGTCAAATATCTTAAGTTTAAAATGTCTTATCCCCAGTAGTCCTGCTTAATACAGTTTATATATATGTGTGTATATATATATATGTATATATATTCACACACATATATAGTGGTTTTTTCAGACGTTAATTGAAATCTCAAAAACATTTATTTAACCAATCAAGAAAAACAAATCTTGTCTTGTTTTTGTTTTAGTCACTCAGTTGTGTCTGACCCTTTTGAGACCCCATGGACTGTAGCCTGCTCTACAGGCAGGCTCCTCTGTCCATGGGATTTCCCAGACAAGTATACTGCAGTGAGTGGCCCTTTTCTTCTCCAGAGGATCTTTCTAACCCAGGGATTGAACCTGTGTCTCCTGGATTGCAGGTGGATTCTTTACCACTGAGCATATATACCCTAAAAAGATATCTCAAAGAAGGTTATGATTGATTCATTGATTGATAGGCTGATGGGGGAGTTATCTCCAATCATCATAAAAGCTCCCAATGCACTTTACAGAAGGGAAAACTGAGGCTCAAAGTGTCTAAAATAATCCAACTGATAGAGATGTGCTTAGTTTCAAAGCTTCTATTCTCAGACCACAGCTTCCTGGCAGGAAGAAGGAAGGGAATGAGCAGAGATTCTGATGCAAAACTAGAGGCTGGCCAGGGAGGAGGCCACCGGGCTCTGGATCTGGGATAGGTTTATGTGGTCAAGCGCATCAGGAAGCAAAAGCTTGGCCACTCTGTGTTGTTAGTGGGTCATAATATGAATAACTGGCTGAATATTCCAAGTGTGGACTGTTAGCAGTACAATGGCTAGCCTACAAGAAGGTGTTTCTTTTAACCACCCCCGTTTACCCCAATCCCCTGTGAGAACAGATTGAAGGCTCATATCAGGACCTACTGAATGAGACGGAACACTGTCTGAGGGAGTCTTACTGACATCAGGAACTACTAAACACTGCCCATGTTCCAAGTGTTACACATTTTTGCCACTAATACTTGTGCATGAATTAGCTTGTCAAGGAAATAAGCAAACTAATGACTTCCCAAGACCAGAAGAAAGGAGGTTCAGATGAATAAGTTTTGTAAGGGAAAGGGACTGTGGTTGGGAAGCAGCAGAGGGTAGAACCAAAGTGGGTAGAGCCAGAGTGAGAGTTGGATGGAGATCAGGGGGATGGAAGGCCCTGAAATAACAAAAGGGATCCAAGGAAGTAAGCTCAGAGGACACAGAAGATGAGATCTCAATTCTTTCCAAACCTTATTGTTGTCCATGAAATTGAGCCATCCATGGGCAGCTGTCCCTTCCTACCTAAACCAGGGGCCCCTGGCATGGGTCTGCAGTCATAGGCAAATATCTCTTTTGTTTTTTTGTCTCAGATGAATATTGATAGCACAGTGTAATGGAGAGAGGAAAGGCTTAGCACTTTGGAGCTAGTGTTGGAGATGACTGCTGCCTCTTTCACCTACTGGCTTAGAAATTACTTACCTTCCATGAGAGTCAAGTTCCTCATCTATACAAAAATTCATAGCAATTTATTAAGGCAACACCATATGCCGTGCAATACTTGTTAGGTAAGCAGGTAACACCTACTAAGGTAACACCTCAGCACACAGTCTCATGTTCCACAGATGAGTGCATCCTTCCCTCATCTATAACTCTAGTCCTGCACTCTGCCCACCCCACGCAAGCAGAAGTCACTGAGTTCATTCACTCCGCTGCCTGGCTCTGAGCCATCCGAGGTCAGCACCTCTCCTTCCCCTTGCTAGCACCCTAACAGTTTGCTCTCTTTATTTTCCTACTGGCCCTGCTCTGAGGACCTCTGAGGACTTGGCAGACTCCAGAGGGGACACATAAACCATTTCTATGTTATCAAGAGGGAAGTTAGGACACAATGAAAAATAAGCGGTTTTTCCAGAAAACATGTGAGAGGAATCCCAAATTGTCATCCTTTCCCATCATCCACGCCACTGTTTGAACTGCTGCCCTGGACACCGGAAGAAAGCAGCTGGCTATCAGGGACTGTGGTCCACAGGGAACGCTTATACAGGGCTGGTTGGGGTCAAATTTTCAGGTGTCTCATCTTCTGAAGCCCTCGGAAACTGCCTCTCCTGAATGACGGCAGCTGTGCCACCAAAGTCATTTTATCCTGAAACAATTGCCAAGCACCAGGCGTACCCAGCCTGTGGCGCTGGACAGGCATGAGTGACATGCTTCCTCGGATTATGTCCATCCCTTTGAGGAAAAGCATATTGCTAGCTGATAGTAACCTCTGGTGTCAGCCTCTGTTTTTAGTCTCCAAGTGAGTGATGAATCAGGTTCTAATCTGACAGTGTGCTTAAAGACATATTAAAGTCAAATTAAATTACAGTGCCTCAGACATCACACACATTTCTAAAGAACAGAGCCAGAAGGCATTATACCTGCCCAGTTTCAACACGCACCCATTATAACCTAAATTATCCTTATTACATATCCCATTATACATCAGAAGGTTAAATGTGACTCTAAGATGAAGTAAGTTTCCTCCAATTTTAATCAAGCCTCCTATATTCCGGAAGTTCATTCCAAAAGCTGGAGATAGAAATGATTTCTCTTGAATATTATCACTGTGCTGTGAGCTCAGACACTGCTGGTAGAATCAATACTCTCAATCACTGAGATCGATCTGGAACACTTGTGACGTTGGCAGACACTGCCTTGGGCACTGGGGAGACAAGGGTGAACAAGAGCAAGAATTATTCTTGCCCTTGTGGAGCTAGTTGAGGGAGAAGCGAGATAATAACCAAATAATCAAATAAGTAAATGGTTAGAATTGAGTGCTGAAATTATATTACTAAGTCTCTGATTTTATCTCCTCCATCCATCTCTTAGCTCTGCGGTCTTCTATTCCAGCACCTGTCTCTATGTGACTAAGATGGCCACGTGCAGCTCCTGGCTACTATAGTGCTAATGAATGATGATCCTAAAGGAACAACTGTCCCTAGAGCTCCAGCCTGTCCTGGAGACGATGCTGATAGGCCTGGATCAGATCACATGCTCCTTCTCACAATGTGATGGAGACCTGGGAAAGGAATATTCTGATTGGCCAGCATAGGTCACATGTGCACTCAAGGTGGCAAAGGGAGGGGTGGTGTTAGTTTCCTTGTACCACACACCTAAGCAGGATTCCTATGGCATGGGAGACAGTAGCTTCCCAAGTTAAAGGATGATGGGCCAATGAACATTTGTCCATGAAAGTGTCAGAAGGTTGATATTTAAAGTTAGTCAAGTGAAAGAAGAAAAGAAGTAGCAACGTAAGTCGTGCTTTCTCTACATTCCTTCCTGCTCCTCTAAGGGCCAGGGACTGAGGCTTGCTACAGGGTAGAAAGAGAGAGGGTTTCAGGACTAGACAGACATGGGCTCAAATCCTGTCACCATCACTTCTTAGAGGCTGTGTGGCCTTCAGCAAATCATCCAACCCTCTAAAAGAGTTTCTTCACTGGTAGCAAGGGGATAATAGTTCCACCCCATAGGCTTGATAGGGACATGAAATTGTACAGTGTAAACAAGGAGGTACGGCAATGGGACCATTGGAGCTACTTGATGGATGGTGGGTATTTAGAAATCTCCCTGAGGTACCATACTGTGCAACAAATATTGTAGACAGACAGGGTCCTACTATGGAATGGAGGGAGGGAATGGTGTTTAGAGACAAGAGGAAGAAACAAAATATATACAAATAAATACATAAGCTTCCATTCATATTTTGAAAGTGCTCTGATGGAAATAAACAAGGTAGAAAAAACAGGAGAAAAACAAATACAACAGGGTAATAAGAGTGGAGGCCTCCTTTAGACGGAATCAGCCAGGAAGGCCTCCTTGAGAAGGTGATACGTGTCCTTCAGAAGTCCTGAAGGCTGAGAAGCAGGTAAGGGGTGGGCATATTCAAGGAACAGAAGGAAGGACAGAGGTGGGAATGGTGAGATTAAAGAGAAACCCGAAACAGATCCTAGTAAGTATGGATCCTTTCAGTCCATCGTAAGGCAGTTCAAGTTCCACACTGAATGATATATCTGGCTAAAAATTCTAATAAGATAATTAGGGTTGTTGGGTGGAAAACAGAACAGATAAGGGCATGCGTGGGGCAACCAGTTGGGAGATGATTGCAGTCATCTAGGTAATAAGACCAGAGAAGGCAATGGCACCCCACTCTAGTACTCTTGCCTGTAAAGTCCCAGACAGAGGAGCCTGGTGGGCTGCAGTCCATGGGGTCACGCAGAGTCAGACACGACTGAGTGACTTCATTTTCACTTTTCACTTTCGTGCATTGGAGAAGGCAATGGCACCCCACTCCAGTACTCTTGCCTGGAAAGTCCCAGGCAAGAATGCACGGAGTAGCCTGGTGGGCTGCAGTCCATGGGGTCCACAGAGTCGGACATGACTGAGCGACTTCACTTTCACTTTTCACTTTCATGCATTGGAGAAGGAAATGGCAACCCACTCCAGTGTTCTTGCCTGGAGAATCCCAGGGATGGGGGAGCCTGGTGGGCTGCAGTCTATGGGATCGCACAGGGTCGGACACGACTGAAGCGACTTAGCAGCAGCAGCAACAGGTAATAAGACAGTGGGGACCTAGCCTACTCTGATGATAGTGGAGATGGGGATAAATGGCTGGATTAAAGATATATTTTGGTTGTAGAACCAGGAAGACTCAGAGATGGATTTGCATGTGGGAGGTGAAGGAAATGAAAGAATTAAAGATAAATCTTGCCTCTGGGGATTGAGCAACCACTTGGGCAAATGTGGGCCATTTAGTGAGCTAGGGACACCTTGGGAAGAGACAGATTTAGGATACTGAGATTGAAGTCCCTATAGAGACTCAGGGGGTGACAAAATGGATTAGGCAGTTTGATGACAAATCTGGGTCTTAAGGGAGAGGCCAGGGCTACAGTACAAATCTGAAACCATAGAACTGGATGAGATCATCCAGGAGAGAGGGGAGATAAGAAGAGAAGGGAGAAGGTCCTTGCATGAGCCTTGGGACTCACAGAGGAAGAGCCAGCGAGAAAGAGAGGCCATGATCTAGAGGGAAACCAGAGAGTCAGAGCAACAGAGGTCAGGAGAGGACATTATTTCATAAGAAGGAAGCAGTCAATTCTGGTGAAAACTGTTGAGTGATTAGTAAAATGAGGACAAGGAAATGAACTTTAAATTTAGAAACAAGTAAAATGAAGCAGGAAAAAGGCTAACAGAGTTTTGTCAAGAGAACATGCTGGTCATAGCAAACACCCTCTTCCAACAACACAAGAGACGACTCTACACATGGACATCACCAGATGGTCAATACCGAAATTAGACTGATTATATTCTTTGCAGCTGAAGATGGAGAAACTCTATACAGTCAGCAAAAACAAGACCCAGAGCTGACTGTGGCTCAGATCATGAACTTCTCATTGCAAAATTCAGACTTAAATTGAAGAATGTAGGGAAAATCACTAGGCCATTAAGGTATGACCTAAATCAAATCCCTTAAAATTATACAGTGGAAGTGACAAATAGATTCAAGGGACTAGATCTGATAGACAGAGTTCCTGAGAACTATGGATGGAGGTTTATAACATTGTATAGGAGGCAGTGATCAAAACCATCCCCAAGAAAAAGAAATGCAAAAAGGCAGAATGGTTCTGAGGAGGCCTTACAAATAGCTGAGAAAAGAAGAGAAGTGAAAGGCAAAGGAGAAAAGGAAAGATATACCCATCAGAATGCAGAGTTCCAGAGAGTAGTATGGAGAGATAAAGTGAACAATGCAAAGAAATAGAGGAAAACAATAGAATCAGAAACACTAAAGATTTCTTCAAGAAAATTAGAGATACCAAGGGAACATCTCATGCAAAGATGGGCTCAGTAGAGGACAGAAACTGTATGTACCTAACAGAAGCAGAAGAGATTAAGAAGAGGTGGCAAGAATACACAGAAGAGCTATACAAAAAAGATCTTAATAACCCATATAACCATGATGGTGTGATCACTCACTTAGAGCCAGACATCGTGGAATGAGAAGTCAAGTGGGCCCTAGGAAGCATCACTAAGAACAAGCTAGTGAAGGTGATGGAATTCCAGCTGAGCTATTTCAAATCCTAAAAGATGATGCTGTGAAAGTACTGCACTCAGTAACATGCCAGCAAATTTGGAAAACTCAGCAGTGGCCACAGGACTGGAAAAGGTCAGTTTGCATTCCAATCCCAAAGAAGGGCAATGCCAAAGAATGTTCAAATTACCACATGATTGCACTCATTTCACATGCTAGCAAAGTAATGCTCAAAATCCTTCAAGCTAGATTTCAACAGCATGTGAACTGAGAAGTTCCAGATGTACAAGCTGGATTTAGGAAAAGCAGAGGAATAGAGATCATACTGTCAACATCTGTTGGATCATAGAAAAAGTGAGAGAATTCCAGAAAAACATCTACTTCTATTTTCATTGACTACGCTAAAGCCTTTGACTGTGTAGATCACAACAAACTTGGGAAAATTCTTAAAGAGATGGGAATATCAGACCATCTTATCTGCCTCCTGAGAAACCTGTATGCAGGTCAAGAGGCAATAGTTAGAACAGGACATGGAACAACAGACTGGTTCCAAATAGGGAAAGGAGTATGTCAAGGCTGTATATTGTCACCCTGCTTGTTTAACTTATAGGCAGAGTACATCATGCTAAATGCTTGACTGGATGAAGCACAAGCTGGAATCAAAATTTCGGGGAAAAATATCAACTTCAGATATGTAGATGACACCACCCTGATGGCAGAAAGCAAAGAGGAATTAAAGAGCCTCTTGTTGAAGGTGAAAGAAGAGAGTGAAAAAGCTAGCTTACAACTCAACATTCAAAAAACAAAGATCATGGCATCCGGTTCCATCACTTCATGGCAAATAGATGTGGAAACAATGGAAACAGTGACAGACTTTATTTTCTTTGGCTCTAAAATCACTGCAGATGGTGACTGCAGCCATGAAATTAAAAGGCGCTTGCTCCTTGGAAGAAAAGCTATGACAAACCTAGACAGCACATTAAAAAGCAGAGACATTACTTTGCCGACAAAGGTCTGTATAGTCAAAGCTCTGCTTTTTCCAGTAGTCATGTATGGATGTGAGAGCTGGACAATAAAAAAGACTGAGCACCGAAGAACTGATGCTTTTGAACTGTGGTGTTGGAGAAGACTCCTGAGAGTCCTCTGGACAGCAAGGAGATCAAACCAGTCAATCCTAAAGGAAATCACCAGTGAATATTTATTGGAAGGATTGATGCTGAAGCTGAAGCTCCAATTCTTAGGCGACCTGATGAGAAGAGTCAACTCACTGGAAAAGACCCTGATGCTGGGAAAGATTGAAGGCAGGAGGAGAAGGGGATGATAGAGGATGAGATGGTTGGATGGCATCACCAACTCGATGGACATAAGTTTGAGTAAGCTCCGGGAGATGGTGAAAGACAGGGAAGCCTAGCGTGCTGCAGTCCATGGGGTCAGAAAGAGTCGGACATGACTGAGGAACTGAATGATGACAAATAAACAGAAGTCCGCCCTTGACAGTGGTGTTCTCAAACTCATCTTTCTAAAACACATCTGATTATGTTACTCCCCTGATTACAAAATTCAGTAGCTCATCTCCAAAGCCTTAGCAGGGTGCATGGGCCCAGTCCTTCCCACCAAAGCCTCCATCTGCTCTCATCCACTCCCCACTTCTCTGCCTGTGCTTCCTGTGAGCGGCGACCACAGATAGTCCTGCCTCTCTGGGAAGCCCCTGCTCTTTGGGTCTGTGGACACAGTTTCTCAGATCTGCCCTGCCTGCACTGCCTTTCCCTTGCTCCTGGCGGACGCCATACCCTGATTCCATCACGAGACAGTGTTGTTGGAGCCACAAATCCCCTCCTTAGCTCTCTAATACAGCACTTCTCAGGTTGCGTTAGAATTGTTTTCCTATTCATGGCACCCACTAGACTCTGAGTGAGATCCTTTACAGCTGGGAATTTGTTTTGTTCATCTCTGCACTCAGCACAGTACCTAATGCATAGCAGCTGCCTACTAGGTATTTGTTGAATCAGTTTCCTAAAGACAAAGTTTTAACTACTCTTTAAAAAGCAATGTTAAAGTAAATCTCTTGAAGCTGAATGCATATACAAGTTCCCCTCACTCAAAAAATCATCTTGCAGGGTACAGAAACGTGACCACTCCTATTATCACTTGAACTGTGTTCTCCACCCCTTATTGAAGTCTTAACGCTCAATACCTCAAAATGGGACCTGAGTTGGAAATAGGGTCTTTACAGAGGTAATCAGGTGACGGAGGGGCTAGTCCAATATACCTAGTATCCTTACAAAAAAGGAAAATTGGGACATGGAGACAGACACACCCAGAGGGAAGACCATGGGAAGACAGGGAGAATGCTACGTGAAGACAGAGGATTAGAGTGATGCGTCTACAAGCCAAGGAATGCCTGCGGCCACCAGAAGCTAGGAAAGAGGTCTGGAAGTTTCCTTCCTCAGAACCTTCAGAGGGAGCATGAACCTGCTGACACTTTGATTTTGAACTTCTGGCCTCTGGAACCAAGAAAGTAAATTTCTGTCATTTTAAGCCATGTAGTTTTTGCTGCGTTGCTTTGGCAACTCTAGGAAGTTATCAACAGTACAACCCCTGACATGCAGGAAGCCCCAAATGTATTTTCTTTCTCTTGTCACTTTGGCACTCCATAAGTTGAACTCAACCCATTATGCTGAAAATGTTTAAAACACACACACAAAAAAATCACTCTCGTCAATTTTGCCTAACAGAGAATGAAGAATCCCCAAAGACCTGAGTTTAATCAGATTTAAATTAATCTACATTTTGTATTTGTAGTAATATTAAATTAACCAAATGCATTTTTATAATAATAATGTAGTCTGAAGATGAAAATTGGATTATATTAATTTGAGCACTCTATTTTTATTTAGTAAAAGAAAGTTATGCATTTTCTTCTGCTCATTTTATAACCCTGAGTGAGTTTCCTTATAAAATAATATAGTCTATTAATTAAAAAATACTCTATGAAAACCATAAAGTTTTGTAGTGAAACAGTAAAACACGTGGTTTCACTGAAAATTAACAGTGGCAGTTAATTTTATATCAACTTGACTGGAATAAGAAATGTCCCAATAGCTGGTAAAACATTATTTCTGGATATGTCTTGTGAGTGCTTCCAGAAGGGATTAGCATTTGAAATGGAAAGCTGAGTCAAGAAGACCATCCTCACCAAAACATGTGGGCGTCACTCAATCCATTGAGAGCGTGAATAGAACAAAAAGGAAAAGGAAGGGCAAATTTGTTCTTTGTTTGAACTGGGGTGACCGTCTCCTCCTGCCCTCAGACAATGATACTTATTGGTTCTTGGGACTTGAAGTCAGCCTCTCTTACACCACTGGCTTTCTTGGGTCTCCTGCCTGCAGAAAATAGTTCAGGGTACTTTTATATATCTATCTATCACCTATTGGTTCTGTTCTTCTGAAGAACCCTGACTAATACAGATGCGGAGGTGGCAGAGAAAGTATCATTGATTTAGTTGAGTAGAGAAGAAAAAAGTAAAGAAGCTGAGCTGATACTTTGGGAAGGCATTAGTCAATTTAACCAAAAAAAAAAAAAAAAAAAAAAAAACAGAAGCCACTTTAAGTGTTTAAACAGAAGGAATTTAATACAGGGGATTGGTGACACATAACAGAAGAGATGAGCTTCCCCAAAGGCTTAGGTGGTAAAGAATCTGCCTGCAGTGCAGGAGACCCGGGTTCGATCCCTGGGTCAGGAAGATGCCCTGAAGAAGGAAATGGCAACCCACTCCAGTATTCTTGCCTGGAAAATCCCATGGACAGAGCAGCCTGGGGGGCTATAGTCCATGGGGTCACAAAGAGTCGGACACGACTGAGCAACTAACACTTCTACTACTGTTACTACTACTACTAAGGGCAGAGCTAAGCACCAAACAGAACAATGAGGCGAACCTGAGATGAACAGTGGAAGGAGCCACTATTGCCTTTAGGCTGGAGCGGGTTTCTCAGTTGGGGACTGTTGGTGTTTTGCACCAGATGATCCTGTTATCAGGGGCTATGCCCTGTGTATATAGGATGTTTAGTCTTTATCTCTGACGTTCAGCCACTAGACGCCAGTAGTAACCACTGTCCCAAGCTGTAACAACCAAAAATGTTTACAGACATTGCTAAATGTCCCTTGAGTAGAGGGAGTGGGGATTAGGTAGAAATGTCCCTAGGGTGAGAACCACTGAACTGGAGAGACAAAAGGAGGAAGTGGTGTTACTGAAACTTAGGTACAGGGTCACTTAGGAAACGCTGGATCCACAAAGAAGAGGTTTGTCCAGTGAGAATAAGAGACATGGAGAAGAGGCTTTAGGCAGAGAGGGAGAGGGAGAAATACCCTGGCTTTTCCCCTGCCCCCTCAATTTCCTGCAGGTTGGTGTTGGTTTCCGGAGATATGCATGCAAGCATGCATGCTAAGTTGCTTCAGTCATGTCTGACTCTGCTACAGGCCCCATGGACTGCAGCCCACCAGGCTCCTCTGTCCATGGGATTCTCCAGGCTAGAATACTGGAGTGGGTTGCCATGCCCTCTTCCAGGGGATCTTCCCAACCCATGTCTCTTATGTCTCCTGCATTGGCAGTTAGGTTCTTTACCATTAGCGCTACCTGGGAAGCTCTGAGATACAGAGCAGATCAAGGCAAAGGCAAGAAATGGCCTGAGGGTGCAGAATTGGTGCAGAGATTCCCTTAAAACTTTGGCTCTGAATAGAATAAGTATTTTAATCTGAGGTCCAACTTTGAGATGTTCCAGATCACCAGATGATCACCACGCGTCATACAGAGGTAACTTACTGTGAAACCAAAGAAATCCCTTGTTTGCATGGGCCCCTCCAAGGTGCCAGGAGGACTCTAGTAATGTGTTCAACATGGTCTCACATTTTAGTAAAATGCATATCACACTCCCCCTCATGTTGGGTGGACCTGAAGTGGGTGTGGGCACTTCAGAGCAACAGGGGCTCCTGCCCTGGGGCCCACACATCAGAGAGCCTCATGGCGCCTCCTCCTGCTGCACCATCCCCTCTAGATGAGAAGTCTGCAGTGTCTGGGGCTATGCCCACGGAGAATTTATACCCTCCCATTTTGCCCATACTTTGAGTACCCAGGGCTATAAAATTGCCTGCCCATATGGTCCTGAGCCAGCTCCCAGGGTCTACATGGGCCTCTCCTCTGAGTCCAGACTTCCAAGACTAGAATGCACACCCTTAGGAATAGGAATGCACACTCCTAGGCCCAAGAGGGAGCCAAGGCATAGCAGTTTGCTGGGGTTATAGATAAAGCTTGGTTGTATGGACTGCAGTGTTGGCACACGTGATGAGGCCCTGCAGGGTGCAGAAGGGAGCTCGATAGGAATAGGAAGAGAAGGGGAGTCATAAATAAGCAATAAGATAAATTAAATTATTAAATAAAATAAATTATTCCAACATTAAGAAGCAAATTCTAAGTCCTCCATTTTTATTCAAATTATATCCAAAGAAGTAATTCACAAAGAAGAGAGAAGTTTTGAATAAAAGGAAAGAATCAGCTTTTATATTGTTTGATATCTGTTTCTTCTTGATCTAGCATGACATACTAACATCATAATCTACCCAAACAATGACAAACTGGTTAATGAGGGTCCTCAGTTCAAAAAGTACTGAACATTAGTCCCTGTGCAAGAGAATTTGAGATACGTATGAATTCTTACAGCTTATATGTAAAAGAAAGTTGATGTAGGATCTCCCAAATTTGACAATTTAAAAAAATTACATGACGTATCAGTAAGCAGTTATGAGGCTGAAAACCTTTTTCTCTCATATCAACAAAAATATTTATTCAACCAGGCTAGAAGAAAGACTGAGTAATCTTGATATAAGGTGTACGGGGACTTCCCTGGTGGTCCAGTGGCTAAGATGCCACACTCCCAATGCAGGGGGCCTGGATTCAATCCCTGGTCAGGAAATTAGATCCCAAATGCCACAACTAAGAATCCACACGCTGAAGCAAACAAACAAAAAATATCCCATATGCCAAAACCAAAAATATCCTGCATGCCACAGTGAAGATCGAAGATCCCATGTGCTGCAACCCAGGCCTGCTGCTGCTGCTGCTAAGTCGCTTCAGCCATGTCCAACTCTGTGCGACCCCTTAGATGGCAGCCCACCAGGCTCCCCCATCCCTGGGATTCTCCAAGCAAGAACACTGGAGTGGGTTGCCATTTCCTTCTCCAATGCATGAAAGTGAAAAGTGAAAGTGAAGTTGTGTCTGACTCTTAGTGACCCCATGGATTGCAGCCCACCAGGTTCCTCCGTCCATGGGATTTTCCAGGCAAGAGTACTGGAGTGGGGTGCCATTGCCTTCTCCAAACTCAGGCCTAGCTCAGCCAAATAAATAAATGGATATTAAATAAACTAAATATTTCTTTAATATTAAAATTAAAAAAGAACTTTACAGAGGTATGTCACCAATCAATATAGAGAGAAGGATATTAAAGAGATGTGTCAAGCCATCAAATAATGACGGTATTATTATTTTTCTAGATTTTTGTAGTATTTGTCAGTTTTTAAAATTTTGTGACTTGCTGTAGTTACTTTTCCCATTTCATGTAAATATTCAACTTCATGTTTAGTTGTTCACAATTTTTCATTCTCTTCTCTAAAGAAAGAGCCCGCCTCCCTCTAAATTGCAAAGCTTTGGTTTCCACAAAATCTGGCTCTTCCCCTGGCATCATAATTTATTCTGTGAGTTGTTTGAGTGTGGAGAAGTGAAGTAAGAGGGGCTTGAGGGCTATGCCTGGAGATATTTATAGAAAATTATCTGAATGGGCAGCTCATCCTGACTCCCAAAATGTCAAGACGTTTTATTTCCAGGTGAGTCAGTAAGTGGCGCTTCTCGAATACCATTTTCAGATGACTGAATTATGTCCTCTTTCCTCCTTGTTTTTGTTCTGTAGTCATGGTGGCAGCTGATGACAGGAGATTGAAGTGGGTGAAGGGCAGATGTTTAGCTATGACTCCTCTGTCTCTCACATGGTAGAGAGCAAAAACAGATGAGTAAAAAAGAAAAAAAAAAAAGAGGCCACCAGAACACGCCTTCAACCCTGGCAAAGAGTTTTGCCATTTGGGAGCCCCATCCATTTGGGAGCCCCAAGGTCAACCCAAAGTAGACAAAGCAGGAGTGTGGGTATAAGGTCATAGAAGCCAAAGTTCAGGGGCTTCATTTGTGAGCCTACAGGCTGCAGAGCCGTGACTATTCATCTCATTGAACAAAGCACAGGGATTAATTCACATGTGGGATCCATCCCTGGATCGGGAAGATCCCCTGGAGAAGGAAATGGCAACCCAGTGCAGTACTCTTGCCTGGGAAATCCCATGGACGGAGGAGCCTGGCATCACAGAGTCATACACAACTTAAAGATCAAACAACAATAACAAAATTAGAAAGAGACAAATGTAGAATGGACTTTGGGCAAGATCTGATCCAGTAGGGACTTCCCCGGTGGTCCAGTGGCTAAGACACTGCACTCCCAACACGGGGGGACTGGGTTCAATCCCTGGTTAGGGAACTAGGTCCCACCTGCCACAGCTAAGAGTTCTCATGCTGCAACTGAAAGATCGTGCCTGTTGCAACAAAGATGGAAGATCCCGTGGGCCGCAAGTAGGACCTGGCACAGCCAAGTAAGTAAATAAATATTAAAAAAAGATCTGATGCAGCAACTCAAAGGATTCTGCTTCTTCCCATCTCTACTCTCTTCATCCTAAGGCTGGCTCTTCTCATTGCTGCAAGATGCCTTACCAGCAGCTCCTGGGAAAAAGGAACATGCTTCCTCATTAACATAGACAGAAGAGAAAGGATGCTGTGTCCCAGAATCCCTATCAAAGGACCTCTGATTGGACTTACTTAAGTCCTATGACGACCTTTGAACCAATTACTGTGTTCAGGGGAAGGGAAATCAGGTTCTAATCATAGGTGGCTATACAGCCCCTCACATCAAATCTGCATGGCTGAGAATGGTCCAAGTGGTGGTTTTCTTAAACAGGATAATGTTATCATGAAGGAAGAGAACTAGAGGCTGGAGAGCCAATAGCAGATCTCCTCGTATCAAATGTATGGAGAAAGGAGGAATATACTTGATATATATTTCTAAATTAAAGATACAGGCAAATAGCAGAAGTCTCTCTCCTAGAAGAGACTTTGGCTTAAAAAAAAAACAAAAAAAACTGATGACCAGAAGAGAAAGGCTCCCATGGTTTGACCGTGGCCTTGCTCGGCTGGCTGGCAGCTGCTTCACCAAATGAAATGAGGCTCACGATAACAACTCGCGTGGATCACCCCTAAAGAGGGATCTTGATATACATACTTAACCCCACGTTCTTAGAAGGACTCATGGGCACATCGCAAAGAGGGAGTTAATGTTCTGTTAAGTTCTTGCTTTATTTATTCGCAAAGATGGTTTTTTCCTGAAACCCAGCACTGTATTAGCAACCTGCAAGTCCCTCTGATTCAAGTAAGCCATAGGAAGATGGATGACTGTTCATTCACTGAAGAATTTCCCAAGTTAAGAAGACATACAATTAATGGTAGAGCAACCCAGCTAGAAACTCTCATATGCCACGGAAGACAGAGAATAATGAGAACATTCTTCTGTGCCCAGAATAGTGAAATAGAGTCAGTAGCATGATAACTGTTCAGTAGATCTTTTTTTCTTCCTGGGCTTGTTGTCCTTGGTTCAACCCAGGCCCCCTGCATTGGGAGCTTGGAGTCTTAGCCAGTGGACCACCAGGGAAGCTCAAAAGTGTATCAACTTTAAATGATGTTCAAAATATATTATTGGGTAAAAAAGCAAATTAAAAAAACACACGGAGGTTACAACCGTACTTTTCAAAAATATGAAAATATTTCGGCACAGAAACAGTGAGAAAATATATTTTAAAGTGTTTCCAGTAGTTTCCTCTGCATGATGGAATCATGAATATTCTCTTTTTTTTTTAAACTGGAGGATAATTACTTTACAATATTGTGTTGGTTTTTGCTGTACATCAACATGAATCAGCCACAGGTACAAAAATGTCCCTTTCCCCTCCCCTCCCCCCACCCACCTCCCTCGCCATCCCACTCCTCTAGGTAGTCAGAGTACAGGGTTGAGCTCCCGTATCACACAGTAAATTCTTGCAGGCTATCTATTTTACATATGGTAATGGATTTGTTTCCCTTCTACGCTCTCAATTCATCCCGCCCTCTCCTTCCCCCACTGCCCTGCTGTGTCCACACGTCTGCTGTGTCTGCGTCTCCATTGCTGCCCCGCAAATAGGTTCATCAGTACCATCTTTCTAGGCAATCATGAATATTCTTTGTGGATCTTTTTTATATTCTCTAAATTTTCTATAATGTTTATCTATGGCTTTTGTTATAAAAATACAGCAGAGATATTTTGAACTAAAAAACTATACCCATTACATCTGTAACTCTTTAATTGTTCTTCCATCTTATTCTTTTAAAAGTGTGGTATTCTTGTAAGTAGCCACAGGTCCTCTGTGACATGAGGCAGGGGAAGAAATGCATGCATGCATATATAAACGAGTGAATGAATAAACACGGCCCCAATTACAGCAGGAAACGAAACTCTGGGGAATCCCAAGCCCGACCCTCTGTTCTCTCACTTTGATTTAGTTAACAGTGAAATGAGATCCAATTCCAGGAGAATAGTCCCAGCCCTGGCCACATGAGACATTTTAATGCTTCTGGGTCTGCTGACGGAGTTTTCTTGCTCCCAGGAGAGGCATCTCAAGAACATAGATTCTCAGACTCGAGTCAGGGGTCCATCACTCCCCTCTGGGCCCCAAGAGGCCTTTCTCATCCCATAATCTCTAGATCGCACTCTCCTCCCCAGGCAGGGCCACATTTGGCCTTGGAGGGAATGCCACCACCCGGACCCAGAGGTACTCCTTGACCTTCACACTCACACCAAGGTTTCTGGTGCTGTCCCCTGCTTCAGACACCTCTAGTCCTGCCCCCCCTATGCAGCCAGCATCACGGCAGCAAGCCTGCTCCCAATATGTTAGAAATCCCTCCCCTCCGCTTTAGTCCCGAACAAAGCTGCAAACTCCCCCTCAACAGCTGCCAGCATCTAGAAACACAAAGGCCTCTTCACAGAGCTGTTCTAGGTGGGAAGACGGTGGACACATCAAGATCCAACTCAGTACCAACCACAGTACCCCCACCTTTCTGCTCACCAGGCTGCTAGATGTGGGGACACGAAGTGACAGAAGTGGAGGTGAAAGAAACTCAAAAGCCTGCAAGTAACATGTTATCTACAAGTTGCTGAGCTGCAGTAATTGTTGCCAAGGGTAATACAGGTCTAGTACTGATAGGTTTGTTTTTTTAAGAGAAAGTAGAAATTTAGGTTATATTACCTGTAATCCCCCAATTTTTAAATACTGGCCATATGCTATATATATATATATGCATTTAATATTTGTTTATATTTGTTTCTATATTTATTTGCACCGGGTTGAGTTGCAGTGTGGGATCTAGTTCCTTGACCAGGATTTGAATCCAGGTTGCCTGCATTGGGAGTGCAGAGTCTTAGCCACTGGACCACCAGAGAAGTCCCATGTGTTCTATATTTTTAATCCCAAAATAAGTCTGTCCTGGTTAGGAATTCTGTCCAGTTGCAATAAAAGAGATGAGAAATAATACGACTGATGGTAGAGTCTTGGTTCTCTCTCACCTGAAAGAAATCCAGGGCAGTGCAGGGCTGTGGGCAGCTCCATGAGTATCACGTTTGCATCACTTGGCTTGGCTTTCTGCCTAGTGGTTGCTAGAACACTGGAACTTGAATTCAAGATAAACCAGCTGAAAGTCCCTGGGCACAGCCATTTATCTTTCTATGCTGGTTTCCTCTTTTGTAAGATGGACTAGAATGGTACCTGTCTCACAGGATGGATGTGAGAATCGAATGAGGTAATACATGAAAAGAGCCTGGGGCACAGTGAGACCCGTAAATGTTGCATAAGACACAGTAAACCCCATCCTAGATCCTTCTACACGGTAATGACAAAGTAGCCTTTAGAGAGCTGGGCATAGGACAGATAAGAGCTGAATTGTTCTGTATGTTAAAATGAGAAGAGCTCAATTTCCTATCTTTTCCCCCTCTTAGAGCAGGAAATGACAGGAAGAGAAGGGAAGAAAGAAGCAAGTAGCAAAGCAGAGTGCAGAAGGACATTTACAAAGATCTGATCTTAGTTTTTGACACTGATGATCTTTTTTGAAACGTAAGCCCGTCTGTCACCCCAAATCTTTAAAGTCTGCTAGGCACTAAAATATCTATTATAAGTAATTTTAAATAAAATATGAGAAGGGGATGAGTTCTGTGGATATTGACGTAGGATACAAGTGGACAGCACGTGAAAGTGAAGTCACTCAGTCGTGTCCAACTCTTTGCGACCCTGTGGACTGTAGCCCACCAGGCTCCTCCATCCATGGGATTCTCCAGGCAAAATACTGGAATGGGTTGCCATTTCCTTGTCCAGGGGATATTCCCAACCCAGGGATCGAACTTAGGTCTCCTACATTGCAGGCAGACCGCTTTAACCTCTGATCCACCAGGGAAGCCCAGCAGACAGCATGTATAGGACTGTATATTCTAATGAATAACTAATTCAACAGAAATGAGAAGGATTGGGAGTTTGGAGTTAGCAGATGACAATTAGTATGGATAGGATGGATAAATATCAAAGTCCTACGTTAGAGCACAGGGAACTCTATTCAATATCTTGTGATAAACAAGATAATGGAAACAAGTATGAAAAAGAATATAAATACGTATAACTAAATCACTTTGCAGTTCAGCAGAACTGGAGCCATTAACCTCTGGAGCCAGAGGTTAATCTGTAAGAATATGAACTCTACCCTTCCCCAAATCCTTGGAGAGATTACTGGATTTTCTTCAAATGTCAAAGGAGGGGTGAGAGTTTGAGTCAATTTTATTAATACCTTGATCT
Source organism: Bubalus kerabau (assembly GCF_029407905.1). Classification (NCBI taxonomy): domain Eukaryota; kingdom Metazoa; phylum Chordata; class Mammalia; order Artiodactyla; family Bovidae; genus Bubalus; species Bubalus kerabau. The sequence continues at coordinate 97,776,555 of NC_073624.1, read as the reverse complement.
AAAGCAGCAGCAACACCCTAATAGACATTTGATTTGCATAGCTACTACCTACCCTCCTCCAGTCCTCAACCACACTCCCGATGACCCTTCACAAAACTGAAGGGGAATCTTCTGACTCTGCCTCTGCATTTGTAACACTCTTCATCAAATCAGGAAGAACTTGAGTTGACTGTAATTCTAAAGGATGAATGGATGCTGATGGTGTTTCCTAGCAACAACTGGAAAGAAATCAAGGTTAAGTGATACAGTGCCATGAGTAGAAGCAAAAGATCCACTGAAACACAGTCAGAAGTAACACAGGCGTAAGCACGGACCGTCAGACCAAAACTGGCAACTGCACGCTGCTCCCATTAGGATGCTGCACAGATGAAGCAACAGCAAGAGGCAAGGTAGGCTAAAGGAGGCCTCATAAAAATGACCCCGATCACAATGCTCAAAACCCAGGTTTGGCAGGACAGCCTTAGCCAAAGAAAACCATTTCATCTATAGAAAACTGAAGGTCATAGAAGGCTGTCAAATAAATCCCTTTGATCTCATTACAATGACATTTATTTCTATAAAGCCATATAGTATTAAATAAGACACTAATAATCACATTTCAGAAGAATAAAAACAACTCTCTTCACTACTGTAAGTTTGACAAGCACTGACTGTTAACCAAGTACCAGCTAAAGAACACTAGTGTATCCTATTGCGTTTGTCAGAGGTATTTTTACTGCCAATACAAGAAATTCAGCTTGAGCTTCACTTGAGCAAAAAGAGGATTTGGGGGAACGAGTGAGTCGTGGAATCAAAGACATCCAGGAATCAGGGCAGCGCCGAGGAACCAGAAACCAGGGATTTAACGCGCCTGGGACTCTTTCTGCTCTGCTGTGACTTCTTCATTTCCTGGGGCTTCTCTCTGAGGCTACAACATGGCTGGTAACAACCCTGGAGCTGTGTAGTTTTGTGGTCCCAGGAGGCAAGAGCACTTTCCTTACTAGTTTCACTTAGGAAAAATCCCAGGGTGGGATGCGTTACCCCACGCTGGGCTGCGTGTCTTCTGGGCTGCTCACTGGGGTCGGGAAGAAGGTGCGAGCATCGGTCAGGCCTGGGTTGTGTCGGGACAGGAGGTAGGATACACTGGTTAGCAGGGTTGGGATGGGAAGAAGTCTCACAAAGAAAGGGATGCTATTTTCTGAAAGAGAAAAACCTGGCACTGAGCAGAAAAGAACACATGTCCACCACATTTCTTGAATTGGTGAGGAGAGTGATTTTCATAACCCACTACTATCCTTAGCTTGTCTAAGTTGTCTTGGTAAAGGCAAATAATTACAGAATCCACTGCTGTCTGGAATGTACTGTGGATTTGGTTTAACCTTGCAAAATTGTAATTAGCCACTGTAGGAAGTGGGACTTTAGTTGTTCATCTCTGTAAATATAAAATCCCATTTTCTCCATAAATAAAAAGATGATAAAGATAACATCTAATATAGTAGCTACATTTGAACTCTGTTTCCAAATAGAACAGTTACACTTATTAAGGATTTTTTAGTCAGTAAAATAACACAAAATTGAATTTTTATTAACATTTAAAGGAATATTACATACAATAATTTTTTAAAATTACTCATTCCTATAGTGATCTGGCTTCCTGGGTAGCTCAGCTGGTAAAGAATCCACCTGCAATGCAGGAGACCCTGGCTCAATTCCTGGGTCAGGAGGTTCCCCTGGAGAAGGGATAGAAGATCCACTCCAGTATTCTTGCCTGGAGAATCCCATGGACAGAGGAGCCTGGCGGGCTACAATCTCTAGGGTCAGAAAGCGTCGGACATGACTGAAGTGATTGAGAATGCACACACACTAACAACTGTCTCACACAATTATTGAATCATAAATTGTATAATTGTGTCTCATATTTGGGCAAAGAAGCTAATCTCTTAGACTTCAAAATGTTCTCTCAAAACAAGACACATTTGCAGTGTGCAAAATGAAACAGTTGCTAATTCTAAGTGAGTGAAGTGAAAGTCACATTGGACTTTATATGAACCCATGGACTCTAGCCTGCCAGGCTCTTCAATCGATGGGATTTCCCAGGCAAGAATACTGGAGTGGGTTGCCATTTCCTTCTCCTGCTAATTCTAAGACCCTAAGAGAAATCTCAACATCAAACTTGATGTGAGAAACCACTGATCAACAAAAAACGAAGGCAAGAAAGCTGTTATCCAGTCAAAAATCAAGAACAACTGTGCCCCAAAAGACCACAAGAGAAAATGTGAGAATAAGATCTTAGCTCTTCTTCACCAATGGGAAACTAGATAAGGAGGTTTTTAATTTAGGGTGTGAGGACAGTTAGGGAGCGGGGGCAAGCACAGTTATATGACAAATATTAATGGCCATCTCAATTCTCTAACTGAAAAATTCAGGTCAGTTTGTATAGGGGAAGCTGTCTCCAAATGCAACAGCCTTGTTTGAGATTCACTGGTAAAGCCTACCTAAGCAAGGGAAGTCATCTGAGCTCACAGAGAAGTACATAATTCAGAACAAAGACATGTCTGTCAATAGAGTACAGACTTGTGGTTGCCAAGGTGAAGGGGTAGTCGGGAGGGAAGGATTGGGAGTTTGGAATAGATGCAAACCAGTATGTATAGATGGATAAGCAACAAGGTCCTACTGAATAGCACAGAGAACTCTATTCAGTATCTTGTGATAAACCATAATGGAAAAGAATATGAAAAAGAATATATATATATATATATATATGTAAAACTGAATCACTTTGCCCTACAATAGAACTTGTTTTAAAGTCGCTAAGTCATGAATGATTCTTTTGCAACCCCATGGACTGTGGCCCTCCAGGATCCTCTGTCCATGGGTTTTCCCAGGCAAGAATACTAGAGTGGGTTGCCATTTCCTTCTCCAGGGAATCTTCCAGAGCGAGGGATCGAACTCGTGTCTCCTGCATCGGCAGGTGGATTCTTTACCACTGAGCCACCTGGGAAGCCTGCGGTAGAAATTGACACATTGTAAATCAACTATACTTCAATAAATTTAGAAAAAAGAAGAGATGTTAGTTAAAACATCCCTACATTTTTGGACAAAGTTCCAGCAGAGCTGTAGTTTTCCCAGTGGACAAGGCAACTTTTCTCCACTGGGAATATTAATCATGATACAGTAAAAGCTGGTCGGACACCACCAAGCTCGGAGTAGGTTCTCTATGACAGACATCATTAATGCCAACCAGGAGTTATTCCTCCAGCTTTTGTTAACAGAATCTTAGTTTTGCTTACCCTTCATGTCTTTCAACAAGGCTGAGTCCTGGTCCAGCCACTGGGGATGACCACTGATTAATAAAACAAATATGGGCATCTCATGAGCCTTGCCAGGTGACTGGTTTAGACATGGGCATGAGGTGCAATTCTGCTGAAAGTTTCTGGGAAGATTTTCATGCTCTCAAAAAGGGACATAAGACAGGGGCATCCCCCTTTCCTGACTCTGGATATTGTCCTCTGCATGTGATGTCTAGAACTGCAGCAGCTATTTTATGAAAGGAGCCAGACTAAGAGAAAAAAATCCCCATATTGAGGATGGCAGAGTGGAGAGATGGGAAAACCCATCTCTTGATCTCTTGATAATGTTATTGGGCCCTTGAACTTAGAAACTACAAACTACTTCAGTTACTTAAATCTTAACTATAGATTCTTTATAGGTTTGTTATTAGTGTATTGAAGGCACTTTTGAATTGGTTTTCTTTATAAGCCAAAGCTTCTTGAAACTCTACCCAAGCCAGAGGTATCAAAATCCAATTTCAGGACATGATGGTCAGATCAGCCTTCCAGCCTCCTCTACTTGCTGCCCAACTTTGTGTGTGATCTTTTAACGTTCAAAACTTGGCATCCCCATCCTCCTTTACCTCTCCTCTCTTCCTTTCCATCCCCTCAACTCCCCACCAGACCTTTACTTCAAACCTTATCCAGCCTCAAGTCACACTGCACTTAACTGCAGGTAATGGAATTTTTAGGAGACTCAACGCAATCTATATCAAGCCCAACTGCAAAAAGGTGGAATAATCATATGGTGCTTGCCCAAGGACAGGGTAGTTTTTAAATGGATCTATAGTAGGGTGAATGTCACTTTCTTTTATGCTGAGGATACAGTATATAACCCATTAGAATTGAGTTTTAAAATCATTTTTTTTTAACTGAGACAAAATTCACATAGCACAAAATTCACCTTATAAACCATTTTAAAATGTGTAATTCAATGGTTTTTAGTATATTTACAATATAGTGCAACCATTATCACTACCTCATTCTAGAATGCTATCTGATCCCATCATTCCTCCCCCCAAAAAATCCCAGGCCTGTTAGTGTATGTGTGCATGCTAAGTCTCTTCAGTCGTGTCTGACTCTGTGAAACCCTATGGACTATAGCCCACCAAGCTCCTCTGTCCATGGGATTTACTACGCAAGAATACTGGAGTGGGTTGCCATTTCCTTCTCCAGGGCATCTTCCCTGACCCGGGGATCGAACCCGTGTCTCTTACGTCTCCTGCATTGGCAGGCAGGTTCTTTACCAGTAGTGCCAGCTGGGAAGCCCAGGCCTATTAGTGAAAGTGAAAGTCACTCAGTGGTGTCCAACTCTTTTCGATCCCACAGACTATACCGTCCATGGAATTCTCTAGGCCAGAATACTGGAGTGGGTAGCTGTTCCCTTCTCCAGGGGATTGTTCCAACCCAGGAAGTGAACCAGGTCTCCTGCGTTGCAGGCAGATTCTTTACCAGCTGAGCCACTGGGGAAGCCTATTAGTTGTAAACTTACATGTCTTAATAGACTTTTACTGATTTTGTTTCTTGTAGTTTGTATTATGAAAATAATAGGGTGGATTGTTTTTATTCATTTTTCCAATGCAAAATTACGTTTTACAACTTCCCTGGTGGTCCAGTGGTTAAGAGTCTGCCTGCCAATGCAGGGGACGCGAGTTTGATCCCTGGTCTGGGAAGATTACGCATGCTGTGGGGCAGCTGAGCCCAGGCACAACTGCTGAAGCCTGAATGCCTACAGCCCATGCTCTGCAACAAGAGAAGCCATTGGAGTGAGAAGCCCACACTGCAACTAGGGTAGCTCCCCACCCCCACCATCACAGCAGCTGGACAAAGCCTGCATGCAGAAACGAAGACCAAGCACAGCCAAAAATAAGTGAATAAATTGGAAAAAGAAAACTCAAAAAAATAGAATCACAATACCACTGTGATTTATGTTTTATTGTTGTTTGTGCTTTTTCAAACTATAGATGCCTCCCAGATTCTGATGAGCAAACCCATCTCTGCAGGCATCCTCTCTCAGCAATCAGGAATATGCTCTGATAGAGGATACTTGTAAGATGTGCATATTTTGTGTGCATGGTTCTTATATGGCCAACTGCTTCTTCCATGAGCGAGTTCTTCTTTTTTTCCACCTAGTTCAAGTTAGAGTTAATGGTTCTAGCGATTTAGATGAAACTCTTAACATTACAAATGTACTGATCCTACCTGAAAAAAACTGCTTTTCATAAATGAAATAGTTTTTAATGATAACTTAATATTTAAATTTCAAATTAGAACACAGACTTTTTCTGTCACATACTTTTCCATCCTCTTCCTATCGCTTTGAAAGAAGTATCATAAACCCCTTAAAATGTGGGAGTTGATGCTTAGCCTTATTTAGTGACATAAAAATAATTGTCTATTTTTTACCCATTTTATTGTGGCCCAAAGTTCCATGTCCATGCTACATGCAGTCAGATCTGCAGACCTTTCTAACTGGAATCATCCAGTAGAGTCATAACATACATGAATTGTAAAGACCTGGATATATCCTCAAATGCACATGCAGATACCTCATGGAATGTGGGCATCCACTTTAACACAAACTTTTTTAAAAAAATAGAGGTTTTTTTTTTTTAATTAGTTTATAGTAATAAATCATAACAGACACCACAGGCCATCAAATACCCATATTTATAAATCAAAAATTCATAATCAGAGCTACACCTAATAAGAAAGATGGTGCAGACCAGTAACAAATTTCATTATTACAGAGAAGTGACAAAGTCATAAGAACGTTATATCCATGAGGACATTCAGTTCAGGCAAAGAAATCAGTGTATATTCAGAAAACAAACTAACAAATGAAACCAGTGAAATTCATTGGTTTCACTAAAAAGTCTAAGTGAATTCACCTTCAGGCACAGTTGGAGTTGGGAGTTAAACACTCTATAAGTCTGTCCTGTGCCTTCTCTTGGCTCCACTTTTCCTCTCACTGCTCACTTTCAGGCTCCCTTCCGAGGTGCAGTGGCTCCCAGCCACACCCGGGATCTATCCTCCAAGCTTCAAGTCTCACATGCGTGTGTGTGTGTCATGTTCAACTCTGTGACCCCATGGACTGTAGCCTCCCAGGGTCCTCTATCCATGGAATTTTCCAGGCAAGAATTCTGGAGTGGGTTGCCATTTCCTTTGCCAGGGCATCTTCCCGACCCAGAGATTGAACCTGCGTCTCTTGCATCTCCTGCATTGGAAGGTGGGTTCTTTACCAGGTAAGCCTTATAGAACGAGGCTTCTACAGAAGCCTTATAGAACGAGGAATTCTATTTTCCAGTGCTTCTAACTAAATCCTACTAGTTGAGCTGCACTGGTCTGTCTTAGTCACCTATTCATTCCTGAACCAGTCACTGAAGCCAGTGAAACACAATACTCTGAGAATATTTAGAGTGGGTACAAACCCACTGACCCATATGGACTACAAGCAGGGGTATGATAGTTCTCAAGGTAAGTCAGGATTCTATGACAGAAAAAAGGAAAAGGGATGCTGGGCATCCCCAGCAACAGATGTCCAGACATATGCTTCCCAGGAACTGGATTAACTCCCTGACATGTCCTGGTGGATAACCCAGAACTAATGTGTGGCACAGCTCCAAGGGGCACCATTCATACTATATCCACGTAGGTGAAAAGTGCAACACAGTAGCCACTGTGCCCAACCTTTGCTTTGGACAGGAAGGCTGGATCGACACCAGACATGAGCCTGGGAAACAATTTTTGTAAGGCCAGTTCTGTCCCAAAGAATTTGTTAGACAGTTTACCACCGCATCTCTACTTCGGTAATCCCATTCTTTCCCTGAGTCTTAAGACAGACATTACCCTCCTGGAGCCGGCGCTAACAAATGTGCCCTGATTATAGGGCACTTATGAGGCAACTGCATTTCATACTCATGGGCACTTGGCACCAGCAGATGGATCATTTTGTATTTGAGAAGAATGTTATAAGTCATTTTCTTTTGCAGGAGCATGATTTAAAACAGGGATGCAGGCCTGGAGGTCTCTGCAAACTGATCACACAAAGTGATTGCAAACCCTTGATATAATCACCAATCTTTTTGGAGACACAGCACGACATCCTGGCAATTAGTGTGCTTTTTTCTTTCTTCTATAAAAACTGCTCAATGAAACATTTTCAGTTCTCTATTTATAACTAGTTGCATGCTTTAATGCTATCCCCTACTGATCCTTTCACTTCCTAAAGTTTCAGATTTTGCTATTCAGGGCTGCTGCCATTTTAATTTCAGTCATCACACCTCTATCAAAAATATGAAATCTGATCAATACTGTTTTACTTTAGGTGTTCAGTCAGTGCTGAATACACAGGTTATTTCCTGGAATAATTTTGTTCATCTTGTTTTTCAAAAAGGAACAATAAATACTACGAAGAAAATAAAACAAGCAAATTTATATAAATAGAATTCTTAAATAAGAGGAAGTTTCAAGAGAGCTCCTTTAGATTAGACAGACAGGGAGCATCTCACTGTGGAAGCGATACTGGTTAAGTGAGACATCAGTGATACAACAGAGGGTAGAACACAAAGAGGTTACTGGTCTAGACCGAAGGAAGAGTAAGTGCAAAGGCCCCAACTCAAGAATGAATCCTGTTCTGAAAGGGGGCTGGTGTGACTCACATATGGTGTGTTATAGAGGGAAAAACAAGAAAGATAATGTCTGAGAAACGGGCACATCAGGCATTGTTCCCACAGACATTGGTTCATTGCCGCTTTCGGTGAAGTTGCCTGTATTCTTGAGCACAGGCACTCTTCTGTGTATGACAAAGCAGAAGGCATTCTCAGCCCATGAATGTTAGTGCTGGCCAAGGTATGGCAGGATCCATACTCAGAATAACCGTCTATTTCCATGGGAACAGATCACAGCTCCATCCACAATGGAAGCAGGCCAATGAAATGAACTTGTCACCAGGTGGCTGCTGGACTTGATGCTGGGTTCCCTCAGAGACTGGCGCTAAGTCAAGGAGTTGTGCTCAGGAGGTGCTCCTGGTAAGCACTTGGCTGCTTTGTTCTAATCTTAAATTCTAGGTCCCATCCTCAAGGTTCATTGGTAAAATCCTTCCTAAAACCTTTACACCAATTGTCAACATTGCTTTTTTCAGGTCTCTGACCATATACCCAGTGATCGTTTTAGAGCCTGGCTCAGGTCATGCTTTCTTCAAGTCAAAGTATATGGTAAAAGGCATTGCTTGGAACTTTCCTGGTGGTCCATTGGCTAAGACTCTGCACTCCTAATGCAGGGGGGCCGAGTTCGAGCCCTGGTCAGGGAACTAGATCCCACATGCCACAACTAAAGATCCTGCATGCTGCAGCAAGACCCAGCACGGCCAAATACATATAAAGGCATCGCTGTACGGCAGAAACCAACACAACGTTTTAAAACAATTATCCTACGCTGGGATTTGCCCTCTATGGTCCTTCAAGATCACTGTGAATGGGGCTGCAGTATACAGCAGTATACTTCTAGCTGGTATTACATATTGTTCAACAATATCTATAAGCCAGGCTTGACTTTTTCCATTCTCAATTAATTGGCCAACAACTCTCCACCAGGGCAAAGGGACAGATTGATAGGGGCACTGAGTGGGAATAGGGTACTTAAAGGCACAGAGTGGGGAGAAATCTGCTTCCCCAAAGTTAGAGTGCCTTCATGGTCTGCTCTGGTCCCATCTGCTATGGCAATGCTACTGGCAATAGCCAATTTTTTGAGTAGGTGAATTACACAGCACCTGATGTCACAGGCTCTCCAACATACCAGTAGCAAATGGGAGCCATATCACAAAAGGAAAATAGTAATTTTTCTGAAGGGGATGTGACCTTGTTCCAAAATCCTGTGGGCTTCCATTGTGACTCTCCTAGAGACTTGTTTCTGACTTTAGTAAAGCATTTCAATCTTTCAGATACTTCGAGAGGGCCGAGCAGCAGAGCTGCTTGGTCTACAGCCTAGGTGGGCCACCGAGAGAGGCTGCTTTTGCACCGCCAACTTTCCAGGTCACTTGGGAAATAAATACGAGCAAAACATTTGTATGCTATATGCTGTCTCTAAAATCCAGAGCCTTTCTTAATTGTAGAACAGGCAAGGTGCAGCAATTTGCCCTTTAACACTGAAGAGGCCCATCTCAACATGCACTAGACCACTGAATCCCTGAGAAAATCATGAAGGAATCAAGTCCCTCCCTTTGTATGATATTCAGGTTCCATCCTTGGCATACGTTGTGTCTTATCAGGGCATTTGGGTATCTGATATTTCATGCTCTGCATCAACACAGTGGGCTAATGTGACATCCTACAGTTTGATGAGGCATTAAATGTCCTCATGTAGCAATTGGCTAGAAGTGACATCCATTCTGTCCGGGTCAGGTAAAAGCAAACAACTGCTGATGGATTCTACCAACCAAAATGGGTAAAAATACAGTAGTTAGACCAACAGTTACATATCAAATGCCAGAGGCTGTACTAACTTGCTCCAGTGAAGAGACCATTGGATAGCATCTACAATTCAAATCACCTCAAGGTTAAGTTTATCATTATAAACTGCTGTCACCCTCCAAGGCCTTTCTCGCTGGTCAAATGGAAGTACACTATATTTGAGCATGACAGGAATGTCCACATTTGTACCTTTCTTCCCACCAGTGGTTGCATTTAACTGTCATTACCCCAAAGCCATACTGCTTTTTCACTTATTATTTTGGTAAAGACAGAATGCTCCAGTGTTCTTCCCTTGGCCTTTTGCCACAAGTATATTTATTCCTGAAGGCAGGGATCCAATGCTGGGCTTCTGCAAAGGGTGTCCAACCATCTACACTTAGGAACTGAAGAAATAAAGCATGGGGTAGAGCAAAGGGAAGAGGAGTTCAGCCTTTCCCATGGGCTTAGAGTGAAATGGGGTCCAACGTGCCACTCACAGACTATATTTTTATCAGTGGGCCATGGTGTTCTCAATCTTCCCAAATTTGGTGCTAATTTGGAACAAGTGTCCACTGAAACACTGATATTTCTTTTTTCTAAGTACACATATCTATTAAAATAGCACAGCCCTTGAGGGTTTCAGATCAGATCAGATCAGTCGCTCAGTCATGTCCGACTCTGCGACCCCATGAATCGCAGCACGCCAGGCCTCCCTGTCCATCACCAACTCCCAGAGTTCACTCAGACTCACATCCATCAAGTCAGTGATGCCATCCAGCCATCTTATCCTCTGTCGTCCCCTTCTCCTCCTGCCCCCAATCCCTCCCAGCATCAGAGTCTTTTCCAATGAGTCAACTCTTTGCATGAGGTGGCCAAAGTACTGGAGTTTCAGCTTTAGCATCATTCCTTCCAAAGAAATCCCAGGGCTGATCTCCTTCAGAATGGAGCCCTGTGAATTAACTCAGGTGTGAAATCGAGAGAGAAGCTGTGATCTAGCTTGATTCAGGTGTCTATTATCCAGACCTATAAAGTTGTTTTCAAGAAAAACCAGATTAAGAACTAAGGTAGCGAGTTGGGGGCGGGGCTGTAAAAAAAAAAAAAAAAAAGAACTAAGGTAGCTGCCTATTGCTTTCATTCCTAGAAGCCCTAAGCTAACCATCAGCAGAGATCGCTGCAGATCAGACCACTTCCTCGTTACCATCTCTGTCCACCTTCCCCCTCCTTATGAGAACCACACCCACTTTCCTTCTAACAGGTGAACCTCCAGCATAGCCAATCCAGAAAGAACAGCCAGGACAGAACTTCTAATTTTTCACATTTCCCTTTTCAATCTATTCCTAATTGCACTAGAAAGCCATGCTTTAGGCACTGACAGAAAAGTCAGTGAAGTGGTAGACAGCATACAAAATCTCAGTCTAGCACAGGCTAGCTTTTATTGCTTGGTGCTGCTCTGCTTTGGTCAGTCAACAAATTGCAGACGGCTGCCCCAAAAACATGCTGACTATCACATCTCCTGAGAGCACCACATTCAACCTGATCCAGCTAAGTAGGGAATACTCAGCAGCGAAGCTATGGGAAAACCTTAATTTCTTATGATTGAGAAAGTTTCAGAACTCAGGTTCAGAAACCTGAGGAATTGGCTAAGTCATATAATTGCCCTGAGTTTCACTCAACACATTGAGTGGAGATATGGGGATTAAAGTTCATTCTCTCCCTTAAGTTATCCAGTGTCCTTGAAAGCAACCACATGACTCTATAACCTTTTTCCATCACTAAATTGTTCCATCTCTGTTCTGCTAAACTATTCTATGGTAGCTGCTAACTGGTATCCAAGGGCCTTATCCTTCAGGGGCTTATGGACCCTGGTGACTGAGGACAAGAGCTTGACAAGCTGATCGCTGCAGCTGCTAGCTTCCCATCCAGAATACGAAGAGAGGTGGTGGTGCCTTTCATCCTACCCAACATCAGTGTGGATGGCGACTGCAGCCTGCAGCCATGAAATTAAAAGATGCTTGCTCTTTGGAAGAAAAACTATGGCAAACCTAGATAGCATATTAAAAAACAGAGACGTCACTTTGCCTACAAAGGTCCATACAGTCAAAGCTATGGTTTTTCCAGAAGTCATGTACAGATGTGACAGCTGGACCATAAAGAAGGCTGAGCACAGAATTGATACTTATGAATTCTGGTGTTGGACTTCTCCCCTCCCTTGACTGCAAGGAAATTAAGCCAGTCAATCCTAAAGGAAATCAACCCTGAATATTCACTGGAAGGACTGATGCTGAAGTTGAAGCTCCAATACTTTAGCCACCTGATGTGAAGTGCCGATTCATTAGAAAAGACCCTAATGATGGAAAAGATTAAAGGCAGGAGGAGAGGGGGACGACAGAGAATGAGATGGTTGGATGGCATCACCAAGTCAACTGACCTAAGTTTGAGCAAACTCTGGAAGACGATGAAGGACAGGGGAGTCTACTGTAGTCCATGGGGTTGCAAAGAGTCAGATACAACTGAGCAACTGAATGACAACGTAACCTGTTCCAAAGATTCCTTATTTCCCTGAAGATCTTTTGCCTACAATCCATTCTTTGGAACCAATATGGATATTAGTTAAAGCTCTTTTATTTGCAAAGCAAAAAAAAAGAAAAATGTCAGTGACCTTACTTGGCTTAAGGAAATAAAAATATATTGGAATGGATCCTGGGGTAGTTTACAGATTCAAATAAACTATGAAAGAACCAAAACTCAGGAAATAGGAAACCTCTCATAACCTTCTTACAGGCCACCATAAAAGTCATCCAACTTTGATGTCTCTTAGTCTCTCCATTCAAGTTTCAAATTCCCATGAGAAGATCTGTTTGGCTCAACTCAGAGTTAGGTCTCCCCCGTCAATCAGCTACGGCAGCAAGGCAGGGCCACAAAGCACAGAGACAACCTCACAGGTGACGGGGGACTGTACACTGCACGGCTGCCCCAACAGAAGTCTACTTCAATTACTCATGTTTGTAAGCTTCTATTTTGCAGCTGATAAATAAAGTTAAGGGCAAAAAAGCACAAAAGACACTGCTTAATCAAATAACTTTAATCAAGTTAACAGTAAGCAGTACAATTATAGGAAAAGCCCCATATTTTACATGTAAATTGCTTTTCGTCGTCTTTACTTGTAAGGTGTCGAAGGTGGGACCCACTCCTGAATCTTCTTTCTAGTGGTGGAATAAGGTACGTACTGTTGTGGAGTGCCACTCAGATTGAATTTATGGTTTGTCCAAATGAATTTACGAGCAGTAGGTGGTTTTACTGTTGGAGGATCATCAGTCATACAGTGAAGCCAACGATGCCTTAAAGAGAGAGAGAGAAAAAAAAAGACAGTTATGAAGAGGTAGCCTAGTGTAGGAGGAGGAGAGCTAAGAGAGCAGTTCTCAAGTTATTACGTTGCTTGAGCTCAAATCTCAGCTCTAACTAGCTGAACTTTCCTATGCCTTGGTTGTTTCATCTGAACATTCTTACTAAGAAAAGTATACGGATTAAATCAGATAATACCTAGAAAAACTCCTGTGCATGGCAGGTACTCAATCAATGTCAGCTACTGCTTTTATGATTATTACATGTCATCAAATCTAGGACCCCATCAATTTTAAGATTCACCATTATTTTATGTATCACTAAGAAAGAAAAGAAGATGCTGCTAATTGTGGCACTACTGATTATAACATGTATCTTAATTTTAGATATAAAAATGTAGTTTAGAACTGATGACGTACAGCATTATTCTATTGGATGCTAGAGGCTGCCTCCACGGTTTCAGCATGCTCAGGATGCTCTGGTTCATGAAGCTCTAGTTTGAAACCCTTCAGGCTCCTGTCAAAGAAGAGGGTCTCTGCGTGCATCTTAAGTCAAAGCTTAAGTCTGAGCACTGGAGAACATACAGTTTGTTATAATAAAGTTGTTCAACCACAGCCCAAAGTTCACGAGTGTTTCAGCTTCAAGTGTTTGTAAAAAGATACTTGGGGGGAGGTGCCAGAAATCTGGCCTAAAGAAGGTAGCCGGGCGTTTCCTTGGAGTACAGAAAACTCTCTAATAACAGAAAAGAAAGAAACTAAGTCCAAGGGACAAAGAGTAGAACTGAGCAGAAAACCAAGCTGAATTTATATGGGAAAGGAAGGGGAGAGAGAATTCATAACAAGATTCCGAGCTCTTAAGACAAAGATGACTCTATAAGAAAAGGGAATGAGGTGACAGGCATAGAATTGCAGCTCCTGAGGAAAAAAAGGGCTGGGGTGGGATGAGGGGTGATTACCCGGCTAGAGAGGAAAGGGCAAGTCAAGGAAGTTTCAGTAAAATAACTAAGACTAAAGCTTGGACTGCAAGGAGATCCAGCCAGTCCATTCTGAAGGAGATCAGCCCTGGGATTTCTTTGGAGGGAATGATGCTAAAGCTGAAACTCCAGTACGTTAGCCACCTCATGCGAAGAGTTGACTCATTGGAAAAGACTCTGATGCTGGGAGGGATTGGGGGCAGGAGGAAAAGGGGACGACAGAGGATGAGATGGCTGGATGGCATCACTGACTCGATGGACGTGAGTCTGAGTGAACTCCGGGAGTTGGTGATGGACAGGGAGGCCTGGCATGCTGCGATTTATGGGGTCGCAAAGAGTCGGACATGACTGAGCAACTGAACTGAACTGAACTGAAAGCTAATGAGAAAAATGCATGAGGCTATGTAAGTTTAAGAATATCTGCTAACAGTAATTGATAGATACAGCTAGGTAATTGTCTAAGATCAATAAGATATTATTACAGTTGCTATATTTGTGTCTAAAGATAATTACATCATGACCAGCTAACACAATGAAGAATGAGGAAATCTAAACCCACCGGGCTGCTTTCTCTCTTACATCCTCCAAAGGAAAATGGGGATTAGTGAAAGTAACCTGGACCAATAAACCATGACATTATGAGACACCAGTGGTGAGACAGGAGGGATTAGCTGTGAAAACCAAAGCTTTTACTTACCAAGGGGTTTTATGTAAGTTAAGGCACAGCAGAAATATTTAACTTTTGCCTTTTGAGTCAGCCTAAGTAACTACAAAAAAGTGTGTTCAAAAAAACGTTAGTTGCTCTGTCATGTTGGACTTTTTGCAACCCCATGGACTGTAGCCTGCCAGGCTCCTCTGTCCATGGAATTCTACAGGGGAATCTTCCCAACCCAGGGGCTGAAACCAGATCTCCTGAACTGCAGGCAGATTCTTTACTGTCTGAGCCATTTTTATTCAAATAATTGTCATCAAGACTCCTGAAAGTTAAAATGATATTTAAAGAAGCAGAGTCCAAAGCTTTTATATGCCTATTCAGTAACTTAACTGAGAGCTCACAGAGAGATAGAAAATGCTAAAAAGAGATAGAAAACTAAAAGAGGAGGGAATTCTCCGGTGGTCCAGTGGTTAGGACTCAGCAGTTTCACTGCCAAGAGCCCAGGTTCAATCCCTGGTCAGGGAACTAAGATACTACAGACTGCACTGTGAGGCCAAAAAAAGGAAAAAGAAAACTAAAAGAAATTTTTACCGCCAACACATAAAATCTGAAAATGTTCATCTAGTAAGACTATTGAATGGAGTCAGGGAATGAATAAACAATAATTTATTCTCATTATGTTAGAATAAGAAGCTACAAGAAATAAGAAAATGTTTATAATCTGCTAGCCTAATATAACCCTTCTAACTATATTATTAAATAAAGCATAAAGAAACAATATCTTTTAGATTTTCACACTGAAGAGTTTGCACAAACAGGTTTTCATTTGGGTCGTTTTTA
The DNA here is from genome assembly GCF_029407905.1 of Bubalus kerabau. Taxonomy (NCBI): domain Eukaryota; kingdom Metazoa; phylum Chordata; class Mammalia; order Artiodactyla; family Bovidae; genus Bubalus; species Bubalus kerabau. Next base: position 97,760,988 of record NC_073624.1, on the reverse strand, counting down.
TTCCAATTAATTAAAGGCACCAATGGACTAAGAGTACTGCCTAAAAAACTGTGTTGAGCTGGCATCAGACCCACTTCAACTTTATATCATTGTTATTATCTTACAGAACAAAATATAAACTTAAACTTGATGATAAAGTCAGTAAGACTACAAATAAGGAGACTGGCAGAAAGGCAAAAAGTTATAAATACAAAAGAGATAAGTATTTGTAATGAAAACAGATTACACTTTGGGAAAAACTTAGTACTCAAATATACTCAAGTATGTCAAAATTAATAACAAAGATATTAAACCACAATTACAACACAACTCAAATGGAAATAAATCCCACAGGTGGTTGATCCAATTTTCAGTTGTTAATGAAGAAAACAGAAAGACTGGAACACAAAAAGAAGTGTAGAAAGGACGGGAAAGGACGAGCTTCTCTTTCTTTGAAAACATACTACTTCACCTAAGTTTGAGGTTGTTAGCCACTCTAAGTACAAAATGGAGGGATTTATTTCTGAAGAAAGAATAAAACAGCCTAATAGGAAATTTAAGAAATAAAAATATACACCATATAAAACAGATTGTAAGATGGTAAACAATCTTTAAGATGGATATTAATAACAAAGATACAAAGTTTAATTTTCCTTTTCAGAAATATAACAGCAACAGAAATATAGGCAGTTTTGAATCTTTTCCTTGGATAATAAACATTGTTAACTTTGGGAATCAAGGCTGGAATCTGTGTTCATGTTTCAGATATTTTTACCTAACATTACAGAGCCTAGAAACAACAAAGATTTTTCAACTTTTCAAAAGACAGACTAAGAAAAACCACACAAACCCCTCCAGATGGTTTTCTGAGGTAAAAATATTCATTATACTAAAACTATTATTACTCCATCTCACTTTAGTTTATGAAAAATTCTCATGCATACCACTCAATCACTTAAATTAATACTAAGTATTTTGTATTTTAAAACTGAGGAAACAGAGTTGAAACCACCTTCCCAAGGTCCCACAGCACGTATGTCACACAGCTGAGGCTTGAACAGTTTCCCAGTAGCCGAAAAGAACATCGTGATCAGGAGCTTACATACAAGCAACAGATGAAAACTGGCTGGGATGATGAGAGCACTGAAGTATCTGTCAAAACCCTGAGATCCAGCTAACCACAGGATAAGACTGACATATTTAACAAAATAAAAACCAAAGACAATTCATGACAAAATAGCCAACTCAAACTTCTTTAGCTACTACTGTTTTTAATTAAATGCAATCTGAATCAAAATCTCAATAGGGTTTGACAATTATAATTCTAAGGATCAGCTGCAAGCCTATCTTAAGAACACTTTGAAAACACAACAATCAGGAAGGCTGGCAATACCAGCCTTTAAAGTCACAAACATTAGAACAATATAAAAATTGGTACAAAAACTCTGTACTAAGAATTTGGTACAAAACTATAATAATAGAACAAAATCCCCTAGACTTAAGGATATATAAAGTAAGGTTGGCATATCAAATTATTGGGGAAAGTAAATTTTTCTCAATAAATTATGCTAGGACAATTAATTTTGTTGAGGAAAAAGTGCAAGAATATTTATATTCATAAGACGTGTTGATACTAACAGAATATGAAGGACCATTTCTGAGCTTAACATCAAAGTCCAAAAGCCATAAAGAAAAAAAAATGGTAATTTTATTACATAAAAATTGAAATATGTTTATGTCCTAAAACTCTGAAAACAAGATTAAAAAATAAAAGAAATGGAGAAATATACAGAAAAGTAGTTAATCTATTACTACAAAACAGAAAAAGTTAAACATCCAATAGCAAAACAGATAAATGATGTTAAAAGATAAGTCATAAAAAGAAAAGATAAAAAATTTTAACCAAGGGAATAAAAATTAAAACAAGATATAATGTTTTACTTGCTAAGCTGGTAAAGATTTAAAAATAAAATAATATCTAGTATTGGTGAAGTTATAGAGAAATCAAACTCACATACTGTGAATGTATTTACCCTGAGAATGTCAACTGAGGGTAATTTGGCAGTAGGTATCAAACACTTACAAAACATGTACACTTCTGGACTCAGCAATTTTACTTGTAGGAATGTGCCACAGAAAATAGGATGTGTGGATAAACACTTACATACAAGGATACTGACCAAAGTTTTACTTATAATAGTAAAAACACAGAAAAAACAAAACCAAGAATAATACAGGGAATACTTTAACTCAGGCCATAGCCACATGACAGAGGATTAAAGCCTTAGTAAATATTATGTTAACAGAGAATATTTTAATGACTTGAGAAAACGCTCACCAAATATTAAGCTTAAAAAGCAGGTTATTTACTTAATTTACTGAACGATCAGATCACATCAGTCACTCAGTCATGTCTGACTCTTTGCGACCCCATGAATCGCAGCACGCCAGGCCTCCCTGTCCATCACCAACTCCCGGAGTTCACTGAGACTCACGTCCATCGAGTCAGTGATGCCATCCAGCCATCTCATCCTCTGTCGTCCCCTTTTCCTCCTGCCCCCAATCCCTCCCAGCATCAGAGTCTTTTCCAATGAGTCAACTCTTTGCATGAGGTGGCCAAAGTACTGGAGTTTCAATAGTAGATAGCATTTGTAAGTCATGGCACTGTTCTAAACAATTTATAAATATTAACTCATTTAATTCTTAAAACAACTCTATGAGACAGATGTTATTAACCTGATTTAATAAATGAGGAAACTAGAGCACCAAGAGTTTAAAAATAACTTGTCCATGATAGTGAAGCCAGGATTCAAACACAGGCTATCACTTTAAAAAATCCACTTACATTAAAAACAAAAGCAAAGGATATATATGCACAGGAAAAGGGGAAATGAGAAGAATATATATCAAAATATCAACAGTATTTTGTCTCTGTGTGGTAGGGTAATAGGTTACTTTTATTTGCTTTGTGATTTTCTGAATTTTCTGTAACAAACATGTACTACTTTGTAAGACCAAAGAAAGCTATTAAAAATTAAAATCCTAATTCAAAACAACTAGAGATTCAAAACAACTAGCAGGGTTTTAAATCCTCCTTGAAATAATCTGTCATTTATTTGAGACTATAAGTAGGTTCTTCTACTTCTAACCCCACTTCACCCCACTTTAGACCATCACTTAAAAAAAAAAAAATCACTCTCTTTAATGTACTGAATGTTTTAGTGGCAGATAGGCTGTTTCTCTCAGTCTACCTTAATGCGAATTCTTCCTGTCACTTCCACAGCACAATGTTTTTCACTATAGTTACATAGAAAAGGTTCACACTGTTTTTCTAATTTAGAAACCTCAAAAATTTCTACATATGACTATGTGTGGCATATTTTATACTTTGATAACCTGTGAACATCAAATAGATTTTGTCTGGAAATTGCAGATAGTTCTTTGTTCACCAAACTACCCAGTTTATTTCCACAATCAGATATGAAATTTTCCAACAACACATCTTTGTAAAATGTTACATTGAACAGTGAATAAAATGTGTTATTTATTATAAAGCAATATTCTGTAACACCTACATATCTACCTAAACCTGCATTTTATAGTTTCTTAAAACACAGCCACTTAATACTCTCATTTTCTGGAACAGAAAATAAACATTAGGAAGGAACTATTTTGAAAATAACCTGCAACCCACTGTACTGAGTAACACTTGTTTCAATTCAGAGTATTTTATACAACACTTACTATCTGAAGAAGGACAGACTGAGCAGATATATCAAGAGGAAGACAATATTCTCTGGAATTGAGAGATGGCAATTTATTTAGAAAAATAATATTCTAAAAGACTAAGATACAATTCAGTGGGACAAGATATTAAAAAGGACAGGCTGAAGTTAGAGTGGAACTCAGAGGTAAATATATTACAGCTTCAAATTCATACAAAAGCTATGAAACAAGTGACAGATATACCATTTTTGGATCAGCCAGCAGAAGCAAATAAAATTACTGTATCCAAAAAGCAAAATAACAGTTGTTTCAAGTAAAACAGTATGTCCACATTCATCTAACAAAAGTTTACTGAGCGACTACTACGTGTGAGACACTGATTTAGGCATTAGCAACACAACAGTGAACGAGATTCTTACCAAGAAGCATGGCAGCTGCAGAAACAAACCGTGAGAGAAGGATGGGGCTGTTTCAGCTAGGGCAGTCTAAGAAGTCACTGGAACAGACACTTGAACAACCTGCAGGCATGAACCATGCAATCTGGGGAAACATCCAGTGCAAAGTAACTGAGGTAGGAGTGTGGTCACTCCATGAGGAAAAGCCAGAAGGCCAATGTGGCTAATAAGTCAAGAGTCAGCAGGGTGGTGAACTGGGCAGGGCACACAGACCTGGAAGGGCCAGGACAGCATATGGCCTTGCAGACCGGGTGAAGTGAAAGCCGCTCAGCCGTGTCCGACTCTTTGCGACCCCATGGACTATACAGTGCATGGAATTCTCCAGGCCAGAATACTGGGATGGGTAGCTTTTCCCTTCTCCATGGGATCTTCCCAACCCTGGGATCGAACCCAGGCTTCTCTCATTACAGGTGGATTCTTTACCAGCTAAGCCACAAGGGAAGCCCAAGAATACTGGAGTGGGTAGCCTATCCCTTCTCCAGTGGATTTTCCCGACCCAAAGAATCGAACCAGCGTCTTCTGCATTGCAGGTTGATTCTTTACCAACTGAGCTATCAAGGAAGCCCTGCAGACCAAGTAAGGAGTTGGAATTTTAATTTTCATCATAATGGAAAGCCAATGGAGAGTTCTGAGCAGAGTACTGATATAATCTGAGTTAACATTTTAAAATAATCACTCTAATCACTTAATCATCTTCCCAGGTGGCGCACTGGTAAATAATCTGCCTGCCAATGCAGGACATGCAAAGAAACATGTTTGATCCCTGGGTCAGGGATATGCCCTGGAGTAGGAAATGGAAATGCAATTCAGTATTCCTGCCTGGAAAATTCCATGGACAGAGAAGCCTGGCTGGCTACATAGTCCATAAGGTCACAAAGAGTCGGACACGACTGAGCAACTGCACGCGCGTGTGAGCGCGCACACACACACACACGATCATTCAGTATGCTGGGAATACTGGTATATTGTAAGAATGTAGGCCAACCAGTTAAGTGGTTGCAGAAGTCCAGGCAAGACATTCCTGTGTTCTGGACTGGGGTAACAGCCATAGATGTAGTGATTAGGCATGGGATATATTCAGAAGATAAAGCAGAAAGAACATGCTGATAGAATGGTTCCTAGAGAAAGTTTAAAAGGACCCTTAAATTTTTGGCTTGAATAAACAAGAGTCATTTAATGGCTTAGGAACATTTTGCCTGAAAGGTTCATTAACCTACCTACACTGGGCATCTGAAGATATTTTAAAAAATCAAATATATTACATTTATAAATGTGCCCTAAAATGCTTTAAGGGATGTAATTAACTAACATTGCAAGTGGAGATAACTCCTTAGGAGAATTTCTTTCCATTAGCGTTTATTAACCATTCATCAAAGAACAAGAGAATATAATTGTTTTTTATTTTTATGCACAAATATTCAAGTTACTAATCTTGCTATCCTATTCATAAACAAATCCTCAAAGCTTAAGAGCAACTACATTTTAAAGTTTGCAGCTATAGTTAATAGAATATTCATTTTAAACCCAAATTGCCATTAGTCCTGTCTATATTCAAAGCCCCTCTACACTAAAAACTCAAACTGACAAGCAGCATATTAAGTGAAAACATCTGTGCTATAGTAAGTGAGGGGAGGGGGAAGGGAAATGAAATACTGTATATAACAAATATATTTGTATACACACATTTACCTATATATAGTTATTAATATTTATAATCACAAATCTTCTAAAGAAGACGTGACCAATAAACTATATCCTGTTCTCCACATTGAGGGCCTTTGAAAACATTCCTTCTCTACTCAAAAGCCGACAAACTGGTATGTGTTCAATCAGTGAACAAAACCTTAACAGTGCTTATTTCTTGGCTAAGGAATTATAGTTTATTTTTGTTTGTCCTTCTATGGATTTTCCAAGTTTTCTATAACAACTGTACATTTTTACCATCATGATTATAAGGATTCTTTTTAAAAAGGAAAATTGTTTATATTATATGCTGAAAAAAAAGAGTAAATAAAACTGAATGATTAGGAACACAACTAACATAAACATTTATTTTAAAAGACTAAAGGAAATATGGCAAATGCTGACAGTGGTTGCGTCTTAGGGGTGTATGTGGATTATCCCTGCCCACCCAACAGATTTTTTTAAATTTTTCTGATCTCTCCACATTTTGTTCAAGAACAGATTCCATTTAGATTCAATGAAGTTCATACTGCCAAATGTACATGGACACTTCTCTGTCCTTATATTACTTAATCTCTCAGCAAAAATCAACACAGTTAGACTTCCTATGATTATTGAAATGCTCATTTCTCTTGTCTTCCTTACTTTGCTGCTGCTGCTGCTAAGTTGCTTCAGTTGTGTCTGACTCTGTGCAACCCCATAGACGGCAGTCCATCAGGCTCCCCCGTCCCTGGGATTCTCCAGGCAAGAACACTGGAGTGGGTTGCCATTTCCTTCTCCAGTGCATGAAAGTGAAAAGTGAAAGTGAAGTCACTCAGTCGTGTCCAACTCTTCACGACCCCATGGACTGCAGCCTACCAGGCTCCTCTGTCCATGGGATTTTCCAGGCAAGAGTACTAGAGTGGGGTGCCATTGCCTTCTCCACCTTACTTAGCTGCTGCTGCTGCTCAGTGGCTTCAGTCGTGTCCGACTCTGTGTGACCCCATAGACGGCAGCCTACCAGGCTCCCCCGTCCCTGGGGTTCTCCAGGCAAGAACACTGGAGTGGGTTGCCATTTCTTTCTCCAATCCTTACTTTGCTAGAACTACTTATTCTTTACTGGCTTGACCTCTGTTCTAAACTACAGATTCATCTATCCTGCTGTTTACTTAACATAATTGTTCACTTGGATTTCTGGCACGTATCTCAAATTTCCTACATCCAAAAAGGAGGCTTCTGATTCCTACCCTCCACCCTCACAGGCTACCCTTCTCCTAGTCTTCCCATCCTAATGAAAGGTACCACCACCCACCCAGTCTCTCAAGCCCGAAGTAATCATCTCCAGGTAATCCTCCCCTCCTGCTACCTCACTTCTCTAAAAGGCTTCTAGAACATCTTCTGTCAAGTGGAAAAAAAAAAAAAAAAGCTGACTAAAATGATGTTGTGTGTATGTATGTGTGTGTGTTAAGTTGCTTCAGTCATGTCCGACTCTTTGCAACCCTATGGACTGTGTTAGGTACCCTAAATAAATTAACCCTACAAAACAAAAGCCATTGTCAATGTCACCATGGCACTAAAAAAATCTTCAAGGACAAATTATTTTCTGTAAAAAAAAAAAAAAGCGAAAACTTTTGAAAATAAGCTATAATTTCTTTTAAAAAGTACTTATGTATTACTTGAGTAATTTAACCGTTAATTTTAATAAGAAAAATTAATATATGGGGAGGAGAGACCAGTGCACTACACGGAAGAAGGAAGGACATGTTACTTTAAAATGAACAGAAGGTGCCACCAAGTGGGAAAAAAGTATATCCACAGTAAAGAAAAATCCAGGCAAGCCATGGTTTTTTCTTTTTTAACTTGGCTCAAAGGATTTCAGGGTTCAAATATTTCAAACCACACACAAACAAAACTTTGTTTCTCCTGATATAAATGAAAACAGCAATTTTATACTATTATGCAAAAAACTGCCCAAATTTTCTTTCTATTGGTATTCAACAACATTTTATCGTGTCAAATTTCATGTAGATACTGATTATTTACTTGGTTTACTACCATAAAAATGAAAATAAATATTATTATGCATTACTGTATAGATGGTGGCAATTAGCTAACTTAAAGATAAAATTAAGGGTACTCCAAAATGGTATAAGACAGTATTTGTAATCCACTGAAATAAAGACTTTGAGTATTCTATTCAGTCAAGTTAAAGGAGAAATTAAAATCTAATTGTTGACCTCATAATTGAATAAAGACTTCCATGGTGGCTCAGACGCTAAAAGCATCTGCCTATAATGCAGGAGACCCAGGTTCGATCCCTGGGTCGGAAAGATCCCCTGGGAGAAGGAAATGGCAACCCACTCCAGTACTCTTGCCTGGACGGACTGGGGAGCCTGGAAGGCTACAGTCCATGGGGTCACAAAGAGTCGGACTAAGCGCCTTCACTTTCACTTTAAATGAATAAAAAAGATAAGAAAAGGAAGGTACTGTAACAAAGAAAAATAACACATAGTAAGTTACAATATAGTATTAGTCTACCAGCCAGTACTCATTAAGTGACTATAAACTCCAGGACAGGCTCATATATTTTCATCCGTATTAATGTACAAACCCATGAGTACCTGAAACATAGTGGGGTGCTTAATAAATATTCACTCAATGGCATGAACTATTTGTAAGCTGGGTGCTGTGCTGGGCTCTAGGCAATAAATTTTTTCTTTAATTTTCAAGGTTCGAGTGGCTCCACTGCCCATCCAAGATGTTTGCACCACCATGGATACCTTTTGTTTATCTACTAACAGACCTTACCAACTGCTGACACAGTCAAAGAAAATGAAAGCTTTGAGACAAGACCGACAAAATGAACTCATTTTCCCACACAATTTCTCATGTTACCACAAAGATGGGGAACATTAAGTGAGCTACTGATGCTGCTAAGTCACATCAGTCGTGTCCGACTCTGTGCGACTCCATAGATGGCAGCCCACCAGGCTCCCCCGCCCCTGCGACTCTCCAGGCAAGAACACTGGAGTGGGTTGCCATTTCCTTCTCCAATGCAGGAAAGTGAAAAGTGAAAGTGAAGTTGCTCAGTCATGTCCGACTTTTAGCAACCCCATGCACTGCAGCCTACCAGGCTCCTCCGTCCATGGGATTTTCCAGGCAAGAGTACTGGAGTGGGGTGCCATTGCCTTCTCCGAAGTGAGCTACAAGTTCATTAAAAATATGCCCTGGTTCTACCAAAAACACTGAAAGGATGCCACTGAAGGGAAATCCTTCCCCAGGTGAGACTATGTAACTACTCAACAGACTCAGAGACTGTCAGAGGCCACAGAGGGCCCCTGAGAACTCAGCAGGGCCAAGCACGGGAGCCACAGCCTGAGAACACAGGGACACATCAGGTGTCGCTCCCAGAGGGAGTCTTTGCAGTAGTTCGTCCGGGGACAAGGCTCACTGAGACATCCATCTTTGACTCTGTAGATGACACAGCACGGGCTCAAGGGAGATGAGGACCACAGGAGGCAGGTGCTGGAGCTGCCCTAACTTTAAAGCTTCACGCCCACAAAAGCTAACATCTCTGCTAACAACTACACAGGTACGGCTTCAGGACTGCCATTCCCAGCAGGGACATACCGGTTCTAAGAGCAACAAGACAGGGGAGCCCAAACATAGCTGACTCATCAGGCATTTGCAAGTCCTCTCAATCTAGATGCAGTTTGCCAATCAAGGATCAGTTTTATCCAGCACTATGACTGATACAATCTAACCTGGTTTCCAGGGTGACAGAGCTAGATATTTAACTGAAGATCAGAGTCTCTCAACCCTTTTACCCATAATTTATGAAAACTGCATACTATGCTAGGTAAAATCACACTTGAAGTCCTATCTCCAGCACCAACCTCTATTCTGACCTCCAGACTAATGTTTTCAACTATCTACCCACCACACTCTAACAGACATCTCAGCTAGAACTCCTGATTACCCCTTCCAATTCTGCTTCTCCCCTTCTGCCTGCTCCTCCTCTTCCCAGCTAATATACCACTAGTAGTTCAGGCCAAAATCTTGAAGTTACCCTTTTCTCTCAAAATCCAATCTATCAGCAAATCTAGATGAGTCCATCTCACTTCAAAATGAGTCTCTGTGGTGGGCAGCCTCTAAGATGACCTCCAATGACCACATCCTCCTGGTGGACATACCTCTCCTTGACTGTTGGGCTAGCCCGACCGACTCAACTCTAACCAACAGAATACAGCACCAGTGCGGGGTGTCACTTCTGAGATCAGGTTTAAAAAGACTGCAGCTTTCAACTATGGTGCTCCCTTTCATCTGCTCCTGATTGTAACTCTGGGAAAACCAGCTGCCGCATCATGAGGTAGTCTTGAGGGGAGGCCCACACGAGTGTTCTAAGGTCTGTGAATGAGTTGAACAGTGGATCCTTCCAAATGTAAACCTCAATATGACTGCAGCCTCACATGGCAAAGAGATGGGGAAACAACGGAAACAGTAACAGACTTTATTTTCTTGGGCTCCAAAATCACTGTGGATGGTGACTGCAGCCATGAAATTAAAAGACAATTGCTCCCTGGAAGAAAAGCTATGACAAACCTAGATAGCGTATTAAAAAGCAGACACATTACTTTGCCGACAAAGGTCCATATAGTCAAAGCTATGGTTTTTCCAGTAGTCATGTATGGATGCCAGAGTTGGACCATAAAGAAAGCTAAGAGACAAAGAATTGATGCTTTTGAACTGTGGTGTTGGAGAAGATTCCTGAGAGTCCCTTGGACTGCAAGGAGATCCAACCAGTCCATCCTAAAGAAAATCAACCCTGAATATTCGTTAGAAGGACTGATCCTGAAATTCCAATACTTTGGCCACCTGATGCTGACTTATTAGAAATTACCCTGATGCTGGGAAAGATTGAAGGCAGGAGGAGAAGGGGATGACAGAGGATGAGATGGTTGGATGGCATCACTGACTCAATGGACATGAGTGTGAGCAAGCTCTGGAAGATGGTGAAGGACAGCGAAGCCTGGCGTGCTGCAGTCCATGGGTCGCAAAGAGTCGGACATGACTGAGCAACTGAACAGCAAACACACGGTGTCTTCTGTGTGGCCTTGTGAGAGATTCTAAGCCAGAAATATCCAGCTAAGCTGCACTCAAACTCGTACCCACAGAAACTGTAAGATAATGTTTATTGCTTTAAACTAAATTTGAAAAATCTGTTACACAGGAGTAGACAACGGTGTGTGCGTGCTCAGTCGTGCCTGACTCTGTGAACCCAGGGACTATACAGCCCACCAGGCTCCTCTGTCCATCCTCTGGGATACCCCGGCAAGAATACTGGGATGGGTTGCTGTTTCCTCCTCCAGGGGATCTTCCTGACCCAGGGAATGAACCCGCGTCTACTGCGGGTCCTGCACTGGCAGGCAGATTCTTTACCTCTGTACCACCAGGAAAGCCCCCAAGAGCCATTAGCTGGGGCTAAGCAAAGTAAGCATCTGTCTGCTTGGCACAGTGGGTGGAGAGGAGGAGTGTGGCAATAGACTAGTAAGGTGACAAAGCCTGCACGGGGAGAAGAAGGCATCCTTGTGGGGAGGTAGGGGGAGTTGCCAAGCTGATGTGGGGTGCTGGAAGCAAAGTGGGGTAAGAAGGGCGTTCAGAGGTGGGGAGTGGGAAGGAAGCAATGAGAACTTCAATACATAGAGTGGAATTCATCAAATAAGTAACTCTATTTAAAAAAAAAAGAAACAGAAATATGGAAAGAGAAAAAGCTAGAATATAACCTGTGGTGTTGGACTGGATTCAGTGGCATTGCTGTGGATGCATGGTTTTCAATATGTAGACTAAAAAAGACAGAGATATAGATGTATACACACATACAAAGAATTGTTAGAGCCAACTTAGCTTGTCCACTGAGAGAGCCTGGGAGCAGTGATGTCCCAACAGCAGTGAGCATACTTTGCACTTAGATATTATTATAGTTTCTAAATACTATACGGAAAAACAGCAAGAAAACAAAACAAATACAGGGCTCCTCAAAGAAATGGCTGTTTTCATGGGTGGGGTGGGGAAAACATAAGATGAACCTGGAAAAATTGTTGTCAGAAAGAATGTGCTCCAAGAATGCTGGAGATGTTTTAAAAGGACCACAAATGCAGACTGAATGGACTCCTACTGGTCAAATTTATTCAATCTGAGCAATAAAAGAACAAATTATATTAACAGATTATGCTGCTGCTGCGTTGCTTCAGTTGTGTCTGACTCTTTGCAACACTATGAACTGCAGCCCGCACTATGGACAGAGCGCCCTCTGTCCTCGGGGATTCTCCAGGCAGGAATCCTGGAGCAGGCTGCCATGCCCTCCTCCAGGGGACCTTCCCGACGCAGGGATGGAAGCTGTATCTCTTGTGTCTCCTGCACTGGCAGGTTCCTGACCACTAGTGCCACCTGGGAGGCCCATTAAGGGACTATAACCCATGGATTAAAATAACAGTTCATATTGCTATAAATAAATGGAAGTTTCTTGAGTAACTGGATAGTTATATAACTTCAAAGTTTCTCCCCACAAAATGCTAATTGTAAAGGGAAAATGAGTAACTTGAGAATGCAGAAATCTGGGGAAATCAGAAGCCATTTAATAAAATGCAACAAGAAGAACCTGACATTGCTTCCGTGACATTCCTGCCACAGATGCACAGCTCGCATGGAGTTATGAGGAAACACACTGAGAGGCACTCCACAACACAACTGTCCTGCAATCTTGTAAAGTGTTAAGATCATAAAAATCAAGGAAAAACTGATGAACCAATCCAGTGTGGAAGAGACTAGAGAGAAATGAGGTCTACATGAAAGGCATGACCAGACCCTCCTGCTATAAAGGACATGGTTGGGAACACTGATGAAACCTGAAACAGGGTCTGATCATTACACCGCAGTGGTATATCACTGTTCATTTCCTAACTTTGACGGTTACATCGTAGCTATGTATGTAGGAGAATGTACTTGTTTGTAGGAATTATATACTAAAGTTAATTCTGTCGTAATATGACATCATTTTGGAAACTTACTTTGAAATGATTCAAGTACTTGGAACTTTTCAGAAAATTTGGGATTGTTCCCAATTTTTAATAAATTGTAAAACAGGACTTCCCTGGTGGCACAGTGGTAAGAATCTGCCTGCCAATGCAGGGGACACTGTTTCCATCCCTGGTCCAGGAAGATCTGACATGCCACGGAGCAGCTAAGCCTGTGTGCCACAACTGCTGAGCTCACGCTCAAGAGCCCGCGAGCCGCAACTACTGAAGCCTGCGTGCCCGAGAGCCTGCGCTCCGCAACACGAGAAGCCACGGAAATGAGAAGCCTGCACGCTGCAACGAAGAGCAGCCCCCACACTGCAACGAGAGAAAGCCCACGCACAGCAAAGAAGGCCCCTCCTGGCCAAAACTAAATAAAGAAATAAAATGTAAAAACCTGTAAAACAGATCACACTCTATCCTGCCTTCCAGTGACTTTCTAAGAACTTTAAAAAAACAGCCAAAGGATTTACCCATGACTTATAAGATCCACATGCAGATGTAGCTACTGTAGGCCCTAGCTAGTTCTCCTTCCTTGTCTCCTGACATCCTCCCCTCACTCATTCCATTCCAGCCCAACTGGCCACTTTGCTGTTCTTCTGAATACAAGCAATACATCTCAGACACAACGGGCTTTTGCACCTGTGGTTTCCGCTGTCTGGAACTCTTCATTTCCCCACCTCAGTCCCCTCCCCTTTTCAAATGTCACTTCTTCAAGAAGCCTTCCCTAACCCCTGTATAAAACAGCCACCTCCCCCTTGAGAGAAGGCCCTCACTCTTTATGAATATCAGCTCCCTTGCATTTACTGTTTCCTAAAATACATATTTGTTTTTCTGCTTCCTCTCATGAGAGCAAGGGCTTTGTTTCACTCACTTGTTGTATTCACAGTGCCCACAATTGTTCTTGGCATCCAGTAGGCACGCCATAAGTTTTTTGGTTTTGTTTTTTTTGCCATAGGTATTTGAATGAATAAAGATGACAGACTGTAGTTCATTACTCTATACGTAATACCTGGCTCTCTAATGAAAGAAAAATCAACCCAACTTCAGATTTATTCATGGATCAAATCAAAGGTAAGATTAGAGTTCTACAATGCATTGCACTCACTCAGAAAAGGGGGTTCTGAGAAACAAACAGCTGAGCCAATCCAAACCACTCTCTCCAAGGCAGATTCATCACAAGCCTTTAAGCTTCCTTTACAAACAAGGGTCCTCAAAGGTGCTCAGAACTTAGGGGGCCCCACTCCACAAAGAAACCCAGCTCTGTATCCTCAACTGCCCCCAGGCAGTGCCCTAGCGGGTGATATTCTCTTCTACAGCTTTCAGCTTCTTTTTTATGTGATCTCAGATCTTACATATAAAAGGACTGGCTTGGCTGAATAGTACTTATCATTTCAGATTTTTAACTATTTAATGGCTTAAAATGTGTTTCATCCCACATAATTTAAATCAATTCCCTCCCCCAACCCCTAATCTAGATAGGTACTCTGAAGGAGATGGCCATCCATCTGAACAAGACAGCCCACAGACCTTCTACACACTCTCGGGACCAACCCCTCCCCAAAACAATCAACTAAATAAATGAAAACTGCAGGATACCTTGTCACCTAAAGCCAACACTCCACTTTGAGATCGTGGTCTCAAATAGTGCCCCTGACACACAGAATGCCCCTTCAGAGCAGGCAGATAGCTTCAGACCTAAAATCACAGCTCCTCACATTTTCACAGACCACAGATTATTGTTTCCCATTAAAAAGAGCACAAAAATCCAGCCTCAAATAACATCAGTGCTGCTTTCTCATGTTAAGAGCCAATGAGTTTTATTAAAGACACACTTCAATACTGTAGTCTTCAAACTACGTCACTGACAGGGGTAAATGCTTCTAAGCAGTCCAAGCAGGGGACCACAAGTTGAAAACTGTGTGTACGTGAATCCTTATAAACATACTTTCCTTAGCTCACATAATATTTAAAAAAACAAAAAAACTACTCTGTCCAATCAAGTAGACTGTTCAATTTAAATAAAATATTAGATTAGTTCACTTCCTTAGTCACATTAGCCGCATTTCAAGGCACTCTGGGCTACATGAGGCTGGTGGTTTTGTTGTAGTTCAGTTGCTAAGTCGTGCTGGACTCTTTGTGACCCCACGGACTGTAGCCTGCCAGGCTCCTCTGTCCATGGGATTTCCCAAGCAAGAACACTGGAGTGGGTTGCCACGCCCTTCTCCAGCGGATCTTCCCGACCCAGGGACCAAACTTGCGTCTCTTGCACTGGCAGGTGGAATCTTTAACTTTAACACTCACTGAGCCACCAGGGAAGCCCCAATGGAAAGCACAGTTATAGAACGTTTCCATCATCATGGAAAGTTCTACTGGACAGTGCTGTATTAAACATTCAATAACAAACAAACAGAAAATAAATCTCATAAAGAAATACAGATTTCCATTTTCTCTTGAAAAATCGTATCTGGAAATCCTTGGCTGCACCCCCACTTGGTGGAGCTGGAGAGGGAGCAGCACGCTGCCCTGACAGAACGCATGCATTCAGCTCACTGTAGCGCCCAGAACCCCCAGCCGTCTCACAGCAGCACTTCCGCCACTCACTCAGTGCCTGGGTTCCTACTTGAGCCTTTAGAATGAAAGTGAATACTATGAGATTATCTCAGTTTCTACTCAGCAGAGCCCCAAACTACTTCTGACGATCAAGTTCAACTAAAAGATCACAATTAACCTGATACTTTATTTTTAGGTGTGTGTTTTTTTTGTAAAATTTTCTAGACCAGGATCTTCTAGAAAGGATCTCTAGAGTATATCAACCAGCAATCTATGAAATCGATATAAATACTTTTCTTGAACTATTTTTATTAAAAATTTGGTAATTCAAGTAAGCGGATTTGAAATTTCATTTTTAAAATAGACATATTAGAAATCATAGTTTTTAGAGACCTAAGGAATTTGAGGGAATCTCACTTAACAGATGAGAAATCCAAACTCCAGAGAGGTTAAGGAATGTGCTTTAAGTTGAACTGCTGAATAAGATCAGGGCCACAGCTCTTTCAGGCTTTCTCTTCACTATGGCCAAGTGATACCACAGCATCCTGCTTTTCCTCAAAGATGACCACACCATTATGTAACCCAACTTGTAATATGATTGGTGATACCTCTCCATCAAGAGCAAGTCTACACCTCTCCTGTTAAACATGAACAGAGTTTTCTAACTGCCTTGGCCAAGGGAATGCAGACTAAGTACTGGATGATTTCCAACACTAACTCAGATAAAGCAACATGGCTTCTGCCTGGCGCTCCCTCTCAGAGCATTTGCTTAAGGAGGCTCAGGCTACCTGAGGGTATTCCAACTCAACACTCAGCCATGTCCCCAGCTAAAAGCCAGCATCAATTGCCAGACGGAGACAGAACATATCTCCAGACTGTTGTCAGAGCTGCTCCAGGTCTTTGCTCAAACCCTCCAACCTCCACCTTCGACCAGGTTGTCCTTGCTTAAAACCAGCCAAACAAGCCACTACCTCCACCCACACGTTTAGTAAAAGTGAATATAAATTTTTAAGTTAAAGGGTACAGAGATAAGAAAGGAAGCTACAAGCAAAAACACAGATGGAACCAGATGAGACCAACCAATGAATCTGACCTCCAACTATAATAACCCTGAGTCTTCTTATACATTGATTTCTATGATATTAACATATTAAATGGCACACCTACCAACAGTGATGACCAGACATTAATAACAAAAAAAGGATAAAAAGGGAGTGGCACCCCACTCCCTGAGGATGAGGGGAGCCCTACCTTTCCTGGCAGACTAATGCATATGCCTCCCCACCATTAGGCTCACTTCTCCTCCCTTTGTCTTTACTTTTTAAAAAAAAATCCCTCTTGCCACTGATTTGAGTAAGATGGAGGAGGAGAAAGACATGTGCTCATCTCCTCCTAAGAGAACACCAAAATTGCAACTGAACAATCAACAGGAACCCACCAAAATAAAGATACCCCACATCCAAGGGCAAAGGAGAAGCTGCAACAAGATGGTAGGAGGGCTGCAATCGAGTTTAAAATCAATCCTCATACCAGCCAAAGATGCTTGGAGAACACACACAAAAAAACCTTGTGTGCACCAGGACCCCAGGGAAAGGAGCAGAGACTGAGCCAGACCTGCCTGTGTATGAGAGTCTCCTGGAGAGGCATGGGGCCTCAGGAAGCATTATGACGAAGAAAGTCAGTAGAGGTGATGAAATTCCAGCTGAGCTATCTCAACTCCTAAAAGATGATGCTTTTAAGTGCTGCACTCAGTAACATGCCAGCAAATTTGGAAAATTCAGCAGTGGCCAGAGGACTGGAAAAGGTCAGTTATCATTCCAATCTCAAAGAAGTGCAATGCCAAAGAATGTTCAAACTGCTGCACAATTGCACTCATTTCACATGCTAGAGAAGTAATGCTCAAAATCCTTCAAGCTAGGCTTCAACAGTATGTGAACCAAGAACTTCCAGATACACAAGCTGGATTTAGAAAAGGCAGATGAACCAGAGATCAAATTGCCAAAATCTCCTGGATCATAGAAAAAAGCAAGGGAATTCCCAAAAAACACCTACTTCTGTTTCATTGACTATTCTAAAGCCTTTGACTGTGTGGATCACAACGAACTGTGGAAAATTCTTAAAGAGAAAGGAATACCAGACCACCTTACCTGCCTCCTGAGAAACCTGTATGCAGGTCAAGAAGCAACAGTTAGAACGGGACATAGAACAACGGACTGGTTCCAAATAGGAAAAGGAGTACGTCAAGGCTGTATACTGTCACCCTGCTTATTTAACTTCTATGCAGTTTCATGAGAAACGCTGGGCTGGATGTAGCACAAGCTGGAATCATGATTGCCAGGAGAAATATCAATAACCTCAGATATGCAGATGATACCACCCTAATGGTAGAAAGTGAGGAGGAACGAAAAAGCCTCTTGATGAAGGTGAAAGAAGTGAAAAAGCTGGCTTAAAACTCAACATTCAAAAACTAAAATCATGGCATCCGATCCCATCACTTCATGGCAAACAGATGGTGAAACAATGGAAACAGTGACAATTTTCTTGGGCTCCAAAATCATTGCAGATGGTGACTGTAGCCATGAAATTAAAACATGCTTACTCCCTGGAAGAAAAGCTATGACCAACCTGAACAGCATATTAAATAGCAGAGACATCACTTTTCCGACAATGGTCCGTCTAGTCAAAGCTATGGTTTTTCCAGTAGTCATGTATGGTATGGATGTGTGAGGTGGACCATAAAGAAGACTGAGCACTGAAGAACTGATGCTTTTTAACTGTGGTGCTGGAGAAAACTCTCAAGAGTCCCCTGGACTGCAAGGGGATCAAACCAATCAATCCTAAAGGAAATTTATCCTGAATATTCATTGGAAGGGCTGATGCTGAAGCTGAAGCTCCAATCCTTTGGCCACCTGATACAAAGAGCCAACTCACTGGAAAAGATCTTGATGCTGGGAAAGACTGAGGGCAGGAGAAGGGGGCAATAGTGGATGAGACGGTTGGATGGGATCATCAACTCAACAGACATGAGTTTGAGCAAGAGTTTGGGGAGACAGTAAAGGACAGCAAAGCCTGGCGTGCTGCAGTCCCTGGGGGTCGCAAAGGGTCAGACACGACTAAGCAGCTGAACAACAACTACTGCCACCTGGGCAAGAAGCTGATCTGTGAGCATGTTCTTGCTTCTCCACTCTTTGGCCAGTGAATAAAGCTTGTGCTGAGTCAATCTCAGTCAGGGTCCATGGGATGTAATCAGTAACAAGATGATTCCATCATCAGCCCTCTGAGTCTTCCCCTTGAAGCCTCAGACATCCTGGAGCAGAGATAAGCCATTCCTGCTCTGTCTTGTCTGAACTCCTGACCCACAAAAACCCCAAGATAAATACTTATTGTTGTTTTAAGCTACTAACTTCTAGGATAACTAGTCACACAGCCATCACAATTGGGACCGATGCTTTCAGAACACCACCGATTAACTTAGCAATAGAATTTCAACAAATATTTGTGTAATACTGCCAACTTATATAAAATAAAATGCTGATGCAGCCTACCATTCAGGAGGCACCATGCTTCCATCCACATCCCAGAATGTGTTTTTGCCATTCATTTCAGTAGTATATATAACCCATCGGTGTCTGCCTGGATGGAAAGATCAACGTGTAGTTTAGAGAGATGCGAGGAGATAAAGACCAGCTTTCTGAAACAGCGTAATTGCGTAGTATCAAAGTAAGCTTTTTATTAAGAAAAGACTTTTATATGCTCTTATGTAAGAGAAAAGTTAGAGAACTAGAGAGACCCGGGTGTATTATTGAAGGTAAACTCCAGGAAGTACATGGCAAAGTTTATCAACAACCCAGAGGCCACCTCAGGAAAACCCCTCTTGGGCAATGGACTTGCTCTGTGGGTGGAGCTCAGGCCTTTTCCACAGTGCAGAACCCTGGCTTCTCCCCCAGGTGCCCTGCCAAGCGGGTATCAGAGAGGGAAGGGGAATACGTTCCCAGTCATTCTGGGTATTCAGGAGAGAAGAGTGCTCCTCCTGAAACTGGGGCAAGAGAAATGTATTCACAGCAATCACACTTGAGCAACAGGTTTCCATATAAATATTTTTAAATAACCATCAGAGATTCTTTAGGAAATTGGTGGTTATTACATAATAAGCAAGCATTATATATGATGGTTAGATAAGTAGAACAGCTCATGTTATCAAAATAGTATGGCTACACGTTTTAACAAATTTCTATGAAACAGCTGAGAGCCTAACCACAATTTACAAAACTGTTAGGCAAAGGCCTGTATTTTAATGAACACTGTCACTTTTTTTTCTTTTACTTTTTACTGGGGTATAGTTGATTTACAATGATGTGTTTCAGGTGTAGAGCAAAGTGAATCTGTTTATATATATATATATATATCTCCACTCTTATTTGAGATTCTTTTCCCATATAAGCCACTACAAAGTGTTAAGTAGAGTTCCCTGTGCTATACAAGACTGTCATTTATTATCAATGGCTGTTAGGCAAGTTATAAGCCTCAGTTTCTTTATCTATTAAAAGTGGATGATTATACCCACATCTTAACGTTGCTATGAAAACTAAATGTCACACACACACACACCTAGTTTAGTATCAAGCACATAGGTGCATAATAAACATTAATTTCTTTCATCTCTTCCTCACTGCCCTCACCCCCACAAAGGGAATACTGAATTCATCCCTGTAATGAATTTTAAGCCAATAAGCAAAATGATGCCATGATAGAGCTGGGCTTTAACAATCTCATAATCTATACATATCAAAATTTTAAATGTGCAGACTCAGCAATCCGACTTACAGGAATTCACTCTTAGATACTTAAACAAGTGAATGTGGATCTTGTTACAACCAAGCTCACTGCAGCATTGTCTCTAACGGCAAAAAGTTGAAGGCAAAGTGTCTACCAATAGTGAACTATCCCAGAAAATAATGGTTCTTCCATACAGTGGAATACACTGTTGCTATTAAAAAGAACGGTGTGAAAATTTGTAAAATAAGAAAACACAAAACAAGTGTTCAAACAGAAAAGAATGCTGTAGATACCTTCAACTTACTATGGGAAAAATGACCCATGATTTTTAAGTAAAAGTATTTCAGTTTACAAACAACATGCATGACATAATTTTTAAAAAATGAATGTTTACACATGCACTGAGGAATCTTGAAATATATATATATATAATACTATTAAAATGAGGTAAAACTATGCGACAAGGAAGCTTTCCTTTTTCACTTCATACACTAAGTTTCAATGTTTTACAACAAAATGTATCATTTTTTAAATTAGCAAAAGTAAAGATATTTCCAATGTGAGGCAAAAATGGAAAGAAGAAAAGGGGAAAAAATGAAGGAAGTTTAATATTATACGAGTTTGTAACAAAGCGATGAATAGAAAGAATTTTGGCCTGGGGCTCTGCCACTACCTAGCTGTTATTTAATTAAGTTCCTTCTGGATAAGACATTTTCTTGGGCCTCAGTTTTTTTCTCTATTCAAAAAAAAACAGCTTTTTGATAATCTCTTAAAATCAACTGCAGGCCTAGAACTATGATTTGCCTAAATATTACAAAATTATGGTTACAGAGTGTTAAGATACTGCTGTTTACCCCTTGTAGACCAACTTGCATCCAATGCAATCACACATGGATACATGATTTATATATTCCTAAAAATATTATTAAGGTCTATGACCAAGTTTCCTCTGTAAAACGAGGGAGGGGGAGGATTAAAGTGTTTACCTCCAGTAGATGTTAAATATTAAGGTAGATAATGTACGTTATATGTGTTTAGAAAGCACATGGCACTCAAGGCCATTGTATTTCACCTTATCAGTTTTTCCGCTGGATAAAGACTAACTATTCCCTCTCTGATACTTTTAATCTCAATCAAAAGATAATTTTTTTTATTGTAAAAGTAACAAATGCACATGGCAAAAAATTTCCAACACTTCAAGAAGGTAATAATAATAGCAACAGTAGTATAGTATTTTTTGAGCACTTACAGCCCGAGCAATAGGCCAGTGGTTCTCAACAGGGGACAGCTTTGTCCCCCAGGGGACATCTGGCAAAGTCTGGAGACATTTTTGGTTGTCACAACTGCAGAAGGGAAGTGTTTCTGGCACTTGGTGGGTCGATGCCAAGGATGCTAAGCATTCCATAATGCACAGACCAGCCCCTCACAAGAGAAGTATCTGACCCACAGTGTTAATCTTGTTGAGGCTGATAAATCCTACATTTGGATAAGCTCCTCCCATTCACTTTTAATCTATTTTTTATACAAGTTTATGAGGCAAATATTATTATTATGATGCTACTTTATAACATGAGGAAGCTGGGGCTGAGAGACGTTAATTAAGTAAACTTCAAAGTTTTAACATGGAGGAACAAAATATTGAAACCTTACCATCTGATAATACTTCTAAGTTTCTTGTATTTCCTTCCAGCATTTGGCATATGAACACAAAAAGCTTAATTTTCTTCCTGTGAGGCAACAAATTGTTCTGCATCTGGAGCTTCTTGTGTTACAAACACAAGAAACTTTGACATCTTTCTATATAAAATGTACTGGTTTATATCATTCTTAATAACAACAAAGTATTATTAAAAATGCAATTCATCAGTATCCAATTGATGCACGATTAATGTTGCTTTTAGAATTTACTAGTAAAACAATGCTGCAATGGTTGTTTTTGGTTTGCAAGAACATTTAAGGTGGATTCTAGAAGTGAATTGCTGGGACAAAAGATATGTGCAACGTAACTTTTAAGAAAATTTACTGACTGTCCTCCAAAAGGACTGTACTAACGTATATACTTAAAAAAAAAAAATTATTTATCTGGTTACACCAGGTCTTAGTTGTGGCACATGGGATCTTCAATCTTCCTTGTGGCATGCAGGATCTTTAGTTGTGGCATGTCAACTCTTGGTTAGGACATATGGGATCTAGTTCCCTGACCAGGGATTGAACTTGGGCCCCTGCACTGGGAGCATGCAGTAGAGCCACTCGACCACCAGGGACGTCCTAATGTATATACTCATGGCATTTCCCCAGTAAGTATTCATCAGATTGGCAAATGCTTCAAAATTCAACAGGTGAAAAAAGATAACGCTGTTTTTTTGAACTGCATTTCTGTAATTACAAGTGAAGATGAGAGGGATAAGTTAGGAACTTAGATTTAAAATATACACACTACTATACATAAAATAGATAACCAAAAAAGACCTACTATATAGCAGAGGGAACTATACTTAATATGTTGTAATAACCTATAATGGAAGAGAATGTAAAAAAAGAATATGTGTATTTATACATGTATACATGAATCCCTTTGCTGTATACCTGAAACACTGTAAATCAACTATATTTCAATAAAAATTGAAAAATAAAAAAATCATGTATTCTTTTAATAAAAAATAAGAATGAGCATCTTTTCATGCCTTTGTTAGTGACTTAATTTTCTTTTCCTATGGATTATCTTTTTCTTTTTTCTATTGAGTTCTTCATCCTTTTACAAGTACCTTGTAAAAATACATTACGGAAAACAAAGTAAAATCAAATCCCAATCTCACCCCCATTACTTATACCCCAAAATACTGCACTTACCAAAAAACTGCTTGTTGTCTTCATAGTATTTATTTCCATATTTGTCTTCTCCCACTAATGTGCCAACCCTCACATCATTTGCCCTGGGAATGTCCAAAAGAAAACAGACATTTTGGAAAGATTCTTTATTTACAACACATAGGTAAAAGAGAGAATATTAACTTTCACAAACATAGGCAGCTGTGCAAGGAGAAAAACGAGGAGATGCTGGATATGGTCACCGATTGTATACTTCCAGCACAAGAGAAGAGAAACTGAGCCAACTGATGTGCCTTAAATACACTAAATATTTACACGCAATACCTTCAAATTACAAGACTACTTTAAAAAAATCTATTATCCCTATGTCTGAGGCACTGAAGTTAGCAATAAACTTCAGGAAACCTGGAAATTAAAGTGTTTCATCTTAAAATGATACGAACATCTGGCTCTTTCATTCGGCTCTAGGTCTCCAACTCCGTTTCCCCGGACGATGTTGCTCGTCCAATTCATCGAGTTGAAGGACTAGTCGGGGAAAACTGTAATCACTTCGTTTAACTCCTTACAGTACACGGAAGGAAAAGGAAGGAGGAAAAAAACCCCAAAAGTTTCCCAAGGTCACACAGTGTGAGCTTTTGGCAGGCTCATTACTCTCCAGGAAGCAGAGCAGGGGTGCAGCCCATACATGCCCTCACCTCTATGTCACAGCTCTGTCTCTACAGCCGGCTTTGATCCCGTCTCCGGGAGACCCCGGGACAGGCTTCCGCCCGGGGGAAGCCAGGCTGACTTGGCCGGTTGTCCTTGAGAAGAGTTGCGGATTCTCCAAGGTGACCCAAGCCCGAACCCCCTTCCAAGAAACCAGCCAGGGTAAGTCCAGTCCCAGAAGCGAAGAGCATGGCTGGCCGCCTACCTGAACAAGACTCGTAGATAGCCGCGGAGGCCACCGTGGCCGCTGACCTGCTGCAGCCCGCGCTTCAGGACCTGCAGCAACTCCATCTTGTCCTGCAGGCCCCGCCTCTCCGGCGCGCCGCGGAAAACCCACCGGCGGAACCAGCCACTCAGCGGCAGGGAGCCGACGACAGAAAGTTCCCAAGCACGCGCGGCAGGCGGAGTTGGTTTTGCGCATGCGCAGGTCTGAAGCTCCCCCTTGTGGCCTCCTCCCGTTTTCCAGAGACGATGAGCTTTGTTGTCCCTCCAGAGCTGCGTTTTCAGAGATGCCATTTAGAAGACAGGACAAGTGGAAAAGTCACCTATACTAGGGTTTCCCAGGTGAAGTTTTCTCCTTTGGGGACCTCAGTTTCCTCATCTAAAGTGATTGCTTCAGACTACTCCAAAAATCCTTTCTGGAGTCAAGATTCTTTAGAAACAATTACCATTAAGGAATTCAATATTAAGCACAAAATGATTATTGCATATTTGAAAGTAAGTACATTTAATGCTACTGTTGTGTAGGTAGGCCATTGAGGAGGAGGAATAGAAAAGTACAAGATTAAGTATCTACTTTCAAGGACTTAATGATTCAGTTTCAAGTTTTGAAATAATAAAAAACTATTTTCTAATTTAAATTAGATGCATATTTAATTTTTTAAATAATCAGTTCAGTTCAGTCGCTCAGTTGTATCCGACTCTGAGACCCCATGAACTGCAGCACGCCAGGCTTCCCTGTCCATCACCAGCTCCTGGAGCTTGTTCAAACTCATGTCCGCTGAGTCTGTGATACCATCCAACCATCACATCCTCTATCATCCCCTTTGCCTTCCTTCACTCTTTCCCAACATCAGGGTCTTTTGCAAAGAGTCAGTTCTTCACATCAGGAGGCCAAAGGATCGGAGCTTCAGCTTCAGCATCAGTCCTTCCAATGAATATTCAGGACTGATTTCCTTTAGGATTGACTGGTTTGATCTCCTTGCTGTCCAAGGGACTCTTCAAGAGTCTTCTCCAGCACCACAGTTCAAAAGCATCAATTCTCTGGCGCTCAGCTTTCTTTATGGTTCAACTCTCACATCCATACATGACTAATGGAAAAACCATACTGGAAAAACTAGACGAACCTTTGTCGGCAAAGTAATGTCTCTACTTTTTAATACGCTGTCTACATTTGTCATGGCTTTTCTTCCAAGGAGCAAGCGTCTTTTAATTTCATGGCTGTAGTCACCATCTGCAGTGATTTTGGAGCCCAAGAAAATAAAGTCCACAGTTTCCATTGTTTCCCCATCTATTCACCATGAAGTGATGGGACCAGATGCCATGATCTTCGTTTTTTGAATGTTGAGTTTTAAGCCAACTTTTTCACTCTCCTCTTTCACTTTCATCTAGAAGCTCTTCAATTCCTCTTCACTTTCTGCCATAAGGGTGGCATTTCTGCCATTTTTAAATAATAAAAGGCATTAAATGAACATTATTTTTTCTAGCATCTAACTTTATGACTTTCAATATGCTTTAAAACATATACTCCTTGATCTGTCAGTTTGAAACAGTCCTCTTGAGTCCCAGCTATTTGAGATGAGAAACTTGGCACATGGTCACTTTCTTCATCTCTTCTCATCTTTTGTGCTTCCAGATGCCAGTTTACCATATCATTTCTTTAAAAAGGCCAAGGTTTATAAGATTTACACTCTAATCCATAACTGCAAGTCTTCATAATTGTCTAAAGAGTTTTAAAAATGGAAACACATTATTTCCTGAGAGGACTAATAAGATTGGACCCAGACATGTAATGTCACACTACTAAATCTTCAACCCCAGAAGAGAAACCTCCAAATGTTAGGATCAAATTTTCTTTTCTTAGACTCAATCACTCAAAATTATGTCACACAGGAATTTATTTTATGCTGAAGTGTGATTTTCATGGGCTTTCCACAGGCTTTTTTGTTTTTAAAAAATTCCATCTGTCTTATTCCACAATATAAAAATTATTCTAAAAGCATAACCATATTATTACTATCTCACCTGAAAAAGTTAATAACTGCTTAATATAAAATATCTGCTGAGGAAGGTTCAAATTTCCACAATCATTTAATACTTTTTTTTAGTTTGTCCAAATAAGTTCCATATTTTGTAACTGATTTTCTTTTAATATATGATTCCCCCCATTTCCCACCCCTTGTTTTTGGTCCTTCTGGTTTATTTGACAAAGAAACTGGTAATTTCTCCTGTAGAGTTTTCCACTGTCTGGATTTTGTTGATTGTGTCCTTGTGTTCTTCTAGCCCCTGTACTTCTGTATGTTAGTATTAAATCTAGGCACCTAACAAGACCTGTGTTCATTTTTTTGTTATCTTTCCATTCAGGAACATATATGGTATCTGCTTGTCTCATTTTTTTGTGATTTTAGCTGTCACTGCTAAGCATTGTCTAAATAATTTCATTCCTTCATTAGCCACAAAGCTCCTATAAAGAGAAAAGTGTGTGTGCTCAGTCATGTCCAACTCTTTGCAGCCCCACTGGCCTTAGTTTGCCAGGCTTCTCTCCCCATTTGTTTTTCCAGACAAGAATACTGGATTGGGGTGCCATTCCCTCCTCCAGGCGATCTTTCTGACCCAGGGATTGAGTCCACGTCTCCTGCATCTCCTGCATTAGCAGGCAGATTCTTTACTACTACCACCACCCTGGGAAGCCCTATAAAGAGAAAACTTCCTCTCAACTATTTGGTTCCTGAAATACTGTTCATATAGGAAAGATGGGAATACCAGACACCTGATATGCCTCTTGAGAAATTTGTACACAGGTCAGGAAGCAACAGTTAGAACTGGACATGGAACAACAGGCTGGTTCCAAATAGGAAAAGAAGTTCGTCAAGGCTGTATATTGTCACCCTGTTTATTTAACTTATATGCAGAGTACATCATGAGAAACGCTGGACTGGAAGAAACACAAGCTGGAATCAAGATTGCCGGGAGAAATATCAATAACCTCAGATATGCAGATGACACCACCCTTATGGCAGAAAGTGAAGAGGAACTAAAAAGCCTGTTGATGAAAGAGGAGAGTGAAAAGTTGGCTTAAAGCTCAACATTCAGAAAACGAAGATCATGGCATCCGGTCCCATCACTTCATGGGAAATAGGTGGGGGAAACAGTGGAAACAGTGTCAGACTTTATTTTTCTGGGCTCCAAAATCACTGCAGATAGTGACTGCAGCCATGAAATTAAAAGACGCTTACTCCTTGGAAGGAAAGTTATGACCAACCTAGATAGCATATTCAAAAGCAGAGACATTACTTTGCCAACAAAGGTCTGTCTAG
This sequence comes from Bubalus kerabau, assembly GCF_029407905.1. Lineage (NCBI taxonomy): Eukaryota > Metazoa > Chordata > Mammalia > Artiodactyla > Bovidae > Bubalus > Bubalus kerabau. The sequence goes on along the minus strand of NC_073624.1, from coordinate 97,733,694 downwards.
TCAAGGCTATGGTTTTTCCTGTGGTCATGTATGGATGTGAGAGTTGGACTGCGAAGAAGGCTGAACACCGAAGAATTGATGCTTCTGAACTGTGATGTTGGAAAAGACTCTTGAAAGTCCCTTGGACTGCAAGGAGATACAACCAGTCCATTCTGAAGGAGATCAGCCCTGGGATTTCTTTGGAAGGAATGATGCTAAAGCTGAAACTCCAGTACTTTGGCCACCTCATGCGAAAAGTTGACTCATTGGAAAAGACTCTGATGCTGGGAGGGATTGGAGGCAGGAGGAGAGGGGGATGACAGAGGATGAGATGGCTGGATGGCATCACTGACTCGATGGATGTGAGTCTGAGTGAACTCCAGGAGTTGGTGATGGACAGGGAGGCCTGGCGTGCTGCGATTCATGGGGTCACAAAGAGTCGGACACGACTGAGTGACTGATCTGTTCTGATCTGATAGGAAAGATGCTTGATTCTCTCCCTTACGGAACAGTTTTCAAAAGTACAATTTGGTTTCCTAGCATCCTGTGTATGTGTGTGGGGAGAGGCAAAAAAAAAACCCCATAAAATTTACCATCTTGTTTTAAAGTGGATAATACAGTAATGTTAACTATATATATATATATATAGTTGTGCAGCAAATCTCTAGAACTTTTGTATCTTGCAAAACTGAAACTCTCAACCCACAGAACACCACTCCCCTTTCTCTCTATACTAGGTTGTGCTGTGCTTTGCTAAGTCACTTCAGTTGTATCTGACTCTTTGCGACCCTATGGGCCATAGCACGCCAGGCCCCTCTGTCCATGGGATTCTCCAGGCGAGAACACTGGAGTAGGTTGCCATGCCCTCCTCCAGGAGATCTTTCCCACCCAGGGAACACCCAGGGATAGATCGAACCTGCATCTCTTACGTCTCCTGCATTGGCAGGTAGGTTCTTTACTACTCCCTAATAGCTCAATTGGTAAAGAATCAGCCTGCAATGCAGGAGACCCCAGATCAATTCGTGGGTCAGGAACATCTGCTGGAGAAGGCATAGGCTACCCACTCCAGTATTCTTGGGCTTCCCTGGTGGCTCAGCTGGTAAAGAATCCTCCCTCAAAGCGGGAGACCTGGGTTCAATCCCTGGGTTGGGAAGATTCCCTGGAGAAAGGCTACCCACTCCAGTATTTTAGCCTGGAGAATTCCATGGACTGTATAGTCCAGAGGGTCCCCAAGAATTGGACACAACTGAGCGACTTTCACTTTCTTTACCACTAGCACCATCTGGGAAGCTCCTATTGGAGTTCCTATTAGGTCACCAGAGCCCAATAACCACTATTCTACTTTCTGAGAGTATGACTACTTTAGATACCTGCTATAAATGAAATCATGCAGGCCTTGTCTTGGCTCAGACAGTAAAGAATCTGCCTGGGTCAGGAAGATCCCCTGGAGAACGGTATGACAACCCACTCCAGTATTCTTGCCTGGAGAATTCCATGGACATGGGAACCTGGTGGGCTACAGTCCTTGGGGTCACAAAGAGTCAGACACGAGAACACTTTCACTTTTATCTTACTTAGCATACTATCCTTCAGTTTCATCCAGGTTGTAGGATGAAATCCATGTGACAGGATTTCCTTTTGTAAGGCTAATACTCTACTGTGTGTACATATCACTTTTTCTCTATCCATTCATCTTTCAGTGGGTGTTTTTGGTTGCTTTCATCTCTTAGCTATCATGCAGTAAATATGGGAGTGTATACATCTCTTCCAGATCTGTTTTCAGTTCCCTGGGATATAAGTCTGTGTGTGTGTGTGTATTAAAAGGATGTTAAAGGCATAATCTTTCACCATGGATTGATTTTTAAGATTTCATTTTTTCCTAGTGTTGTTTCTGCTTGTTTTAAAATCTGTTTGTTCCCCATTGCTGTTCCCGTTTCTTGCTTTTTTGTGTGTGGGAGGGGTGGGGGTGGGAAAGAAAAGTTTATTTCAAGGCCAACCAAACAGAATGGGTGGTTCATACTCTAAATCCCCCAACTGCCCAGTGGTTTTCAGGGAAAAGTTTTTATAGGTAAAATTTGGGTTGAGGACTGCAGGGTATGTGACTTTTTTCTGATTGGTTGGTGGTAAGGTAACAGGGCAGTGCAGGAATCTTTTGCTCAGCCTGCAGTTGCTATCCTCCACCTGGGTGAGGGCCTCAGATTTGTAAAATTGCCAGGCCTGCTATGAAACTGGGTAAACCATCTAAATGACTTGGTTCTTCAGTCTCTCCCTTGTTTGCACGGAGACCACCTTCCTATTCAGGATTTCTGCTGGCCCCACGACTTTTCTAAGTTCACTGCCCATAATGCTGACTGACAAAATCAAGGTTCAACTCTCTCCACTGTGGGTACTTAACAGCCCAACATATGTGCTCAGTGTCCACCCAAGCCAACTCTGCTACTTATTTTTTTTTAATGAACATATATATATATAATATATATATATATATAAATTTTTTTTTTTTTTTAAAGAAAAAGGCACGTCAGTGAGGACAGAGATGGGCTGGTTGAAAAGGCCTGAGGAATTGCCTCCGTCCCTGGAAGCAGAGGGCAGGGGATGAAGAGCAAAATGCAAGTGAAGGTGAGTGGGGCAGCACACCCAAAGGGGACAGGGACCTTGGTGTGTCCCACAGACACACAGGGAGAAGGCTGAAGAACTGGGCCTGAGTCAGGCACACCCCTCAGGGCTCCAGAGACCACGGGAGGCAGCTGGGACGTGTCCAGTTGGCAAGCGGGTCCATGGAAGGGTTGTAAGAAGGGAATGGACGGGTGCAGACAGATGTGCTTCAGAAGGTTCTCAGTGGTGCTGCTGGAGAAGGCTGCCAGGGGCAGAGGCACACACACAGAGGCGAAGGGATCTGCGACCAACTCTGGAAGCCGAAGCTTCAGGGGTTACTGTTGAACTCGATGGGGGTGGGAAGATGGAAGAGCTGCCCTAGGTGTTGGCTCAGGTGAGTCGGTGGCTGGTGGTGTTGGTCACCAAGGGAGGTCACCGAGCCAGAAGTGCTGGGGACTCAGAAGTGCCTACAACCACAGCACACAGTAGATGCCCAAAAGGATACTGGTTGAACCACAATACCCACAACCTTTTCGATTCCATTTTTTTCTTCTTAAAACTTGTTATGTACACTTTGAATCACTACAGATAGGATAACTTCAATATCTATTTTTTAGGATCTATATGTATTGCTTATTGCTGACTCATTCAAATTTCCTTCTAACTTTGGTAATTTTGTGAGCTCATATTTGGTTGAGCTTAATGTGTGACAAATTGAGGTTCTAAATTAGAGGTCAGCAAACTACACACAAAAGGCTAAGTCCAGTTCACTCCGTTTTTTAAATGTTTTACTGGACCACTGCCATGCCCATTCACTTATGTACACTCTACAGCTGCTTTTGAACAACAGCAGAGTAGTTGATTCAGACATGGTAAGGTCCTCAAAGTAAAAAACACTGATGCTCTGGCCCTTTACAGAAAAGTGTGCAAAACTCTGATGTAAATTAATGTTTTCCCGAGTTTTGATTCTGCAGGATAGGGAGGGTTCATGACCTGGGACAACTTTAGCCTGCTTTGAGAACTCATGCCATATTTCTTGCAAGTCCAGCAATAGATCAAAGGCCTTCAGAGTTATCTATTCCACAATACTGTTAGAAGCAGTAATACACTATCTTCTTTGATTATGCTGTTCTCATTTCAAGATGGTATGGATCTTTTTCATTTAACAGGTCAATCATTCAACCTGAGAAGCACATGTCCTTCTGTGGAACTTTTCTTGTATCAAATAATTTTCTTACCTCGTCTTTTGTTTTCTCTTAAGTCCTTACTATTAAAATGTTAGACGTCCTGTTCTCTTTTCTCATTTTCTATTTCTCTGTCTCTTGGTTATAGAGGTGACCCTTAAAATCATGGGTTTGAACTATGTGGGTCTATTTACGTGCAGACTTTAAAAATACATACACACTACAGTACTACAGGAGCTGCAGGCGGTTGGTGCCCCTAACACCCATGTTATTCAAGGGTGAATTGTACTTTGAAGGTTGTTGAAACCTTGAAACCTTTCCTCAACAACTTTATCTTGCAACTCTGAATTGTTTTGGCTATTAGTTTAAATTTCCAGGGGCAGTTTCTTCCTTTAAATTTTCCTTTTCAAAGCATCCTATTTTCATTTAATGAATACACCTACTTTCTTTCAAAATATTAATTATATTTGAAGGTGGGGTACTTTTCTGATCACTGCATTGTTATCTGCCCCCACCATCAGATTATAGCTGATCTCTTATGTATTAGAAATTTTCCTCAAATATCTGATGATCCTGACTCTATGTTCATATTTAACAGTAGATGTTAGAGAGCTGAATGGGAACCCTATGTATACATATATGACTTGGAAATACTGGGATTCACTGAAGAGTGATAAAATGGTAGGCAGTCTTCTTATCAGGGACAACCAAAAGTTGAGTGTCTAGAGATCTTTTTTCCAGACAAATTAGTTTTTCCCAAAGAAAAAAAATCCTGGCATAGAAGCCTATACCCAGTGGTCAGCATTCTGGGAACATGCTTAGGGAGCCCATATTCAACAGATTTTCACTTAATCCATATCTTCAAGATTATACCTAATCCAAGCCTTCTGTTATCCCTGCTGCTGCTGCTGCTAAGTCACTTCAGTCGTGTCCGACTCTGTGTGACCCCAGAGACGACAGCCCACCAGGCTCCGTTGTCCCTGGGATTCTCCAGGCAAGAACACTGGAGTGGGTTGCCATTTCCTTCTCCAATGCATGAAAGTGAAAAGTGAAAGTGAAGTCGCTCAATCGTGTCCGACTCCTAGTGACGCCATGGACTGCAGCCTACCAGGCTCCTCCGTCCATGGGATTTTCCAGGCAAAAGTACTGGAGTGGGGTGCCACTGCCTTCTCCGTCTGTTATCCCTGGTATCCTATAAATCCTGTGATCTTCTGGTTTAGTGTCTCAAGATTATTCATCTCTGGCTTCTTGTTCAAACAGGCTGAAGGATAGAAAGTGGTCACTGGGGACTTCCCTGGTGGTCCAGCAGTTAAGATTCCAAGTTTCCAGTGCAGGGGGCATGGGTTTGATCTCCAGTTGGAGAACTAAGATCTCACATGCTGTGCAGCGCAGCCAAAAACAAGACAAAAATATACAAGAAAAAGAAAGGGGTCACCTGACTTCAATAAACGTAGAGAAAGGCAGTTCAATGATTCTGTAGACAGATATGCAATCAATCCTCTTGTTAATGCTCCAAGTACCACCTCTGAAAATGAGCACCTGGTTCCTCCGGGCACTAGACAGCATTCTTGGACACTGCAACGCATACTGGCTCCTTTCTCAATGTACCACCTTTTGCAGGCATTCAGATGACCATTCCCTTGGTTTTGGCTCTTTCTCTACCCGCATTTTCTTTCCCTAAAATTTATTCAACTCTCTTATCCTTTGATTTCTTCCCTCCTGTTTCATCTGTCATTGTGTGTTTACACTTTACTGAGATTTCAGGAGAGAAAGAAAATAAACGGTCAGTGTGTAATATTTAGTTGCAAGTCTTCAAACTGAACTGTAAATCATCCTAAAATATTGGGATATGGAAATGTTTTCCATGCTTTTTCTTCCTGAAAGTACTTTCATAAATCTTACTAGAGATTTCTTAACAATGGAACAAACAGAAGGATGACCAATGAACAAACAGGACTCTGAAATCAAATGTATTGGCAGAAAACAAATTTGTAATGCAGGCCACATTTTAATGTAGTTTTTAAAAAACACTTCCAAATACAACTGTAAATGTAATCAGGAAAAATACTTCAAACATGTATCTTAATTAACCATTAGTACATTACTTCAAAGAATTTCTCAAATCCTTGGCTTTCTTCAGTGGGTTTATAAAGGTATAAACCTACTGATTTTTCCATTTGACTATTCTGTACTAAATGTAGTTTACCCAGCTGTCATTATAGAGAAAAAATCCCATTGACAAAAATCACATTTTAAATAGGGAACAAAAGTTTCCCTTAAGTTGGTAAAGACTGTAAATTGACACTTTAAAACTTCTGATTTACTATAAAGCAGCAATTAGTAAAATCCATACTCTTCCCCCAAATTCTGCTTCTCTTCTATTGCAAAATCTTTGTAAAAAATGTTCGAGTGCAATAAAATATCCTTATTTTTAAAAAAATCAACAAATAGAGATAACAAAGTAATTTCTCACGAAGTTATAGCAAAGAAATACTTAACAGTATCATGTTCTGCTAAAGAAAACATCACTGTGGAAGACATTCAAGGAATCTAAACTGTTTCCATTGTGGTATACAAGGCAGTGCTTCAGGATGATGCTCATACTGTTGTTAAAACAGCCTTTTCCCCTTTAGAGTGAAAAATCAGTGCACATTCCTCCATGTATTAAACAACTGAAGTCTCAAAAAATTATCAACTGCTTTTAAATAACTGTCTAACTCACTTTGGAAACACAGACTGGCTATGATAAATCCACTTTCACAAAGGAGGTATTTGCAGTGACCTAAAAGAAACTGGCTAAATCCCATGGAAGGGTCTGGAAACTAAATGCAGGTCAGAAAAGAGGGAGAGATGACAGATGCTTTCTGTGGAATAAACAACAACAATTTAAATATCTACTGTGAAATACTGAAACTTGGGGCGCTCAATCAGTTTCTATTACTTTTACAACACAGTAAACCAAAAATATTAAAACATGAACCCTATCTTATTCTCAAAAACAATTTTCTGCTACATACATAAATAAAAAGTGCTTGTAACTAATAATACACAACACTAAAGATATCAGCTCTTAAGTTCACAAATAACCTATGTCTCATCGCCAGCAATGAGGGTGATAAATGCTAATGGTGCCATGATATTTACAAAAAACAAAAAAATATTTATATTCAATTATTATCTCCTATAGTCCCAGTGTTATCATTATATCACTGAGCATAAAATAATCTTCTTTAGACAGGTAATTAAAACAGATTATATTTTAGAAGCATAAAATGCAAGATCCTTCTTAGCGATTGATTAAGTGTTTATACTGGTTCATAATGAAAGTAAACATGAATAGAACACAATTCTGGGGGGAAAAAAGAGAGACTTATTTATTTGTTTTATAAAATAAAAGGAGAAATCTTAGTCAAGAGGTGACAGCTTTAGGTGTCATCTTAACCAAGAATAAAATGATAATATTTTTTATTCACTTAAATAAGACAGGAAAGGAAATTCTAATTCCTGCTACCTGCTCAGTCACTTCAAACATTCTTCTTAAGGAAGTAAAATCAAAATATCTTGGTTTTTGGTTTCTCTTTTAAAGTAAAAATTTCCAGATGCCCTGGAATCAGTGAGTTCGATTTGGTATCTTCTTGTGTTCTGGGAAAGAACAATCACTTTAAATTGAGATCTCAGCTTTCAAATGCTGTGACCAATTATTTGTGAGTTATAATCTGCAGGTTCCATTTTTAAAATATGTGGGATGACACTGTCAATTCGAACATTGCCGATGAGACCTTTGAAAAACAGTTCTTCGGTGATGGTAGCGTTCATCAATCTCAAAGCTGGCAATCGAAGTAGTAGTCTAGACAACCTCAAAAGAGAAAAGGAAGGTGAACAAGGTTGTGAATCAAAGAGTAACTCAGTAGAAAGATATTCGTAATTTCTGCATGAATACCAATGCCATAAACAAAGATTACCAACAGTTTTCAACACTTAAACATTTAGTATTCTCAAGCCTTAAACTATATGACAATCACCTAGATATATATGATGTCTGACAGACTTCTTTGGAAAGCCTTGCTCTTAACTGCTATGCTGTGCTACCTCTAGTTGGTTGTATGAACCATGGAACAAAGTTTTAAACCATGGATCGAGTTATAAGTTTAATGGCTTAGGAACTCTTTCAAGGTTATAATAGCAATGTTTTGTGTCATCAGGATACATGAGGCTCAACGATAGTTTTTTCGGTTTTGCTTTGCAAAATGTATTGGGAATAGTAAAATAGGCAATGAAGTGAAGTGAAGTGAAGTGAAAAGTCGCTCAGTCATGCCTGACTCTTTGTGACCCCATGGATGTAGTCCACGGAATTCTCCAGGCCAGAATACTGGAGTGGGTAGCTGTTCCCCTCTCCAGGTAATCTTCCCAACCCAGGGATCGAACCTAGGTCTCCTGTATTGCAGGCAGATTCTTTACCAGCTGAGCCACTAGGGAAGCCCCAAATAGGCAATAGCTGTTATTAATGGGAAGAGCACAGATTACAGAATCAAAACCATTAAGTTCAAATCCTGATTCAACTACTTCCTAGCTATGTGAATGGGTGGAAGCCACTACTCGTCCTGTCTCTTTCACAATGTTGTGACAATCAACAAAAGGATCCCTACCAGTTTCTGTGCTAGTGAGGTGGGACAATGTCTTGTGTGAAAGTACATCTTAAGTTGAAAACTGCTATCCAAAGATAATTAATTAAACTAACTATGGATATAAGAAACTAAGAAAGAGTTCCAGAGGTCAAAGAACCTGGAACCTAATGCAACAGAGGTCAGCAAGAAGGCGTACAGTCAAAACGAGGAAAATTCTAAATACTCTATTGATTTGTATGTGTGTGTGCTAGTTGCTCTGTTGTGTCCGACTCTGCGACCCCATGGACTGTAGCCTGTCAGCCTCCTCTGTCCATGGAATTCTCCAGACAAGAATACTAAAATGGGTTGCCACGCCCTTCTCCAGGGTATCTTCTTGACCCAGGGATCAAACCCTGGTCTCCAGCATTGCAGGCAGACTCTACCTTTTCAGCCATCAGGGAAAGCCCATTAATTTATATAAGGTATAAAACTTTTGAAACTTTAAAAAACTGAAAAAAAAAAAAAATCATAACAAAACTATCACCCAAAGAACTACCTTTCCAAAACGTTTGTGGCATTATCTGTCCTTCCTCTATGCTAAGGCCTTACACTCTTGAGAACACTGGAGCACTTGAGAACAAGTGAAACCAGCAGACCCAGAATTAAGTGATCTTTCTGTGTTCATGTACTATACTGCTCAAATACCTCATTTCCTGTTTGTTCTCACCAGCTGAGCTGTATTCACAGAACTGGTAGGAAGTAAGGTAGGAAAACTGTTTAGATGTTAGATAAACTACAGCTATTTTCATGATGGAACTGCCTTATAAGCCTATTATCTAATATATGTAAAAAGTTATTATATGTAACATATTCTTTTACTAGTTTGAAGTATGTTAATAATATTAGTAAATAAATTTACATAGCCCTTACTATGTAACAGGCACTGCTCTACCAAGCTCTTTGAATATATTAACTGATTTAATCCTTATACTAATTATAAAATGTGGGTACTATTATCTCCATTTTACAGTAAAGAAATTGAAATAGAAGTTAAATAACTTCTATTAACTTCTATAAGGTCTTACAGCTAGTAAGTAGCAGGGTTAGGCATTAAACCCAGGTGCTCTTGCTTTGACAGCCAAATGCTTAATCACTCAAAAACTGAGTTCATTTTATTAAAGGACACTGTTAAGAAACACCTTGCTATAAATGCCATAGGCCAAATTTCAAAATTAATTATAAAATAAGCTATTTTTTTAATTCATGCACTTTTCATCTGCTTTTCTAATTCTATCCATTATTCCATCTGAAGCAAGTTAAGAGCTTGGGTGTGAGAGTCAAACTACCTGGCTCTGCTGTTTATTGTGTGACTTTGAGCAGGTTACTTAACCTTTCTGTGCTGAAGCCTCATATAAAACAGTACATATAAAGTGCTTGCAACAATGCATTAACTACTTGAAAGGCCAAAGCTGAATAAATTTAATTACATTTGGAATGGAGAATAAGGAAACAAATACACAAAAATTTTTAAGATGAATTTAATTAAATAGTATTTAACTTCTAGATACCTGTAGGTGTCATCTGGATATGTTTTGGTTATATAATCTTGGAATTCAACATAAGCCTTTTCCTGAAATTTCTCAATCTGTTCCATGTTTTCTAGGCCTGGATGATCTGAAACATTAAAGAATATATTGTTACCTTAGTTCTGAATACTCATTTACTGAGATACCAAGTGGAGATGGAAGAGGTGATAAAAAACAGTTCAGAAGGAAGCCCGATCATATATGTGTGGCTCTTTCATTCCACAAATACTATTTTAGTAACCCACCCACTAAATACCAGGCACTGTACTTAAACCCTTAAAACTATTTCATCTGATATATGTATTCTAACATCTAATATCTATGAGGGAAGCCCCCATTTTCAAAATATATTCTTTAAAATTTTTTTCATTAAAATAATAATACATATTTTAACTTAAGTATAATTAACATACAACATTGTATCTGTTTAAGGTACACAACAAAATGAAGTGACATTCATATGCACTGTGAAATGATCACCACAGTAAGTCTAGTTATCATCTGTCACCATTCAAAGCTACAAAACTTTTTCTTACAATGAGAACTTTCAAGGTTTATTTTCTAGGAACTTTCACGTTTACAATACAATGGTGACTACTGTCACCATGTTATAAATTTCATCACTGTGACCTGATTATAACTGCAAGTTTGTCTCTCATGATTCTCCTTCACCCATGTCACCCACCCTCATGTATGCTATATTCTATATTTTTTAATAAGAAAATCTTCCTTTCACCATTGTTAGGATAAAAAGATACTTAGGAAATTATAAACTCTGAACATCATTTCTATCAGAAAAATAATACAGCAACATGAAATAACCTATATAAATATTTCACTGAAATGGAAATGTTAAAAGAATTTCATGCAACTTATGCCTAAAAAATGGAAAGTGGTATCCTGACTAAGGAGAATAAGAAAAGTAGCAAACAGAAATAGAGGGAATATTTAATAAAACAAAAGTACATTATAATTCTGCTGTCAAATCTATGGTCTTTCAATTTTAAGGAAAATTAAAGTGGCAAATTGGTTGTGATAAAAATTGCGATACATGTTATTAATTTAGCTAAAACATCAGAAGAATAGTACAAAATAGCTTTAATTATCTTACTGATATCACTGAAGGTAGTAAGAAGCAGAGTTCCTCAGATAATTTTATTATGATACACAGTAACAGAAAAACATATACCAAAATGAAGAATACAGAGCCTAATAGGCAATTTTTCTTACTCTGAAATTGATTGTTGAGCTTTACCGTCATTTTACTATATGTAAAAACTAGTAATTGGTAGAAAGACAAGAGACCCATTTTTCTATTTATTGGGAACTCGGAGAAGGAAATGGCAACCCACTCCAGTGTTCTTGCCTGGAGAATCTCAGGGTTGGGGGAGCCTGGTGGGCTGCCGTCTATGGGGTCCCACAGTCAGACATGACTGAAGTGACTTAGCAGCAGCATAAGATGTTTGGAAATTTAACCCATTAACAAAGCAATCTTCATCTCTCTTTTTGCCTTTTAATGATGCTGAGCAAAATATACCTAAACATTCAAGTGCTGAACAGGACTAAAAGTCTATGTCATTTCACTGATTTCTTCAATTTTCCTTTTCATGCCCTAACATCCAACAATTTCACAGATTTGAAGTGTACAATTCAATCGTTTTTTAGTATATTCAGAGTTGTGCAGCTGTCCCCACAACCTAATTTTAGAACATCTTCGTTGGCCCCAAAAGAAACACCCATTAGTAGTCACTCTCCAGTGTCTCCTCTCCTTATGCCAAGGAAGCCACAAATCTCTCTATAGATTTGCCTATTCTAGACAATGCAGATACACGGAAATATTTAATATGTGGTTTTTTTTGTGATTGGTTTCTGTCACTTGCATACTGTTTTCAAGGTTTATCCATGGTGGCATGTATTAGAATTTCGTTACTTTTTATGGCTGAATGATATTCCATTTATATATACATTACATTTTGTTTATTCGTTTGATGGACACTTCAGTTGTTTCCACATCAATGTACATTCCCAATGGCAAATGTGTGAGGGTTGTAATTTCTCCACATCCTCAAACACTGTATTTTGAATAAGAAGTAAATGTTTATATACCTGGACTGAAGAGTACTATTGCCTTCAGGTAGGCATATTCATATCCATCAATGCAGAGTTTTACCATGCTGTTACAAAACTCTTGTAGTTTGAAGATGTGTTCCATCAATAATTTCCTTCTTTCTGCTGATATTTTATCTTTAATTAAAAACAAAGAAACAAAATCTTCTAGTGTTCAGCAAAAATGCATGACTATTTTTATCCAACATATTTCACCCTCACTAATTTCCAGCTTTGAATATAATCAATTTATCAAATGTTAAAAATTCAATATATCTGCAAGTTTAATGTTTTATTTATTTATTTAGCTGTGCTGGGTCTTAGTTGCAGCATGTGGGATCTAGTTCCTGAACCAGGGATGGAACCCAGGCCCCCTAGACTGGGAGCACAGAGTCTTAGCCACTGCACCACCAGGGAAGTCCCTCCCTGCCAACTTCAAATGAAACTAATTAATGATCTTCAGACACTGTTCATTCAAGAAAATAAAAAAAGAATAGGCTGTTAATATAAAAAGCCCTAAAGGTAATGTTTCCTTCCAAGATACATCTTTGAGAAGATAAGCTATAAAGATTAACTACAAAAGACTCAAATTTTGATAATAGGATTTAAGTTTATATCAATAAAATAAGCAAAATGAAAAATAAGCAAAATCATCTAGATATTTAAGTTACCAACACTACTACAACAACAAAAAAAAACCCCATTAAGACCAAAGAAAAGTTGAGTAAAATGGTATGTTCTAACTTAAAATTTATTGTTTATGTAGTACTGACTTCTGGTATATCTACTATTGATGAGATCTTAATAATCAATAATCTTATTGATGAGGTTATTCTTTGCCATTAAATGGAGGGGAAGCAGATAGTTCAAGAAAAATGTACAACAATGGGAAGTGGCATATGCAAAGGAAATAAATGTAATTCTCCGTCTATAATTTTTTCTTGAACTAAAAAAAAATAGTTCTTCCCATTTCATGAAGGGGCATCTTCTTGGACAGTCACAAGTCATTCTGAAACAAAACATTTATAAATCAGTGCTTGCCCACCTGTCTCCTCAAGCGAATGGGAGTTGTAATCAGGAAAAGGAAAAAGATAATTAGGATTGTTTTGTGACTCTTTAGTAGTGTCTAAGTGAAAGGATACATACTGATGAATTGATTAAAAAAAAAAATGTTTAGCCTACCTTGGGATTCAAAAGGCTACAATGAAGAAAAGCACTTTAAAGTTGGTAACTATACATTTATAAATAGTTGATTACCTCTATATAAGCGTACCCTGGATTCTTTGGTATGTATGTTGAAGTGTAAAAATTCATGAGGCCTGATCAGAAATAGCACTTAAATACATTTGTTTCAGTTTTGTTGTACTCTCATTTAAAACTATTTTGGGTGATTAATGAATTTTATCAAAATGTAAAAATTATATAAGGTAAAAAGGATATTGGTATTTATCTTTTGATACTTAACTTTAAACGTAATACTATAAAACCGATGTCTCCTCTTATATCCTAGAAAAGGAAAAATAAGCCTTTACCTTGTTGAAGGCTACTGTGAAGACAGTTGACAAATGTTGCTAATATAGTTGCGACATTCATCACTTGCCAGCACTGGGCAAGACCAAGAGTAAACAGTTCATTCCAATAAGCTTTCACCAATGATATGCTGTTTTCTTGCCTACAAAAACAAAAACAAATATCAAATATGTTTTATGAAACCTTATAACTGACTCATATATTTGAAAATACAACGTTCAATTCAGTTCAGTCGCATTGGACTTTTTGCGACCCCATGAACCACAGCACGCCAGGCCTCCCTGTCCATCACCAACTCCCGGAGCCTACCCAAACTCATGTCCATTGAGTCGGTGATGCCATCCAACCATCTCATCCTCTGTCGTCTCCTTCTCCTCCTGCCCTCAATCTTTCCCAGCATCAGGGTCTTTTCCAATGAGTCAGCTCTTCGCATCAGGTGGCCAAAGTATTGGAGTTTCAGCTTCAACATCAATCCTTCCAATGAACACCCAGGACTGATCTCCTTTAGAATGGACTGGTTAGATCTCCTTGCAGTCCAAGGGACTCTCAGGAGTCTTCTCCAACACCACAGTTCAAAAGCATTAATTCTTCGGCGCTCAGCTTTCTTCACAGTCCAACTCTTACATCCATACATGACTACTGGAAAAACCATAGCCTTGACTAGACGGACCTTTGTTGGCAAAGTAATGTCTCTGCTTTTTAATATGCTGTCTAGGTTGGTCACAACTTTCCTTCCAAGGAGTAAGCGTCTTTTAATTTCATGGCTGCAGTCACCATCTGCAGTGATTTTGGAGCCCACAAACACAAAGTCAGCCACTGTTTCCCCATCTATTTGCCATGAAGTGATGGGACCAGATGCCATGATCTTAGTTTTCTGAATGTTGAGCTTTAAGCCAACTTTTTCACTCTCCTCTTTCACTTTCATCAAGAGGCTTTTGAGTTCCTCTTCACTTTCTGCCATAAGTGTGGTGTCATTTGCATATCTGAGATTATTGATATGTCTCCCGGCATTCTTGATTCCAGCTTGTGCTTCCTCCAGCTCAGTGTTTCTCATGATGTACTCTGCATAGGAGTTAAATAAGCAGGGTGACAATATACAGCCTTGACGTACTCCTTTTCCTATTTGGAACCAGTCTGTTGTTCCATGTTCAGTTCTAACTGTTGCTTCCTGACCTGCATACAGGTTTCTCAAGAGGCAGGTCAGGTGGTCTGGTATTTCCATCTCTTTCAGAATTTTCCACAGTTTGTCGTGATCCATGCAAAGGCTTTCGTGTAGTGAAGGGAGCAGAAGTAGATGTTTTCTGGAATTCTCTTGCCTTTTCTATGATCCAACAGATGTTGGCAATTTGATCTCTGGTTCCTCTGCCTTTTCTAAAACCAGCTCAGACATCTGGAAGTTCACGGTTCATACTGCTGATGCCTGGCCTGGAGAATTTTGAGTATTACTTTACTAGCGTGTGAGATGAGCGCAATTGTGCAGTAGTTTGAGCATTCTTTGGTATTTCCTTTCTTAGGGACTGGAATGAAAACTCTGAGTCTAAAGTTTTATACAGGAAAGTCAAAGGTAATCAACCAGTGAACAAAGCACACAAACAAAGAACAGAGCAAATAGATTTTAAAAAGTCAGTTTTTGATGGCCTGTGTTATACCTCTTAGTTAGAAAATAACATTGGCATTGTTGTACAATAAGGTCCTACAACTTGACCAATACTTTTCTAACTATGGGCTTAACTTTCTCCATGGTCTCTTTGCTTCTTCAAACCATTTACTTTAAAACAATATGAAGAAATCTGGCAAACTTTAAACAAAGCTTGGATTTCTCATAATAGACCATTTTCCATTACCACCTAATCTAAACAGAATACAGACATGCTCTTCAGTGATACAACCAAACTTCTAACTCATCATAGTGGTACTATGGGCTAATTTATATTTTCTTACCTTTTTAGAGGGCAACCAACCACATGATTAAAAAAAAGTTACTTCTATTTTCAGACATATTCAGTGTATGCAAGTTTCGGATCCTTATTAACAAGCCGGAGATGACACTGAAACGGTGGTGGTAGGGAGAAACAATACCCCAAGTCATCTAGAGCCTCCCTCATTTAAGCCAATCAAAGACAGCCTATTACAAATGCTGGCTCCAGTGCACTGACTTCATTCAAACTGTTAACTCCATCAAATTATGAAATATGGATAGTCTTCCATATAAAATAATATACAGTAAATACCACCATGATTCTTCATATAAAATTTCAAGTTATAATGCTGTATCAGTTTGCCCCATTTAATCAAATTCTCCCAAAATAAAAGCTCTTGCCTCATGTACATCTGTGCTACAAAATCACACTTAATATTCAAGAACTTCAGGACACTTACCCTAGAGCCTGGAAGGAAGGAATTGAAAGTGCCCAGTGCATTGATAAGAACAGCAGCCTGGAGGCAGACTCCCCAATGTAGTGCACATTCAGGTACTCAGGCATAGGAGATGGCATGGTGAGCTAGTGTGGACAGGGATGAGATCAATTATCTCACATCAGACACTTCTAAATGAGCACTTCTTTGAAAAACTTAACTGTCAACATGTCAAGTAACTATCTAACATATTAGCTAAAAAGGCAAATCTTGATATAATCCAAGTCACTGGATGTTACAGCTAAAAACAGGATTTAGAATAAATGAAAAGACCAGAGTTTCTAATAAAGCAATATTCAGATAAAGCAGAATTCCACTTAACAAATACCAACCACAACAGTATCTTGGTGTATTTTTAAAAGTTACTTTCTGTCTTCATATCAACAGTAAATGTTTCCTTTCCTCTTCATTAACAGTATGTATACAGAAAATTTAATTCAAGAAGCAATCCTTTATGTTAAATGTTCCTTTCATTTAGGCTATGGGGATAACAAATTCAAATGCTTATAGGAGAGTAAGGAGTGAAGTGAGCCTGCTGATGGCATTTGTAGAGTGCACATTCCCAGATAACGGGCATGGCTGAATTCAACACATTGAAGACATTTGGAATTCGGGCTCAGAACTGCTTGCTTTTTCAATTTTTCAAAAAGCAGCTTCTACGTAAAATCTCACCATCTAATCTATAGGAAAAATAAAATGTGTCTGTGGCCATAACAGTCACAGGCTGACCTTAGGTAATGTGTGACCACTGTTGGAAATAAAGATCCTACATCAGAATACTTATCAAAGCATTTTTGAAAATCTTGTTAAAGAGATCTTTTATTGCTATAAATTAAGAATTGATGCTTTTGAACTGTGATGTTGGAGAAGACTCTTGAGAGTCCCTTGGACTGCAAGGAGACCCAACCAGTGCATCCTAAAGGAGATCAGTCCTGGGTGTTCTTTGGAAGGACTGATGCTGAAGCTGAAACTCCAATACTTTGGCCACCTCATGCAAAGAGCTGACTCATTGGAAAAGACCCTGATGCTGAGTGGGATTGGGGGCAGGAGGAGAAGGGGACGACAGAGGATGAGATGGCTGGATGGCATCACCGACTCAATGGACATGAGTTTGAGTGAACTCTGGGAGTTGGTGATGGACAGGGAGGCCTGGCGTGCTACAACTCATGGGGTTGCAAGGAGTTGGACACGACTGAGTGACTGAACTCAACTGAAATGTAATTTCATTCATAAGAAACTTCTATACTTCTATTTTAAAATTATTAAAATGATCAGTAATACCAAGCATAGGTGATGATATAGGGAAACAAATACATACAACTGAAGTGAGGTGAAAGTTGCTCAGTTTGTCCGACCCTTTGCGACTCCATGGACTGTACAGTCCACGGAATTCTCTAGGCCAGAATACTGGAGTGGGTAGCCTTTCCCTTCTCCAGGAGATCTTCCCAACCCAGGGATGGAACCCAGGTCTCCTGCATTGCAGGCTGATTCTCTACCAGCTGAGCCACCAGGCAACTGAGTACCAGTCAAATGAAGGGCAAACTGGCTCTATCTATCAGCATTTTAAAACTGAGTTTATCCTATGACCTAACAATGCCATTTCTAAATCTCTATTTCAAAAGGATACTTGCAAATATGCACAAAAAAGCATATATAAGGATGTCCATTTCAGTACCGCTCTTAACAGAAAAACTAAATTAAATGCTGGCTATAACCCAAATTTTTATCACTAAGGAAAAGAATAATCCATGCCTACTTAGCAGGCATTAAAATTAGTAACAT
The DNA here is from genome assembly GCF_029407905.1 of Bubalus kerabau. Classification (NCBI taxonomy): domain Eukaryota; kingdom Metazoa; phylum Chordata; class Mammalia; order Artiodactyla; family Bovidae; genus Bubalus; species Bubalus kerabau. The sequence goes on along the minus strand of NC_073624.1, from coordinate 97,715,913 downwards.
AAACTGAGATAGCATAGAAGAAACATTTCAGACATCTAAGCAGAAAAAAATAGCAGAATAATATTGATGAGCCAATATATGTTAAAAAGAATGTATGTATATAGATACACAATTTATGTGTATTGTATATAAGATAGGAGGAGATACACCACACATTTAACAGTAGCTACCTCTGCTGGGGGACAGATGAAAATGCACATGTGCATTTTTCTGGGGAGTGAATATACAGCTTTTAACAGATTCTCAAAGGTATCTATGATGCCAAACAGATCAAAGCTTTTCATCGAAATGATACCAAAGTTCTCTGGAAATGTTAGGTAAAAATGCAAAAAATATTAATTTCCTTTGTTCAGTGTTAGCCATAAGTGGTTTGTCTATTTACAAAACGGTGTCAAGTAATAAAACAGGACAATCAACAGCTGAAATTTCACATGTGAAAAGATAATTTTGAAAATGTTTGAGAAATGTTTACTGCAGCAATAAATTAAAATATCATTCCTTAAGAGAATTATAATAAGTAGATATTAAGCATCATAAATTTAATTGTTAGGATTCAACTGTTTCCACACATAAGTATATAAAAAACAAACTGGAAACTACCACACACTTCCGTACTGCCTATCGTGAGTAGGGAAAAAAAAAATCCCTGAAAGTAATTACCAAAGATTACTAGTTTTAAGGGTAGGATTAGGGTGCAAAAACAAGATTACCCTTTGCTAATTAGTTTAAAATCATTCTAAAACAAATGAAATACTTACAATATGTAAAAACTGGATATTGGGGCTAAAAGATACAGATGCACCCTGATTTACACAATAGTGGTGGCAATGCTGAAAACCCTGTTGCTCTAACCGTAAAATTGAAACCACTTGCAATATACACTAGGAACCTGTTACTCAAAAGACTGCCACATTGTATTATAGAGAAAAAACGGCTTAGAATTTATCTGTTTTACATACATAATTTTCTTAAAGCCAAGATAAACCTCCAACATTATATCAAGGCCAATTCTAGAAAGAAAAATGTTTTAATTTCCCCAATTCATCTGTCCAAAACAAATTTTTGATGGATGAAACTGATTATTCTCACTGCCTATTCCTATAGCCCCCATAAAATTTTTTCTTGTAAAGTACAAATAAAGCATTTCTGATTTTTTCATGTAAATTAACTTTGGTAAAATGTTCCATAAAGACTAGTTTCCCTGATACATTTGTGGACTATATCAAATTACAGCCACAATTATTTAAATGTGACTTTTCTCTGAGTCATTTCTACTAAGCCAAATTTTGTAGGAATAAATTTTATCATATGCAGCTTTGATCAGTGTTAGATTTTTTTTTTGGCTGCACCACACAGCATGTGGGATCTTAGTTCCTGGAAGGGATGGAACCCACGTGACCGACCTGTAGTGGAAGCTCAGAGTCTTAACCACTGGACCACCAGGGAAGTCCCTGGCCAGGGTTAGATTTATTTTGTGTTCATTATTTCTGCCAGTAGCACACATATCTATTTGATAACTGTATATATTTTCATAAGAAACCCATGGAAATTTATAATCACCAGTAAAGTTATGAGCAACTACCCTCAGGTAGTCCAGGACTGCTATGCTGTGCACTGCTAACTAAGAGTTCTTAAGCACTTTCAATCACTTGCATATGATTTGCTAACAGTCCTCAGGGTGGGAGGAGCAAAGATAAACAGAGGGATCAAAACAGCAAAGTCTTAATGAAGGGTCTCAATGTCTCATTGGTCAGCCTCTCTATAGCTGTAGTTCGAATATTATCTGAATGACAAATCAAATGCCAGATGTTATTTTCTAATATTCTACATGTATTGTTTCTAGTATTCTACATGTATTGTTTCCATCATAAATATATTTAAGGAAGCAAAAAAGAAATTACAGATGTACCTTCTCCAAATGGTTAAAGTGTAAAAAGTTAAAAACCAAAAATTAAATAATTTTAACCTTCTTAAAATGAGGCTGAGAGCTAGCTAACTGAGGCATTATATAATTAATTCTGTTCTTTGTAGTTAACTTGGTAAAAGCAGAAAATCTGGGTCTTAGATACTGATTTACACTAAAGCAGTAGTAGCTAGGCATTGAATAAAACCAGTGGATTCCACACATGATGAACACCAATACTTAAGAACACCCCCATCAACCAACTATGTCTAACAGTGTCTAAACAAAACAAATCATGTCCAAATGTCCTAAAAGCTAACTTTTATAATCTTAAACACATTAATTGATATTGTGAGTACTATATAAACAGGATGTTTTAGTGAGCTGTTATTTTATGTTTTAGCTGGTGGTTCGAATCCTATTCGGGGTATCTCTGAGTTTAAAAGCACAACAAATATATTTTGATTTCTGAAAGGACAATTAAAATGGTCACACAACATAAAAATTATGAAATGTATATATATATAGAAATACCCTGAAAGCTACATGTGAATCGCTGAGAAGTGGCCCCTCTTTTTCGATGTAATTTATGCTTGAGTCTCCAGCAATTAGGTGTACGTTTCCTTCCATGCCCTCTCCTGAGCTCTGACAGGCTGTGCTTTCTCCAGGATTCAAAGCTTTTGCAAGAGTGTCAAATGCCCTATAAGGAGACATCAGAAGCTGTGAGCTTGGCCAATCTCCACAATAAAATGAGAATTCTATATAAAATTCTGAAATTAAGATTTAGGCCTTAAAAACTGTTTAGAAAATAGAACTTTGGTATATCACTGAGTATTCTATTTCAGTGATGTCTTTGACTCACTCTCCAAAAGTAACAAATTAAACTTCAAATGTATAGTATGAAAAACTTTATTATTAATATATTTTACCAGAGAATTAGTCTTTTTAAAAAAGTACATGATTTAAGGGGAGAAAAATTCTTATGCTTCCTTTTACAAGTTAAATATTTGATACAACAAGGTATCAGGCCATTTATTTTACATACAAAAGTTATTTAGAAGAACAAGAGCAAGAACTTAAGCTGACTTTATTCTACACAAAACAAAGTTAGGTTTTTAATTTTATTTAAAAATGCAGAGAATAAACTTATGATAACACAGCTACATCTGAACTATAAGAATCTGAAATTAAGATGGCAGATAATTAATATTAGTAAATAACTAGTCAAAACAGCTCCCTGTATTTTTCAGTGAGAGGGCTTCTACAGTTCTTTAAAATCTCATGTTCAACAAAGTACTCGGTGAGATTCTGAAATGCAGTTCCTTCAATATTTTAGAAGAGGAACATAGTGTAAAAAAGCTGGTTTCTACATCCTAAGTATTAATAGCAAAAGAATGAAAAGTAGAATTCTGATACAAGTTTCCTGAAGTGTAAACTTAAAACTATAATGGACTCAACCCAATTTTTAAAACCTATTTTCATCACCAGAAAATTGGTGGAGGAAATGAAAAATGACTGCCTAGTAAGATATATATTAAACTTTAAATACACAGAATATAAAATCTGGCAACTAAAACATCTGAAAAATCAGACCCAAATTATCATCTTTATTGGAAAAAAAACCCAAAACTGAATTTTATGACTACATTTCTAATCTTATCATATTTACTTATTGTTCATTATTTACAATGTAACCTGCTGGACATCATTTTATATTGAACAGAATTTTTCAATGAAAGTTTACTTATGACTTAAATTTTCTAAGTTTAATAGAAATAATTGTTTTTGAAACTTCTGTAAATAATATTTAACATAAAAGTATTTTTAAAGAGATACTAAAGGACAATTGGCAAAGGGACACATGCTCAAAACAAATCTTACCTTGAAACATCACCGTTTGTCTGCATTTCTTGATGAAATTCACACAAAGAGGTATAAGAAGTATCACCATTGCTTAAGCTTTCAATCATAGACACTTCATTACTATTTGGAGCAGGATCTTTAGTTTTTCCAAGGTTTGCTAATGATGTAACCACACTGGCCAATGTACTTAAATCTCCCTGACATGATACAGCCTTTAAAAAGAAAATTAAAATTCTGCAAATTGGTATCAGTTAACGTTTCCATCTTAAATATCTAATTCTAGAATGTGAAATGCCAAAAGAAAAGTATATAAAGACACATGAAATCTAGAAGGTAAAATCAAAGAGCTCTGAGCTTTTAGAAACTTGAGGAACAAATTAAAAAATATCAGGCACATTTCCTAGGAAATATTAATATTTACACAGGTTACGTTAAACTAAAAACTGTACATAATGGCTATCTATCCACATAACAATTGCTTTCTTTTATTAAAAAGGTATTTGCTGCCCCAGGTCTTAGCTGTGGCATGTGGTATCTAATTCCCTGACCAGGGATCGAACCAGGACTACCAGGGAAGTCCCATAACAGTTGCCTTCCCTATAAAAGGCTTTTAAATTAGATGAGCTTTCAAGATCTTCCAGCATTAAAATTTTGATATTGCTGTAATTTCCAAAACTTATTATGCAAACTTGAAAGTTGCATAGGATAAAATTAATGTTTTATTAAAGAATAGAGAAAAAAAAGAAAAGTGTATTATTGAACAGACTTCCAGGATGCCAAGTTTTACTAGCCACTGTGTTAAATGTGTTAAACATCAAGCATTCTGTAGGTGGAAAGTCCCTCTACATTATTTAGGAGACTGGGCTTTTGTTATATATTGCATGTTTTCCTATTTGTCACCAGTTTTTATTTTTGTTAACGTGTACATTTTTTATGCATGAATAGCTACAATTGTTTTATGAAAAAATCTGCTCAACTCTCTGACTACCCAGAAATATAATCTGTACAGAAAAAGCAGATAGATGGTTGATTTTTCTTCCTTTTATTTATCAATTTTAGAGCAATGAATCAATGCCCAAGCAACTTACGACGAAAGGTGAATTTTGAGTATCATTTTAAATTCATATTTTTATATACTCATTAGTCATTCTTTCATAAATGCTCAAATCATTCCACCCTAATCAAATGAAAGGCTCTTCAGTTTGCCTTCTATGACTTCTGACAGGTCCATAGATATTTAAAACTTTTCATTATACCTTTATGGTTTTTTAGTGATAATGATTACTAAGAGGATACACATTTCCTTGAATTTCTCTATTTCAATTCTTTAGTTTATGTGAAACTGATTTCAGTGAATACATAGACAAATAGCTTCTGTGCTCTCCCCAAACTAAAGAATGGTCCCAGAATTATTTACTGAGTAATCCACCAGTTACTGAGTTTCTTACATGACTGCAACCTTTGTATGTATTTTATGTAATCCATACAACAACCCTGGGAAATTGCAATCATTGTCCCTTTATTACTGATAAGAAGAATTACTCATTGTCTCTTTCGCAGTAAGTAGTAGAGGCAGGATAGGAAGTCAGATCGGTCTGACAGGAAAGCCTGTGCTCCTAACCCCTGCTCCTGCCTTCATATATACATGTAAAAGGAGCTGACATTTTTTAGGTGTTTTAATTTTCAACTAAAACATTTATATATTTTCTTCCATTTCATACCATGTCTATCTAGACAGGTGCTTAATGTGGAAAGGACTTACATTGTAGCTTGACAGCTTTGGGACCATTTGTCAGAAACTAACCAAACAAGGTTGTTAACACAATTTAATATAAAGACATTTAGAGAAGTACAGTGTCTGGGCAAGTATTACAGAAAATTTTCAACAAAACTTAGTTCTCTTCCTTTCCTAAAGAAAAGATGTTAATATGTCAATGAAGTTGTAACTACCATTCTAGGTACAAATCATGTAGATAAGGCTAAGTGAAGTCTTGAATGTAATTCCAAAATATATGGTAAGATACCAGATCTCCTTGATTAATAACAATATGCTAAAGCCCAACCTGTAAGGCAGACACTCTTATTATCCCTTATTTTATAGATGAGGAAGGAAACTGAAGCACTAAGGTCAAATATCTTGCCCAAGGTTATGCAGCTAGTAAGTGGCAGATGAAATTTGATCCCAGAGCACAAGTATTAAGATTGCCTTAAAGTACCAAACAAAAAATAATAACACAAATCTGGCCATATATAGAATAAATAATCTCATAGGGCATATGAAACCAGATCACATTATAGGTTAAGACAAACACCAGTAATAGGCTCTCTGAAATCTGCCTTCAGGAACAACGTTTGTTTTCAGTTCTTATAAGGGGCTTTCAAACACTACAGAATTCTACATGCTCGTTTTTTCTTTCAGACCTCTTGCTCAATAAAGAGCTGCTCCAAATCTCTAAGGGGACCCAGATGATTGGATACATAGCATGAGAGCTCATGCAACTGTTACTATTCTTGATTCAAGTCAGTGTTTTAAGTGAGGTGTGTGAAGAATTTCTCTTCACCTGAAATATTTTAAATATCAACATTTTAACACTAAAAAGTTTGTAGGACAACGCAAAAGGAATATAAATAATTTTATACTTATTATACATTTCTGTATCTGAGGACTTTTAAGATGAAAGAAATCCAGAAGACTTTTCCACGTTGAAGCTATAGTTGGTTCTAGTGGAAAAATGAACATTTCTACTGATAAAATTAATTCATCAGGACTCTCAAAATAGAAGCTGCTCCAGTGACCTGGCCCATTTCACACTACACTTATGGCAGAAAGCAAAGAACTAAAGAGCCTCTTGATGAAAGTGAAAGAGGAGAGTGAAAAGTTGGCTTAAAACTCAACATTCAGAAAACTAAGATCATGGCCTCTGGTCCCATCACTTCATGGCAAAGAGATGGGGAAACCATGAAAACAGTGACAGACTTTATTTTCTTGGGCTCCAAAATCACTGCAGATGGTAACTACAGCCATGAAATATAAATATGCTTGCTCCTTGGAAGAAAAGCTATGACCAACCTAGACAGCATATTAAAAAGCAGAGACATTACTTTGCCAACAAAGGTCCGTCTAGTCAAGGCTATGGTTTTTCTAGCAGTCATGTATGGATGTGAGAGTTGGACTACAAAGAAAGCTGAGCACCGAAGAACTGACGCTTTTGAACTGTGGTGTTGGAGAAGACTCTTGAGAGTCCCTTGGACTGCAAGGAGATCCAATCAGTCCATTCTAAAGGAGATCAGTCCTGAATATTCATTGGAAGGACTCTTGCTGAAGCTGAAACTCCAATACTTTGGCCACCTGATGCAAAGAGCTGACTCACTGGAAAAGACCCTGATGCTGAGAAAGATTGAAGGTGGGAGAAGAAGCGGACAACAGAGGATGAGGTGTTTGGATGGCATCACCAACTCAATGGACATGAGTTTGGGTGGACTCCGGGAGTTGGTGATGGACAGGGAGGCCTGGCTTGCTGCAGTCCATGGGGTCGCAAAGAGTCAGACGCGACTGAACTGAAACTTGAGTCAGTTTGCACTTAAAGGAAACATCTGTCAAAGAAACTTATCATATACCAGTCATAATCCTCCAGCTCCAGCTTTAGTGAGCTCACCTCATCCTAGACAGCAGGACCCGAGAGCATTACAGGGAATCCCAAACTCTGAGCCAATCCCAACCTCTGTTTCCTTTTTGCTGCTTCAAATCCTCTATAAAACTAACTCTTGTCTAAAATTCCTCCACTAGAGTGTTCCACTGCTTATCAGCACTGTAATCTGCTCATCCATGGATAATTTTCCCTTAAATAAGGAACACTGAACTCATTACCAAATTTTTTTAGTTTTGTTATTTGATACTACCGAACAGTTGATGGTAATTTTCATTAAAATAAAAACAAAAATCTGTAACCCGAAATATTTAGGACCAAATCAATTGGCCAAACTGATGGAGGAGAAAAGGAAAAACTTTTATAAGCTTAAGCAGTTTTAAGCTTTAAATTAATTGTACTAAACACACCTTATCTGGTGTCATCAGCATAGTTGACTCAGTTTTTATTCCAGATTGATGAATATTCACAAACATTCCTGAATCTAAAAGTCCTGCTGACCTGTAACAAATAAGTACAAATTTTAGCCTTGGTTTCACTGGGAAGACAAAAAATGACCACCTGCTTATCATATGTTGCTGTTGTTTTCTTTTTTTACTATACCTTGCAGTTTCACTATCTGTTACAAAAGTTGGAGTTGCAGCTAACGGGCTTCGAAGGTCTTTTCGAATGTAGATTTTTTCTGTTGAAGCAGCACAGTTGGAAGATTTTTCTCTGGATACTTCAATGGGTTTTCTTTCACATTGAACAGCTACAAAAATGTGCCAAATTTATATCACAATGCAGAATTTATAAGCAATTATAAATGCAAGCTCTAGGTCAGCAATGTTGTTATGGGAGACATGGTTACCATAACTCTAAAGATAACCATCAATCTTTAGAAATTATTTTTTAAGTTCAACGAAGTTGCTTCAAATAGTAAAACTGGCCACTGTGCATCTCTCTTGTTCTCTTCTCTCCCTGCCCCAGTTGTGGCAGAGATGCAGAATTCCTATTTTTTAAAAGTTCACTGTCAAGAAGGAAAACCTGAAGTTAGGAGTCCTTTACATATCTAATAGACATAAGAGTATTAAAAAATAAAGTATTTAAACAACTGAAGACAATACTGACAGTGAATCACAAAAAGACCCAAGTCAAACCTTTTTTTAATTAAGGGCAGGGAGATTTTTTAAAATTTGTTGGTTTTTTAATTTGTACAGGGCAAGGAGATTTTTGAGCAGCAACTCAATCGCTTAGTTTTTATTTATAAAATAGAGGTTAATAAAAAATAGAGGTAATAAATTTTATGGGCTTCCCTGGTAAAGCTCAGATGGCAAAGAATCTGCCTGAAATGTGGGAGACCTGGGTTTGATCTCTGGGTTGGGAAGAGCCCTTGGAGAAGGGAATGGCTAACCATTCCAGTATTCTGTCCTGGAGAATCCATGGACAGAGAGGAGCCTGGAGGGCTACTATCCATGGAGTTGCAAAGAGCTGGATGTGACTGAGCAACTTTCAATAAAATTTACAGCAATTTTATTTCATGATACTTAGGAGACGGTATACTGAAGTTGTTAAATGTACGTTTTCTGAGAAAAACAAAACAAAACTGCCAAGATGCAAATCCAAGTTCTGCCACTTATTAGTTATGTGACCTTGGGCAAGTTCCTAAATTTCCTCTGTTCACACAAATGTAAAATGGCTAACAGTAGTATCTACTGACAATTCTGATGTGAGAACAAATAATTTAATTCATACACTATACACAGAGTAAAGCACAATGAGAGCTCAATCAATACTAGCTACTGTCATTGCCTTATTAACCACTTTAGTATTAATAGTTTGGTGAAAAACTAAACTGGTATCTAGTTACCTTTAAAAAAAATCATTATTACCAGATCCAAACTAAAATTACAATGCCTGGCATTGTAGGCATTCAGTTAAGATTTGTTGAACATACAAAAAATACGTATTTCTATATTTTTGTTGGAAAACTTTAAATTAAAAAACATATATATATATGACATATTTTAACGTGTTAATTTTAACATATTTCTAGGAGTTTGCCTGAATTCTTAAAAGTATTTTCTCCTTAAAAGCTAATACATACAGTCTTGTTTCATTCCAAACGCAATACATCTTTGTAACCTGCAGTATTGACAGCGATTTCGATGGTGTTTATTAATAATACAGTCCTTTGATCCTCGACATGAATAAACTAAATTTTTTCGGATACTTCTTTTAAAAAATCCTTTGCAGCCTTCACAAGTTACTGCTCCATAATGACGGCCTAGAAACAAATGTTTAAGAAAATACGAAAGTCACATTTTTCAGAACTGAAATGAAGTAGGCCCGCCCACATCTACCCTTTAAACATGAGATGAAACTGAGATTTCTGAGTTTATGACATGATTTTTTTTTTTTTTACGAACTACCAGAGAATGACACAAACAATTCTCTGATAAAATATACTAAACAATATGAGATTTTAAATTTTGTAAAGTAATTTTAACAATGACATGGAAAATTTGGGAAAGAGAAGAAACACAATCACCCATAACCCATGATATAAAAACTATTTTTACTTCTGAGATCACTTACAAATTACAATTCTATTATGTACTATATAAGGGTTTCCCTGGTGGCTCAGTGGTTAAGAATCCACCTGCCAATGCAGAAGACGCAGGTTGGATCCCTGGGTTGAGAAGATCCCTTGGAGAAGGAAATGGCAACCTACTCTAGTATTCTTGCCTGGGAAATCCCATGGACAGAGGAACCTGGAGGACTACAGTCCATGGGGTCCAGAGAGCTGGACATGACTTAGCAACTTAACAACAACAATATACTTTATAAAGCTACTTTATTCTGAAAACTATGCTCTAAAAAAAGGATATAATGTCAGTTAGTATTTGAAATCTAATCATCCTTCCTCATAGTGAGTCCCAATTTTAAATTTCTGGAGAAATCTGTTACACTTTGATACACCTATCATTTTCACAAACCATATCCCTGGCATAAAAACTATTAACAAACTGAACATACTCCGGGAAAAGCTCCAGTACAAGTTTTGTAATGAAGCTATGGGAAAGATAAAAAAGATGAAGGAAAACAAGCTGGGCCCTTAAACTTATCTCACTGGTACTTGTGAATATATACGAATAAATATGGGTATGTATATCTGGGCATGAAGGAACAATGGCCAGAACTAAAACAGCGCAAACCTGAGTACTAAAATCAGGCTTGGAGAAATGTCTGCTCAACTATGCAGAGCATTTCATCAGGGTTCACCAGAGCTTTTCCACCTCAGTAATCTATTACTCTGTATTCCTAGAATGAGAACAGGGCTCAACAGGTAGATTAGTAATCTAATGTTACATGTTATTAAGGATCACAACTAATTTTTAAGCAATACCTTTGATAAAACTGGTTTCACATTCAGAAAAATTTCCACATGTTCAGTTTACTTTCAAAAATTGAAACTGCCTTTCATAATTCTTTGAAATATGCATTTTATGTCACTGCAAGATCACATTAAACTGCAGTGAAATAAAAAACCTTTAGGTGAATAACAAGCTCTGGGGGAAAATCAGTTAAATTTCATAGGCTACAAATATGAACCATAAAAACAACATGCTCCTTTATTTTACTTTTTACTGTCAGTAGAAGAAATGCAGCAGTGAGGCAGTTATTTTAACAGCACAACACAGATAGCAGGTTATTTGTAGTATTACCTGATGCTTTGTCTCCACATACTACGCAAAGATCAAAAACCTTATTTGGTCCTTGTTCTGAGGAAGAATTATCTGTTAAGAACTAAAGAAACCCCCCAAAACAAACAAACAAACAAGAAAACAATAATTTGTTGTTACTCAGTAATACTCTTATGTAAAAAATTAAAAGAACTTTCATATTATTTTTTGCTTTCTTTTTTGTAAGTTATTCTGAAACTTTGAACTCTATTATTATGCATGTATCCATTAAACTATTCTGAATTTTCTTTACATAAAGATTAAAATTTCAATGTTATAAAAAGTACAGACAGAAATAATACCTTTTTAGTTTGTTCCCTAACAATTCATTAAAGTACAAAGAGTCTTAAACACACAAATACATGAGTATATTTTTTTACTGCATCTCACCCATAAAGTATTTACTATTCATATGGAACACATCAAATTACTGTAGCAGTTATCTGTCCTATTTTGACATTTGTCTTTGAATAACTCAGAATATTTCCCCATAGAATGATATGACTAAAATAAGCTATAATAGCATAAAAAGAGAAATCTAATTTTAAATATAAAAAGGTTATGAAGAAAAAAGAAATCTGTTGAAGCATTTACTTTAACTATGGAACATGACTGATATACAAAGGTATAAACTTTTCATTCAGCTGTCTAAAGGATTGGGTTAGGTGCAGAGGTTGAGAACATGGACTCTGGAGTCTGTTAATGACAGCAAATTAGTAGGGACTAGATGGAGTGGCATTGGGCAAATTACTAAACTTCTTTAAACTATATTAAGAGCTCATCACTAGATACAGCTAATATAATACAAAGAAATACTACTTTCTTCTTTTAGGTTTATCCTTCAATCTGTCATTTTCTTTCAATCTTTTGAAATGTGAACAAATTAAATTCAAGCTTCAAAATGGTAAAAACCTACCCCTGCTTTAAAACAGCTCACAAAATAATCCTCTACTTTGACTCTTCTCCTTCTCTTAGGGGTGTGAATGCCTTCAGGAACAATTCTGATTTTAAAAACTTTAAATAGTCATTAAAATAGCTGTCCCAGGGAATTCCTTGGTGGTCCAGTGGTTAGGACCCTGCACTTTCACTGCTGAGGGTCTGGGTTTGACCCCTGGTTGAGTAGTTAAACTAAGACCCTGCATGCCATGCAGCAAGGCCAAAAAAATTTTTCAAAAATAAAACAGGTGTCCCTTACTACGTTATAGTAGCATAATTTCTTTTTATATCACCATAAAAATCAGTCTTCAATGAAAACTTAAAAAAAAAAACAATTTCTGTATTAGATATCCTTTGAAAACATCTCTGACAAATATCTATCTTTTTTTAAATAGCATATCTACTGCAAACGGTGCTAATCTTTTATTTGTTAATTTCCTAAGGGTGGAAGAGACACTGAGGTTAATGGGCCTGCCCACATCCCATCTAAGGTCACTGGAACAGAAATCAAATCTTGGCCCAGGGGAATTCCATCCTATACCTGTTTCTCTTTCATTGCTTTTAGAGATGCAAAGTACCAATATTATTTTTATTTTTTAAATAAAGAAAACCTTTGAAAAAGATTAACTTTAAAGAAATCTGATATACACCTTTTCAGCCTACTGATGTCACCAGTCATAAATACGATGATAGGAACTACGCTTGGAATGATGTGATGAAAATGGCACTTAACTTCTGCTAACTACTCCCCCAAACCCACAACCCCGGTCTAACCATGAAGAAAACATCAGACCAAGTCCACAATAAGGCAATTTATAATATACCTGACCAGTATAACTTACAACTATCAAAGTCACCAAATATAAGGAAAGTCTGAGAAACTGGCACAGATTAGAGGAGTCAAAGGAAACATGACAAATGTACTATAATTTGGTATCCTGGAACAGACAGACATTAGGTAAAAAGTAGGGAAAGCTATGGATTTTAGCTAATGTATAAATACTACCAGTTCATTATTTATAATAAATATATCACACTAATGTAGAATGTCAATTATATGAGTAATTGTGTGTTGGGTGATTATATGGGAACTCTCTATACTAAATGCTCAATATTTCTGTAAATACAAAACTGTTCTTAAGAAAATCAAGCATGTTTATTTAAAAAAATAAAGAAATTAGGGTATGGATAATGCCATACATTTTTTTAGTGACTTCTTTCTAATAACTTTATATATTTTATCCATTTTCTACATTAGCTGTTTTTAAAAGTAATAAAAAATTGTGTAACTGGAAGAATAATAGAATCTATAAGGATATATAGGCATAATTTTGTATCTTATGAATTTGGAGCTTTTCAATTCTAAAAGGAATTTTACTTGATTAGCTTTTCATCACAAAATGTGGAATCCAATTTTCAGTGAGCACCCTCACCAAAGCCTCTGGAAGCCAACGTAAGGGTTCACTGTATTTATATTCAATCATAGCAACCAGTGGTAAAAACAGCAGCTACATAATTGTATGAAAGCCTTAGCTGGCTCTTTGAAGAATAATGTATAACTAGCAAAAATAAACAGCAATGTAAAGGTAATTTACACTACTGAATGAGTTCCAGTGTTAGAGCAGACCACAGGCTCGGCTGCTCACTACATTAGTGAAGATGCACACGACAGGAAGGAAGCAAAGGCCACAAAGCTGCCAGCTGTAATATGGACTTCTTGATCCGGCAGCTGCTTGTTCACAACAGAGGCATCTTGGTCTTAGAAACTGCCGTCACAGAATTCTGTAGATGCTCCTGATTTGGAAGTTTCCTAACTGCAGAAGCAGGTCACCTAGAAGCAAGCTCTGAAGCAAGCTCCCAGTTATTCTTGGAAACCTGACCTACAAGTGTTCCTTCAGCCTTTCTAACAGTACTTTGAGCTCTCTACATTCTTTGTTAAATTCCTTCCTGCCCAAACTCGCCAGAGTGGATCTTACTATATGCCACTAAAAACCCACCAAAATATACGCTGTGAGGATGTGTGAGGAAAAGTATAGTGGCCCATAGGAGAAAGTAGCACCTAATTTTATACAAGATCTTTTCCTACTGAAATGCAGGATATAAAGTCTTAATGTCAGGACTTATTTTATGATATGCTTTTTCTTTTTTTCAGGGGTAAGATTAAAGAGAAACTCTTATGAATTTACCTGGAGCTGTTGTGTAGACAAATCAGGAGCTGTAAAAAATAACTGGTTGGCACCCGCTGCATCTGGCGTTGTGAAGAAAACTCTTCCTGGAGTAGGGTCTTGCCTGGCCAGGATGACTCTGTTTGGAGTGGAGCCATCGTGACGTGTCAGAATGAACTGTTTGCCTTGGGTATTATGATCAAGTGCTGTCACAATCTGGATTTTCTGGCCAGGAGGCTGCTCTGTAATCTAATACAATCATGTCATTAGTAATTAAGTCAACTTAATCTTTTTCCTTCTCTAAGGACAATTTTTCTCATTTCTCAGACAAAGCTAGACTAGAAAGCATACCATTACATATATAGATTCAATGTAATACACGTAACATACATACCATTTAATCTAGCAATCCTACTTCCATGACATCCTACCCTACAGAAATAAACAAATGTGTAGATAAAGCTATAATAGTAAGAGCACTTGGACTTCACTATTTTGATTCCTTCCCTTCCCCTCCTTTCTACCTTCCATATACATAAACATATACCGAGTGTATTCTATTTGCCAATCGCTGTTTGTTCTGGGTCCCTGGATACAACAATAAAGAAAACAAAATTTTTATTCTCTAAAAGCTTTTACTTTAGCGAGGAAAGGCTGATAAAAAAAACAAGTAAGCAAATAATATTGTCAGGTGGTTATGTGTTACAAAGTAAAATAAAGCAGGGTAAGCTGGGGGTTATTGATGGACTGAGAGTGATGAGGAGATAACATTTCAGCACAGACCTGAGTGAAGGAACAGACCAAGGCTTAGGACTAGCTAGTGGAAGTGTGTCCCTAGTAGAGGAAGCAGCCTGTGGGGCAGGAAGAGCATGTTTGAGATAGCTGAGGCAAGAGGCACAGCAAGAGAGCTGTGTGAGTGAAACTGGATGGGAGAGAGATTTACGGTAGGAAGTGGGATGTGAGAAACAAAAAGGGCCAAACAGAAAAGGGTCTTGTAGGCCATACAACATCTAATTTCCTACTGGATGACATGGAGATCCACTGAAGGGCTCGCAGAGCAGAGATGTGGCAGGATCTTTTGCAAACAGCAACTTTCTAGATTTAGTGTAAAGATCAGACTATGAATGTTTAAGAACAGAATTAAGGGAGAGCTCAAAGGACGCCAGTGCACAAACACAGGCAGCACTTGGGTACTGTATATAGGCAGAGACATAGGCCAAGATCAGGGTAGTAGGCATGCTAGGGGTGAAAAACAATTGGGGATATTTTATAAAGGGAGAGGTGACAAGATACGCTGATGGATTGGATATGGAATATGAGAAGAGAAGAGTCGAGGACGATTATGAAATTTTGGCCCGACCAATTAGGACAGAATTGTCATTTACTGAGACAGAGTAGTCTGGAGAAGAAAAAGTTCATGAATAAAAAGAACAGCCTAGCATTGAGGGTTTTCAATGTAGCTGAGCAAATATTTTACGGAAAAAAACTCATTAAGCCAATTAAATTCCCTGAATTCAATTTTAAAATGGCAAAGCTGATTTGTTCCCAAGTTTTTTTCTATTTCTCTGAAATTATTTTCAAGACTATTTTCTACTTTTTCTGGCTCTCTAAGCAGCCCCATGGTGGTCGTCAAGAACAAGCGCCTTATGAAAAGAGGCAAAAAGAGAGCCAAGAAGGAAGTGGTTGACCCAGTTTCTAAAAAAGATTGGTATGATGTGAAAGCACCAGCTATGTTCAATATAAGGAATACTGGGAAAACGTTGTTCACAAGAACTCAAGGAACCAAAATCACATCTGATGGCCTCAAAGATTATGTTTTTAAGTGAGTCTCGTTAATCTGCAGAATGATGAAGTAGCATTTAGAAAATTCAAGCTAATTATTGAGAATGTTCAGGGCAAAAACTGCCTAATTTCCATGGCATGGATCTTATCCGTAACGTATTCCATGGTCAAAAAGTGGCAAACCATGATTGAAGCTCATGTTGATGTCAAGGCTATGGATGGTTACTTGCTTCATCTGTTCTGTGTGGGTAACTAAAAAACGCAACCATCAGATTTAGAAGACCTTTTATGCTCAGCGCTAGCAGGTACGCCAGATCCCCAAGAGGGATCTGCACCTGAGAGGTGCAGATAAATGACTTGAAAGAAGTGGTCAATAAATTGATTTCAGATAGCACTGCCAATCTATTTATCCACTCCATGATGTCTTCTTTAGAAAAGCAAAAAATGCTAAAGGAGCCCAAGTTTGAATTGGGAAAACTCATGGAGCTACATGGTGAAGGTAGTAGTTCTGGAAAAGCTACTGGGGATGAGACAGGTGCTAAAGTTAAATGAGTCGGTGAATATGAGCCACCAGTCCAAGAATCTGTTTAAAACGTGTACTTTTAATGATGACAAAAGATCTTACTTGTGGTAGAAAAAAAAAGACTATTTTCTGCACAAAATTTACAGCACAGTTCTGAATCACTAATTAGTTTTTGTCTAGAGCACACTGCATTGATTATGGCTGCTACCAATGTGAGTTTCCTTTGTTGACCATTATTTCTACCATGCCCTATTTTCCTGGCTGCAGTTTTAACTGTTGTCAGTTTTGTTTTGCATAGGTTATTTCTACCAAGTCTCGTCTCCATCCTCCCCACTAACAATTTCTGCAATTTTCAATGATACTTATAAGAGGTTTTCAATCAGTTCATGTGTAATTTTACCATGTAAAGTTTATGCTGTTATACATTTCATTTTAGAATATTCCTATCAGAAATATTAATTGTAAACTGAATAAAAATCTAATGGCTCACATTTATTTCTTAGAGACAAGAGCATCAGGTACATGCAGGGTCCAACTGTTATTGCCTGGAAACACTTTGCAAGCAAAGTAAATAGATTATGGAAACAGTTCTCAGGTCTTAGGATTTCTTTACATGCCTAAACAAATAAATAAAAATCACTGAGAGCCCAAATGGCTTTTATTTACATAGGTTATATCTATTGGTATTTACCATACTGAAATTCAAATGGAAAAAATTTAAAATATTTATTAATTCATCTTAAAATAATCCATTAAATATTAACATAATATAGTTACTTAATGAAAAATAAGTATATTTTCCAAACAAAAAAAAATTTAGTGGAGGACAGAGGCACTGATTTACATTTTTGCAAACAGATTCAATGTCTGGCTTAATAGAAGCTGGATACTCATACCTGCCTGTGCATTCAATCTGCTGCAAAGGCTGTTTTGGTTAAAATAAAGAAAGACAATCCAGTCTTATATTTTTTGGGTAAAAGAGAGAGAATATCTTAATTGCTTCTTCAAATTGTGTAAACTGTTCTTTGATATGACATCAAAACTTGAAAAGTGACAGCTTTTTAGAGGTTAGTTGCAATGTACAATCAGAAACTATTGGGTTGGTCAAAAAGTTCATTTGGGTTTTTCTTGAGATGATACAAGAGACTAGAACTAACTTCTTGGCCAACCAATGTATTAAAATCTATTGGTCTATCCTGTAATGTGAATCCTTCACTTATGAGTGATTTTGTTACATCATGCACTGTTCATTTCGAAAACGCTGGTTCAATGAGTTATGTACACCTTTTAAATTCTGACATATTTTAACCTATCATGTAACAAGTAGTCTCTGGAAAATTATACCACATATTTGTGAGAGAATGATAGTGAAAAGACAAACAGCATTTTAGTATTATTATGAGAATGGTTTGGACCTTGCTGACTCTCAAAGAGTCCCTAGATGATATTTTGAAAACCTCTGGACCATGGAACTTCTTACTAGAACACAGCTGTTTATATGATATAGATCTCCTTCTAATGGTCCAGTAAACCACAGATTTCACACCCTCCAGAAACAGTCTCTGACTAGAACCTCACATCCCACAACTCTTCATTAGCTGTTTTTCTTCCATGTTCCCAATTCCCAATTACACTCTACACAATCACCTATCATAGCACTGAACATATTCTATTTTTATTGTCCAATTATTCAACCATCTCTCACTAGATCAAAGTGAACTGAAAGTCAGTTCAGTTCAGTTGCTCAGTTGCGTCCAACTCTTTGCAACCCCATGAACCGCAGCATGCCAGGCCTCCCTGTCCATCACCAACTCCTGGAGTCCACCCAAACTCATGTCCATTGACTTGGTGATGCCATCCAGCCATCTTGTCATCTGTTGTCCCCTTCTCCTCCTGCTCTCAATCTTTCCCAGCATCAGGGTCTTTTCAAATCAGTCAGCTCTTTGCATCAGGGGGCCAAAGTACTGGAGTTTCAGCTTCAACATCAGTCCTTTCAGTGAACAGCCAGGACTGATCTTTAGAATGGACTGGTTGGATCTCCTTGCAGTCCAAGGGACTCTCAAGAGTCTTCTCCAATACCACAGTTCAAAAGCATCAATTCTTCAGCGCTCGGCTTTCTTTATAGTCCAACTCTCACATCCATACATGACTACTCGAAAAACCATAGCCTTGACTAGACGGACCTTTGTTGACAAAGTAATGTCTCTGCTTTTTAATATGCTGTCTAGGTTGGTCACTGGAGAAGGACATGGCAACCCACTCCAGTACTCTTGCCTGGAGAATTCCGTGGACAGAGGAGCCTGGTAGGCTGCTGTCCATGGAGTCGCACAGAGTCAGACATGACTAAAGCAACTTAGCAGCAGCAGCAGCAGGTTGGCCATAACTTTCCTTCCAAGGAGTAAGTGTCTTTTAATTTCATGGCTGCAATCATCATCTGCAGTGATTTTGGAGCCCCCCCCAAAATAAAGTCAGCCACTGTTTCCCCATCTATTTGCCATGAAGTGATGGGACCGGATGCCATGATCTTAGGTTTCTGAATCTTGAGCTTTAAGCCAACTTTTTCACTCTCCTCTTTCACTTTCATCAAGAGGCTCTTTAGCTCTTCTTCGCTTTCTGTCATAAGGGTGGTGTCATCTGCATATTATTGATATTTCTCTGGGCAATCTTGATTCCAACAATTGAGGGTATCTTTATCTCTGTGCCACCAAAACCTAGCAAACTTATTTGTATAAATCAGTTTGGTTAAGCAGTTAATGAACAGTAAATTAGACATACCTCTCCCATTTGTTGTTCAATAATTTGATGTGCAATTTCTTCTATGGATGCCATGACTTGATTGCCAGTGTCCTGCCAAAAATAAAAAGATGCTTTTTCACAATTATACCCACAAAACATATTAGCTGAAGCATTTACAAATGAAATTATATGATAGCTAGGATTTGCTTCAAAATATTCTGGTTTTGGAAAGAGGTAGAGGATAGAGGTGGGAAGGAATAAACAACTTAAGATTGGCTGTGTGTTGACAATTATCAAAGACGGTTGACATTTATACAAGAGTTCATAAAATTATTCTCTGTGCTTTTACAAATTTTGAAAATGTCTATTAAAAAAAAAAAACCAAACAATTTCACTTTTCAAAGGTACTGAAGACTAAACCACAGACTTTCAATATAGATCAGGAATGCTTTATTAATTAAAGAAGGTCAATCCAGTCTATAAACAAATACATCACTGTAGCCATTTAACACATTTTTTAATCAGTATACTGTAAAAGCTGACAAAATAATTATATTCAGAAGACTGGAAGATTTCTCCAGAATTTTGTGATTGTTCTTCATTGTTCTTACGTGTTAAGTTTAATTTGAATTTTAACATAAAACTCTTCAAATAGATTTGAAAGTCAGTAAGATTAACAGACTGACTTTGACATTTGTTTTTTCTCTGTATCAGGTAGTCAAGAATACAAAAATCATTTGACTTTATCATATTATATACCGTCATAAATTCACTAATAGTCTACAATTATAATTAATATTGATCACCAAATTGTTTTAATTACTCGTCTTTCAATCCCTTTTAAAACCTTAAATGTTTCAATTACTTGTTCTAAAAGCAATATACAGTGTTTAGATTAATTACTCAACTATCTCCCACTTGAAAAGTAGTGCCAGTTAAGTGCCCTCAACCTCTCTGGAACCCAACCAAGGAGACGGTTACTGCCAAAGCCTGTGTGCTCTGGGTCCATGATGGAATGGCAATCCTTCCAAACTCTTCTCCATTTTGGCGGGGGGTGTGGGGGATGGAGTGTCATTCTTCCTTTTTTTTTGAAAGGCAACATATGTTCAAAACAGAACAGCGCTATTGACCCTCCCAGTGTTCCAGAGTTCCAGAATTCCAATAGCCTTCATTCATTTCATCCCATTTATGTCCCCTTCAGTCCAACCTGGCAGCCATTTCTGCTGGCATGAATTCTCAGAACTCTTTGTTGCCTCCCATGCAATTCATGCGGGTTCATGCCACCAGACAAGAGTCCTGTACAGATCTCTTGTGGGTAACTGCATCTCTATTCCTACCATGTGCTGTCTGTAGATCTCAAGGACACTGTGAATGCAGTCTTTTGAACAAGGCTGCTTAATTTTCCTACATGAAAAACTCTTCCTTTGAGACTCACTTAAGTGAGTTATACCAGTTTTTAATGTCATTCATTCATTTCTCTTTCAATTACATTACTTACTGAAGACTGACAGACTGGTGTCCCATTCCTGCCATTCTTCCAGTTTCTTGACCTCAAGGTCCAATAACGTTCACCCACTTGCTATTAACACTTTAATACTGTGGTGCCAGACTGCTTTAATGTATATATTTAACATTATTTTAGCTCTTAACATTATTTTAGCTCTTAATATTCTTCAAAGCCTTCCCTTTAATTATAGGATGTGAGGTGCCAATGGTTAAACCTTACATTTTAGCCATATGCACTACTTGTAACTCCTTGAATTTATTACCATGTTGCTTCATATTGCCATGTCTCTGCTAATGGCTTCTCTCTCTATCACAACTGCAATGGAATCACTAGATCAACATGTGTTTGTTTTCCAAGACTAAATTTAACTCAAACAAACTGAGGAAAAATAAGCATTCTTTACATATTGTTGATGTAAGTCTAAATTGAAACAACCTTCCCAGAAATTTGCCAATGTTTATCAAAGCTTTAAAACTTTTCCTACTCATTGATCCAATAATTCATTCAACATTCTTCCATTCAAAAATAATTGTTGAGTGCTTACTATGAGCCAGGCAGTTTTCCAAATGTTAGGGATACATCTTTCTAAATGTCAGGGAGTATTAAAACAAGGGCTTCCCTGATAGCTCAGTTGGTAAAGAATTAGCCTGTAATGCAGGAGACCTTGATTTGATTCCTGAGTTGGGAAGATCCGCTGGAGAAGGGATAGGCTATACTCACTCCAGTGTTCTTGGGCTTCCCTTGTGGCTTAGCTGGTAAAGAACCTGCCCGCAATGTGGGAGACCTGGGTTTGATCCTAGGGTTGGGAAGATCCCCTGAAAAAGGGAAAGGCTACCCACTCCAGTATTTTGGCCTGGAGAATTCCATGGACTGAACAGTAGGAAAAAGAGACAATAAATAAAATATACAAACATTCTCAAGTATTAATGATGACTTCTCTAAGTGCAGATTTACAGACCACTTATTTTCTGCCTTTTGAATGGGTACCTACTAATGGGTAATCAGAAAAGTAAACATTCCTTCATTTGTAATCCACTGTATTTTGTGCCTATTTATCTTCTAAAGCACCTGGCTTTATCTGTGTAGATGATAAAAAAAGTTCTAAAGAAAAAGAACTCCTAGTTTTTCAATGGACTAATTTTTTCCAATGAACCTGTAATGTTTAACACTGCCTGGTACTTGTATTTGAACTCAGAAAGCATCAGTATTTACTGAAAGATACTTAACAGGCACTGTGTGACTGCTGGACTTCACAGTAAGACAGAGACAATCTCTGCCGCATGGAGATTATATTTTAATGAAGAAACAGATTTTTTAAATTACCATGTACTAAACGCTACCAACGGGGAAGGCGATGGCACCCAACTCCAGTACTCTTGCCTGGAAAATCCCATGGACGGAGGAGCCTGGTAGGCTGTAGTCCGTGGGGTCGCGAGGAGTCAGACACAACTGAGCGACTTCACTTTCACTTTTCACTTTCATGCATTGGAGAAGGAAATGGCAACCCATTCCAGTGTTCTTGCCTGGAGAATCCCAGGGATGGGGGAGCCTGGTGGGCTGCTGTCGATGGGGTCGCACAGAGTCGGACACGACTGAAGCGACTCAGCAGCAGCAGCAGCAAATGCTACAAAGTAAACTAGGAAGTAGTGATAAAGAGAAAAACAGAGGAATATAGGAGGGGATTTATAAAGGTAGTAAAGTGCCCTAGAGTCAAGTCAATAAATCACTTTCAATCCCATTTTTACTATTTACTAAATGTTTAACTACATGTCAGTCACTTAAGGCTGTTTGCTTATAAATGAAATGGATTCAGTAAAATCTATCTCAAAATATTCTTGTAAAAATTGAGTTTGTGAAAATATCTTTGTCAATGTATGCTGTTGTTCCGTTGCTAAGTCATGTCCAACTCCTTGCGACCCCATGGACTGCAGCATGCCAGGCTTCCCTGTCCTTCACTATCATGGAGTTTGGTCAAACTCACGTCCATTGAGTCAGTGAGGCCATCTAACCATCTCATTCTCTGTCACCCCCTTCTCCTCCTGCCCTCAACCTTTCCCAGTGTCAGGGTCGTTTCCAATAATTTGGCTCTTCACATCAGGTGGCTGAAGTATTGGAGCTTTAGCTTCCGTCCTGCCAGAGAACATCCAGGGTTGATTTCCTTTAGGATTGACTGGTTTCATCACCTTGCTGTCCAAGGGACTCTCAAGAGCCTTTTCCAGCACCACAATTCAAAAGTATCAGTTCTTCGTCACTTAGATTTCTTTGTGGTCCAACTCTCACATTTGTACCAATGACTACTGGCAAAACCAGTAGGTCCATTTGACCAAATGGACCTCTGTTGGCAAAGCAATATCTCTGCTTTTTAATATGCTGTCTAGGTTTGCCATGACTTTTCTTCCAAGGAGCAAGCATCTTTTAATTTCGTGGGTGTAGTCACCATCTGCAGTGACTTTGGAACCTGAGAAAATAAAATTTGACACTGTTTCCACTTTTCACCCATCTATTTGCCAATATATCAACATCCATCCACACACACACACACACACACACACACACACATAATCAGTGTACAATGGTCTCTTGCAGGTAAAACGTATTCCCTGAAAATTAGCTGAATAAATAAAGTGCTCAATAAATGAGCAACAGGTCAGGAGAACCATCACACTGGAGAGGGAGGGTCTGGGAAAATCTTATAGAAGAGACATTTGAGATAGGCATTGAAGGGTAAGCGTTTTTACCAACCTGAGGGACAAAGCCAAAAAACAGGAGGATGCTGCCTTTACTACTCTAGAGCTAATTAACATGCAGAAGACACACAGTCTTACATTTTTGGCTCTGATTCTTCTTTTTTCACATTTACCTCAATCTCACGTCTATGTATCTTCCCACAGGAAAAAATATAGCCTCAGTGATGCCATTTGAATCTGTTCATGGGGTTCTCATGGCAAGAATACTGGAGTGGTTTGTCATTCCCTCCTCCAGTGGACCATGTTTTGTCAGAACTCTCCACTATGTCCCATTCATCCTGGGTGGCCCTTCATGGCACAGCTCATAGCTTTATTGAGTTATACAAGCCCTTTCGCCATGATAAGGCTGTGATCCATGAAAGTTATGGTTTTTCCAGTAGTCATGGACGGATGTGATAGTTGGACCAAAAGAAAGCAGAGCACCAAAGAATTGATGCTTTCCAAATGTGGTGCTGGAGAAGCCTCTTGAGAGTCCCTTGGACAGCAAGGAGATCAAATCTGTCAATCCTAAAGGACATCAACCCTGAATATTCACTGGAAAGACTGATGCTGAAGCTGCAACACTTTGGCCACCTGATGAGAGGCGCTGACTCACTGGAAAAATACCCTGATGCTGGGAAAGACTGAAG
Organism: Bubalus kerabau; assembly: GCF_029407905.1. Classification (NCBI taxonomy): domain Eukaryota; kingdom Metazoa; phylum Chordata; class Mammalia; order Artiodactyla; family Bovidae; genus Bubalus; species Bubalus kerabau. The sequence continues at coordinate 97,691,750 of NC_073624.1, read as the reverse complement.
GCAAAAGAAGAAGAGGGTAGCAAAGGATGAGATGGTTAGATAGCATCACTGAATCAATGGACATAAATCTAAGCAAACACCAGGATATAGTGAAGGACAGGGAAGCATGGCATGCTGCAGTCCACGGGGTTGCAAAGAGTCGGAAATGATTTATTGACTAAACAACAAAAGTGGTGTCATCCTCCTTCCATTCAGGTTCAAAATTTTAAGTCTGTGCTCTTTGAGTACATCATAAACAGTCCACTTTCTTTCTCCACCAGCCCTACGCCCATCAACCAACTGTAGGCTCTTGTAACAAAGTAGTATTTTTTTTTTGCAAACTCCTTATTGTGAGCCACTTGTGGATGGGGAAATATAGTAGGTCAGAATTTTCTTCTTTTAAAAAAGAAAAATTAGAATAGAAAATACTGCATCAAGCATAGTGAGGGTAAGCACTTATTTCAATTTAATCTGTGTGCTAAGTCATGACAGAAAACATTCTTCTGTGTAGCAGTCAAAAAATGCTTGAAAATATGATGCAAAACAATTATTATTATTTTTTTCTTCTGGTAGGGTGGGTCAAACGTAGATTTGAAAATCTGGGACTTCCCTGGTGGAACAGTGGATAGGAATCCACCTGCCAATGCAGGGAACACGGATTTGATTCCTGGTCTGGGACGATTCCACGCGTCATGAAGTAACTAAGCCCATTAACTACAACTACTGAGTCCGTGTGCCGCAAGTACTGAAGCTCGCACAACTATAGCCCACGGTCCGCAACCAGAAGCCACTTCAGGGAGGAGCCTGGGCGCCGCAACTGGAGAAAGCACAGCCCACGCTCCGCAACCAGAAGCCACTTCAGGGAGGAGCCTGGGCGCCACAACTGGAGAAAGCACAGCCCACACTCCGCAACCAGAAGCCACTTCAGGGAGGAGCCTGGGCGACGCAACTGGAGAAAGCACAGCCCACGCTCCGCAACCAGGAGCCACTTCAGGGAGGAGCCTGGGCGCCGCAACTGGAGAAAGCACAGCCCACGCTCCGCAACGAGAAGCCACTTCAGGCAGGAGCCCGGGCGCTGCAACTGGAGAAAGCACAGCCCACGCTCCGCAAGAGAAGCCACTTCAGGGAGGAGCCTGGGCGCTGCAACTGGAGAAAGCAAGGTGCAGCAACCAAGTCCCAGCACAACCAAAAATAAAAGAGAAAAGAAAATCTGATGGCAGTTAAGGTTTCCCTCACAAGAAAACAGGTTCACATTCATTCACTCTACAACTGATGATATATGCTATGCTGAATCTCAAGGAGTTCGTAAACTCTATGGCCAGCCCAAGGTCTTCAGGTTAAGAATCCTTTGAGTATAATTTCAGCTACTGCCAGAAATAACTTTCCTGGATGAATATTTAATATATTCAACTTTGTGTATATGAAAAACCCCTAGAAGACAAGAATCATCTATGTGTCAGCACTTCTGACCAACAGCAAAATCTCGGGATGCTTACAGAATTGAAACACATCCTTATTCTCCTGTTTCATAAGTATCAGTGCCTCTTTAATGGTCAAAGAATAAAGTTTCAATCCTTCTCCTGGTATTTTTTCAGTATTTACTAAAGTCCTTGTAAACACGCCTGCCACTGCAGACACAAAGGAGCATTCCTTTATAGTTTGACTTCCCCATCTTCCTATTTTATCTCCTACCAGTCCCAGAGGGGACTCGTTCAGGACAAACTGGAATGTTCTTTATTCCCCAATATACAATTCCAAGCTCCTCCTCCCTCATTTAAATTCTCCCACCTTTAAAACTCAGTTGTGAAACTTCTGTTTACTTACAAAATTTTATGCAAGGGTGCATTTTTCTAGAGACAGTCTATGGCTTTCATAAAAGATTAAAAAAGGTGGCAGAGGGTTCTATGACTCAAAAAAGGTACATGATTATATAAACTATTAATCCTTTCTTATATACGATTTCTTTCTTCTCTCCAACAATAGTAGCAATTATATTGCGTAGCACACACAAAGAGTACATATTTTGGGAATGTTTTTTGCCTTTGATTTCCTTTTAAAAAGCCGAAATGCTCCTACAAAGAATGATGAAATTACATTTTCTGCGATCCATTTTAAAAATAAGCAGAAATAGCTTCTTTATTGTACATCTACCAAACTGACAGACAATTAAAATCTAAAACCAACCACACAGCAGGCACCGTTCTAAAATCCTCAAAGTCGAAGGTCCATTAAGTTCCGAAGCACAAAAACCCTAAAGGCCTTAATTTCAAGCCTTTTTGTTTTTCCTTTCCAGAAATTATTTTTTAACAGTTGACCTATATAGCGAAGGTTACAAAACAACCTGGCAACATGTGCCATTCATAAAACGGTATCTGCAAGAGCTGGAAGCAGACTTTCTTAACAAAAGAGATGCAGGAAGCTTGGACGTGCACTGCAGTGAGGACATTCGGCCGTTGCCTTTTCTTTCTCTAAAGATAGAGATCCAAAGGCAGCGGCCGCTCCCGCGCCCCCGGTTGTGAAAGTAGAGAGCGTCATTCCGTCGGTCCAGTAAAAAGCACAGAAACAAGTCAGAGGCTCGTAGTGAAAGGGATCCGGGCCTCGGCTCACCGCCAGGCCGGCCTCTCCCACGTCCGCAGGCGCTAGAGTTCACTCCGACCCCGGGCCCGGCGGCAGCGCGCGGCTCCCGGAGGCTGGGGAAGCGGCGCCCGCGCCAAGACGGAAGCTTTCCCTGTAGGTGAAAGGTCAGAGGTGCCGCGGGAGAAGCTGCAGTGCGCGTAAAGCCGCTCGCCGACTCCCTCTCGCGCCCACCGCCACGGCCCTGCTCTGGGCTCTGGACCCCGCTCCCGGCTCCGGCTCCGGCTCCGGCCTCGGCCTTTCTCGGAGCCCCGCGCACTCGGCCCCGCTGCTCCGGCCGCTCCCAGCCAGCCCAGAGTAGCAAGCCGCGGATGCTGAAGTGCGGGTTCTGCCGGCCGAAGCCTCAGGCTGCTGTGGGGACTGGGGGCGCGCCCGTTGGCAGTTGGGAGGAAGGGACCTTCCCAGGTCCCCCCGCCTTCCTCCCGGGCGCCGCTGCGGCCGCTTTTCTCCTCACCCGTCCCTCCTTACCGGCGCTTCTCTGCCGAGCAGCGTCCTATGCTGGGCGTAAACCGGACAGTCCCGTGCGGCGGCTGATGGGACGGGATGGGGTAGGGGGCCTCCAAGCAAACAGACTGGAAAAAGCTGAAGCGGGGAGGGTCAAAAAAAGTGGAGTCGGAGCTTTCTGGGTTTGTGTATTGGGGGGGGGAGGTCAGAGTTCGTGACCCCTCCCTCAGCGGCTCGGTGCGCGCTCCCGTCCGCGCCTGCGCACCAGTGGAGTGTTTGAGGCGGCGAGAGGCGGTCTTGACGTTCCCCGGGTGGAGGGTTGAGAGAACCCAGCCTCTGGAAGTAGACTGCCCCCTATCGCGTAGGAGGGAGACTGCTCCGGCAGAGCTGCACTTCCCTTATCTAGGGCTTGGAGAAGATGCGTGCGCTTAGCATCCTGTTTGCAAAAGGCGGTCCTTAAAGAAAATTTTGAGACTGTTCAGATTGGAGCCAAGATAGATGACCTAATCAGTTTTAGACAGTTCGGTCTCTAATTTGTGGGAAACTGGGCTTTGTCACAGGCTCTTGCTTTAGACTTTATTAGAACACTTAACTGGGTAGATCCCAATAAAATATTTCAAATTCCCTTAAATAAGCTGGAGTATAGCCCTGTTGAGTAAGGCTAAGTTTTACTTATCAACTTTTGTGAGTAAATAGCATAATTGCCTAAATGGAGCCAGAGTAGAATCACTTAGAATGAAAACTTTCAGAAGACTGGCTTTAGTCTGTTTTGTTCACTGGTGTATTCCCAAGCTTATGGGACAGTACCTAATGGTAAATACAGATTTGCGAAATAAGGTGTTGCCAGAACATCACACTCTGATAGTGGCCCCCGAAGCACCAAGGTGTGGTAGCAAGAGCCGCCATGTTTGCAGAGTGCTGTGTGGTGTGGTCTTGAAGGGGTCCTCAAAATGTCTTATTTATTTTTTAAAGTCTTAGTTTTGATTCGCCCTAGAAAAGCAGTCACGCATTCAGACCAGAAACCCAAGTCAGGAAAAACAAGGTGCACTGATAAGGAGAACATCTCCTCTGTCATTTCCCCCTGGAACTAGGCATCTGGGCAAACAAAAGGGGCATGCAGCAACCCCTGACAAGTGAAACACTACGTCTCATTCTCTAGAAGTCGCCCTCTTCCTTTTAGTATCATTTGTTGTGTAACTGGTGGTTTTAAAGCAGCCCTCCTCCATCCATCCTTGAAGTCGAGTCCTAAAGGAAATCAACCCTGAAATGTTCATTGGAGGGACTGATGCTGAAGCTGAAGCTGCAGTACTTTGACCACTGGATGTGAAGAGCCGATTCTTTGGAACAGACCCTGATGCTGGGAAAGACTAAAGTCAAAAGGAGAAAGGCCAGCAGAGGATGAGATGGTTGGATGGCATTATCGACTCAATGGACATGAATTTGAGCACACTTAGGGAGATAGCGAAGGATGGGAACCCAGCGTGCTGTAGTCCATCCAGTCCCAGAGAGTTGGACATGACTTAGCAACTGGACAACAGCTACTCCATCCACCCAAATGGGGATCCAATCCTTACATCTGTCCCAAAGATGAAAGCTAAGAAAGTATATTACCTATAGGTCCAATGGAAAAAGGCAATCTGAGACCTTTTCTCTATTTTCAGTGCCCAATATGCACACCCACAGTGATGCCTAGGGTCATCCTCTTTACAGCCAATTAATCTTAGGTCACAGTAACATTTCAATGTAGACACCATGCAAATGGGGAGTATGTTTTGTTGGTGAAAAACAGCTTCCTCTATGATTCAGGAAAACAGATCAGTGTGGTTCATCTCTAATTGCATGGCTATAAAAAATGATTTAAAAGACATCATCACACTGAGAGTAGATTTAGTCAATTTATTTTGTATAAATATAATACATAACATTATTTACACTGCTAATATTTTATTTATAAAGGATCTATATCTCTACATGGACAATAAGATACAAACATCATTTTTAAAGTAAAAAGTGTTTCTATAAATTTATGTCATTTGAAAAAATAGTATTTCAAGATTGGTTCTTAACATGCTATGATGAACTCATAAAAGAAAGTTGCCACCATTCGTCCTAACCACCCCCTCAAAAATGGGGGAATTTGATATTGAGACTTTCTGAACATTTATCTTAACAAAAAAAATCCAACTAGAAAATTTCCATTAGAAAAAAACATTAGAAATGGCATAGGCTCCAGAATATTTGTGTTTTGGAGGCATTCAAAAACGAGATCATTTGAATTTAATTCACAACAGTGTCCAGTGAATGCAAGGCACTCTGCCGGGTGCTGAGGAGGAATCGCAAACGAACAAGATACAGTTGCTGTTCTCAAGGCTAGAATGTGATAAGCACCATAAGAAAGTCTGTTTAGGAGCCAAAGGCTACAGGCGCATAGAGGAAGGAGAGACTAGATCTAATCTGCAGGAATGGGGAGAGGCTAGGATCAACTGTTATAGAGAAGTCTTAGGTAAATAGGCAGAAAAATGGGGTGGGGGGAGGATGAGAAAAGACAAAACGGTGTGAACAGAGGAAGGTAGGGTCGGGGTTAGCTGCCACATGATACCTGAGCAGAAGTATTCATGCCAAACCACTCAGAAGCCAGTGAAGTTTGTAAAGAGCAGGAATGAAACTAAATTGGAACTATGCTTAACAAGGTGGGTCTGGCAGTGTTTAAATGGGAAGGCATTGGAATTAGAAGAAAAGTTATACCCATCACTGGGAAGAGGTAACAAGGATTTGAGCTAGCATGGATGCAATAACAGAAGGACAAAGAAGATGGAAAGGACACGAGGGCAATTGTAAAGGGTCTTGTTGAGACTTGGAGGCAGATTCTGGAGCCAAGAATGGTGTTTCTCCATTGTAGAAGAAAACGTGCAGATCTGAATGAAAGGAAATTGAGTTTTAGACACGTAAAGCTTAAAATGCTTAAGATGTAGATGACCAACAGGTACTTGCTAATATGGCCTTGCAGGATAGTGGGAAGAGCAGGTCTAAGATCTGAGTTATAATATGGGCCATCTGGGACTTTTGAGTTCAAAATGATAAGAATCCTGTCCTTACTTTCTTCCAACAAATATTTTCTCTTGAAAAATGCAAGGTAGGTATTTTGTGAGAAACTGTTGTACCAGGAATAGAATAGTACGTTTTCAAGGAGTGTGCAGTATAGTAAGAAAAATAGGATTTATCTCTGGAAGTCCCCATGATGACATCCGACAACAACAGATCTCAAATTTCAAAAACCGGGTACAATGAAAGCACACTCGAAGACATAAATCAAGATATGCTGTGATGACATTTACATTTTAACTGAATTACTAAATAGTAGGCTTTCCCTATTTCTGGATATATTCTACCATCCAAATATAAAATACACCTTTGGCTAACAAAACTATACTTTAAAGTTGTCCTCACGTAATTGGTTCATTTGGAGAAGGCAATGGCACCCCACTCCAGTACTCTTGCCTGGAAAATCCCAGGGACAGAGGAGCCTGGTGGGCTGCAGTCCACGGGGTTGCTAAGAGTCGGACACATCTGAGTGACTTCACTTTGACTTTTCACTTTTATTCATTGGAGAAGGAAATGGCAACCCACTCCAGTATTCTTGCTTAGAGAATCCTAGGGATGGGGGAGCCTGGTGGGCTGCCGTCTATGGGGTTGCACTGAGTTGGACACAAGTGAAGTGATTTAGCAGCAGCAGCAGTTCGTTCATTACAGCTTTATATTAAAGTTTGCTCTGATGATCTAATTTTAAGAAATGCTACTACACAATCAAGCTTTTAGTTATTAAAAGGGAGATGTATCTTGGGAAAAGACAATAGCAGGATACTGGGTACATTAGGGAACAAGGGAAAAGAGGTTGGGAAGAGGTTCAGAAATACCCAAGATAAAACTTTCTCATTTTCTTAGACTCTGGTGGGTCCTCTATGTTTAAAGCTGCCACAGATAAGGGAGCAGCACTGCCTAGAGACACACACTAAGGCCAGCCTTCCCCTAGTTTGACCTGGCATCTCTTGTCTAGGTTTCTTAAGCATCCTTTTGGACTGAACTTTATAACTACTCTTCTTATGAATAAAAAGAGACACTTGAAAAGGATTTGATGGAAGCACATATATCAATGTAGAAAATACACTAAGCACTACTGGGATCTAAGTACTGTTTATGCTTTCTTCTCATTTATAGAGTGCATACAACATCTTTTTTTTTTTTTTGCTAAAATGTTAGCTTCAAGAGTGGTTTTAAAAGTATTGACAGCTTTATAACAAAATACATATAATCAGGCTTCTCATTTGACATTGAATGAGCAAGGTTGAATAATTGATCAGCTTCAGTGAAGTTATGAAGGATTGATAAGGGAGAAAGGGAATGTAATACTATTTCACATTTAAAACATCTGGTGGGGGGGGGCTGGTAATCCGATAGCTTCCTCAAAAGGCACCATATTTTATATTTTTCAAAGCCCTCCATGGGGCTAAGCCAACACTCGCATAATCATACATGCACTTCACATGTAATTAGAATTATCAGAAGTCTGTGCACTGTTTCTTAAATATTTAACTGATTCTTGATTCAGCCAACTGTTGGAAAGACAGAATAGCCACTGGCTGATAATTTTCAGATTCCGATTAGACCAAACCTTGCAGTCAGAAGGTTGAAAGCTCAAGAGGAGGAGAGAGGAACCCCAGTAACCTGTTTTACAAAATGCTGATCCTATGAAACCAAGGGAAACACTTCATAAGGCATGACCTTGGTCTCTAAAAAGGACACATTAAAAACTGCAGGGATTTTAACATGGAAGTCTTATTTATGCTATCTTGGTTAAAGTTAATGAGATGCAAAGAAATGTTAGTTTACCTACAGCTAACAGAAAGACTTGGAAGTTAACATGTAAGGACTGTATGTGAGGTTGCAAGAGGGTTTAAAATGATTCCACAGCAAGTAATAGCCAGAAAACGACAGCAGTCAAACTCGAGATGTAGAGACCCTGGTGCTGCAACCAACATTCTAAGGGTTTTAGGAGGCGCTCGGCAATTCTCTTGGCAGTCACAGAGATAATACTGCATTAGGAAATTCTTTATATAACAGCAGAAGGGAAATTTCTTGAGCCTTTTATTCAAAGGAATTTCTTGCCTTTGAAGATACTTTATATTTCATTTAAGCTCAGTCAATAAATTTATATTATGAACATCAGGAATGACTTTAATCATAGTGTTAATTTCATTTTACTTCTGCTCATCAATTTTATGTATAAAGCAGTTGATATGTTAAACAATACATGAACCAAAATAGGAATATAAGTCCTTCCTAATGAGGTATGCTGACAGCTGTTTAAAGGAAAATATAAAAAAATATACTTTAATTACCAGAGAGGACATAACACAAAGTGGTATTTAAAAATTTTTTAAAAATGATTACTATACAATTTCTAATACTGGCTTAGAATATGTGCTTTTTGATATGGTAATTCCAGTTCATTTAAAAAAATCACAATATTATAGAAAATGTAACATTCTTTTTATATACAAATACCTCTCTACTACCTTGGGCTCAGAACATCTAGAAGAGCAAGAGACATTATGTAATATACTCGCCATATTTTGCTTTTTAAAGAAATAATACATTTATGTTTGTGTTGAAATGGTAATTTTTTTTTCTTTTTTAAAGATTAAACTTAATGTAAAGGCCATAGAGTTAATTATTTGTGTAACCCTGAAAATGGAAACATTCTTTTTTCTACTCACAATTGAGTTAAGTGAAAATTCAGATTCTATCCCTTTGCTGTAATTCCTTGATGATATATAACATTATCTCATGGCACAAGAGGTACGTAACAGTAGAAATACTTTAGACAATTTACTGGAATTTTGTTTCAGTTACTGAGGTAGAAATTGGCCATATGTTTTTCCATTAAAAGATAAAAAAAATTCATCTAAATGTATGGATTCAAAGACATACATTTTTCTCATCAGCTGTTTAATCATAATTTCCAACCCAAAGACTGTATAGAAATTCATACCACTGGTGAGAATGTTACAAAGTAACTTTGTAAAACACACTGAGAAAACAGGATGGACTGTGTCACAAACAGTTAATACGGTATTAAGGTAAGTTTTCTGGTTTCTAAAGAAAAGGTACTTCAGAATACAGTGTGAGTCTCAGAAATAACTCTGACCATTAAGAAAACATTAAAATTTTAATAAATAACATACATGAAAAACAAACATTTTTAAAAAATTACCTTATACCTAATAAAATAATCTCTCTGATGAAGATTTTAGTTGGATTCATCTTGGCATTGTTCATTTATATAAAATGTTTGTACTGCATTTATTCTGATGAAATTCCACCCTTTTGGAATCACATGAGACGAAACCAACGCGACTACAGTATTGTGCCTTCTTGAAATGCTTCTATCCACCTGTAAGAGAAATTTGGTAGACTTGTAAAATGCAGTCACCCAACATATGGTAAGACAATACTATAGACCACAGCTATTCCCTTGGATCAATTACCCTAACAGTATATTTAAGATCTTTTCTATAGCAAACGAGAATTCTGTATGAATGAAACTACCCTTTATCTGGTAACCTGGACCAAAATTTGGCCTGAAGAGTGCATCTCTTATTTTTTTTTAGTGGTCAATTTAAAATGCAGATGGCATATAAGTTATACCATAATAAATAAAAAGATTTTTTAAAAGTCAAAAGTTTTCCTTAAAATTAACACATTTTAATATTCTGTAATGTGAAAATATTGCAACCCATGTGATATTAATAAACTCAAAGAGAAATTTATAAATTAGTCTGTATTAATTCTAAATAACAACTAAGCTGATTCTTTTCATCCAACTACATTCAACTCTCTTGAAGGGATTTCTATTTTGTCAACTATATAAGGAAAAGATACATATTCAAAAGTTCAACAGCTGACCATGAATACAAATGAAAATTATGAGAAATACAGAATTGTAGGCAATTACTATTTTATCCAAATAACTATTTTTTAAAGAAAAAATAGCTGTGTCATAATTTTAAATTATTCTTCCATACCCAGAAGTAATCATTTAGTTTAACAGCTATATATGGTTCAAAACTCTAATACAGACTGAAAAAAAAGGCTTATACAGTATTTGTAATATAGTATCTGATTATTATTGAGGGGGAACATGTTTAATTCTGATACATTAGTTGTAACTACCTTTAATAAAAGACAATGCTTATTTAAAGCATTCTTTTAGATTTGCATGTACTTTTGAGAGCCTAGTGAGAAAACATGAGCACCACTTAGTGAAAATAAAAATGCGTATTTTGTGAGGCTAAAATAAAAATCTAGTGAAAGGGAGGTGAACTGAATTGTTTTGTTCACAGAGGACCTCAATTTCACAGAGACACTCTTCTCTATGTCAAGCAATCTCACGACATCTAAATAAATATTCTTTTCAGAATTTTGAAGAGACTATTTCAACCCCTTCCATCTAAAATGATATATGTTTCCTTCTACTCAGTCACTGGGAAGCATAAGAGACTCTTAATGTGTTTGACCTTCTCCCCAAAGATGTAAGTTAGCAAGCAGCTGTTTAAGCTCCTGCCGTTCCATGGCACGACTGACTCACTGGATTGCCAAAATCCCAGAATGTTTCAAGAGAAAACTCTCCTCATTGGAGGAGAGGTCAAATACCTCTGCTTCCCTTCCTTTCAGCAGAGCAGCTTCATGCTGCTTCCTTGGAGGTCATGTATACACAAAATATTTTGGACAGAACTACCTATTTTCTTTTCCTCTCTGCTTCCTGAAAATATTCCAGATACTCTTGCCTATCTTTAAAACAATTCTAAAGAGTTTGAATAATATGTTAAATCTTTCTAAATGGGATCTGATTTATATTCTTCGTTGATCCCATGCATGGAAGTAGGTTATTTTAAAATCAATCATTTAAAGTAACAATTTGAAATCTCATGTATGAAAAAAAAAAAAAAGCCTAAATTACTTACTTCTGAGCTGAGTGAGCGTCATCTGCTTTGAATACATAAAACAGCATGTTTTTGTGCAGTAACTGAAACACTCTAGACTCTGAATTCTCATCTTTGACTTGAGTGACTGTGAATCCTAGTAAAGGTTGACTCTCCAAAGCTGCCACGTCCTAAATTTACAAAGACACAAAGGAAGATGGACTTTTAAAATGAGACAAAATTCAGACCTGCAACTTTTTATCTGAAAAGCTCTAACTTAATTTCAAACAAACACACATATATAAAACAATGGTAATTCTAGCAACTAATTCACTTTTCATTTAGTCAACAATATTTATTGGGCCACCCCCTCCCCATCCATCAGACAGACACGGCACTAGACAGTTTTCAATGTGTTCACATTCACTGATTTCATGTTATTTTCCTATAACCATGGGAAGTGAGTAATTGCATTACTTTCATTTTATGGATGCAAAAAACACAGCTCAGAAAGGTGACATACCCCAGTCTTACCAAACTTCTGCCTTTAGTGAAGTAGTCATGGTCACATAATATCCCCCAAATTTAACATTTTAACACTATGGAAAATTCCTAACATCTTTGAGTATCTTTAGGTACAAAACAAGGACACTGTTCATGTCAAAAACAACAGTAATATCTCCCCCTCTCAAAGCAAAGCAAAAGCGCAGACAAATAGATCAGGCAAACACTAATTATTTCTAGGTGGCACTATAAAACAAGACTCCAAATTATTCATGTTTACATTTCAGATCTTACCTCACTTGCAGCATATGTATATAGTACTTTATTTTTTATGACAAACCACAAGTGTTTCCAAGGTTTTTTATTGCCCTTTGATCTGTACAAGTAGCCACTCATAGAGGAATCTTCTGTGTTTGCTGATACCTAAATAAGCAAACCCCATACACAGTTTAACAGTTTTTAGACAATATCAAAATTTAAAATAACAAAATTGTTTTTGATCATTGATGCTGAAAGCAATAACCATAATAATATCGTGTTTAAGAATGAAACTGTTTATATTCAAAATCTGCTACTGTACAGACTGAATACTGCCATTACCATGAGCACAAAATCCTTCCTTTTAGAAGCAATTCCAGAATTTTACCTGGTTTACCTGTGCTTGCATGTATAGGTTTCTTAGTGGGTTCCAATAGGTTTTCTGGGTTGCCAGGAGATGAATAATAATTTCAAATGACAAAAATGCCTTTTAAAAGCCATGTTTTGGGGACAGTATATGTTGTTTATTGCTCTATTTTAGGGGTGTTAGGGAAAATTAACTTAAACCTTTAACTTTGTTTCTGAGATAACTCTGGATTTCTACAAATTATATCAACAGATAAGTAAACAGGAAATTCTATTTTTGGGGGGAGGGGGTCATGCAGCTTGTACGAATCTTAGTTCCCTGGACAGGGATCAAACCCCTGCTCCTTGCATTGGGAGCTCAGAGTCTTACCCACTGGACTGCCAGCAAAGTCCCAAGTGGAAAATTTATATCTAATGTTAAATTAGAATGTCTACTAAGTGCAAGTAAATCTGTATACAGAAATAACATCTTATATAAGACTACCAAGTAATTAAAAAAAAGGAAAACTATAACATTTACATTCAAAGGAGGTTTCTCTTAAAATGAAGTTATACTGATACTACTGATACTAAGTACTTAGGTTAACTGTTACTATCGTTGCCGAAATATTTTGTACATTGCTCTTTTGGAATATTTTACAATTAATTTAATAGCCATATAAGACTAATCACAATACTGAGTAATCATAGTCCTCTATTATCTTTTTAAAAGAAAAATTAGCGTTAAACCAGTTTAATCACCTAATTTACAAAACTTTCATTCTAATGATTCATTTAAAAAATAAGTGAAATTATCAATTCAAGAGACACAGTCTGCCGTTACTGAGGGTACTGAAGTTTTGAATGTATGTAATTCTAAAAGATGAATTTCTAAAAATGTACTGAACATCAATGGAATAAGAAAAAACTTTCCAATTCCTTAAAAAGTTAAACATAGGATTATCATATGATCAAGCAATTTCACTCCTAGGTATATAACCAAGACAAACGGAAGTGTAAGTGCGCGTGGAAATCTGTATACCAATGTTTACAGCAGCATTATTCACAATAGCCAAAAGGTGGAACAACCCAAGTGTCCCTCAACAGATAAATGGCCAACCAAGTTGTGGTATATATCTAAAAAGGAGTACTGTTCAGACACAAAAAGGAAAGTGCTGATACATGCTATAACTTGGATGAATCTCAAAAACACTGTGCTAAGCGAAAGAAGCCAAACATTCAGGATCATATACTGCATGACTCCTTTTACATGACAGATCCAGAACAGACACGAGCAGATTCACAGTTGCCAAGAGGTGGGGGTCGGGGGAGGGGGTGGGGAATGATTATTTAACACATACAGGGTGTTCTTATGAGCTGATGACAAAGTTTTGAAACTGGAGCAATACAGCAGTTAGATATCACTGTGAATACACCAAATACCACTGAATTGTGTATCTTTAAACAGTTAATTATATGTTACGTGAATTTCACCCCCGTTTAAAACAAAAGACAAAAAAACACAGGTTTCCAAGGGGACTACTTTGACTTGTATAGAACATAACTGGAAAAATGAATTTCCTCTGGGTGGCCATAGAGGCGCAAAGCAATGGTTTTCAAACTTCAGTAGACATACACCTGAATCACTGGGAATGCTCGTTCAAGTTTCCGATTCCACACAGCTTGGGCCCAAGAATCTGCATTTCTAGTGAGTTCCATGGTGGTGCTGCTGCCACTCTGGAGGACACTGAGAACCAGCGGAGTCAGGGGAGGAAGCAGAGGTTTCAAAGTGGAAGGCCCGTTTGTGTGCTTGGGTAGAAAGATGTACAAAAGAGGACTGGAATTAGGTTGAGTCTAGTCTATAGCCCATAAAGAGTTTTTGTAGACAAAAACTCTGTGGAGTTCTGACTAAAGAGGGGAGCACGTGTCAGAATTATAAACAGTGACATCAACATGGAGAAGTGAAAAATTGCAAAGAACTGAAAATTATTTCAGTTGGTTAAAAACTTCAAAGTTTTTGAATGTAGACTTAGATTCAGGAACTGTGTGATCGAAGAAAAAGAGTTAAGAGGTATTCACTTAGCCGGCTTACCCAGTTCCACATGAAACTTGGCAAATGGAACTGTAAATCCTATTCTTACTATTTCATGAAACTGGCTATAAATCACTTCCTAGTGTTTCAACAGCCATGATGAAATATGCTCAACTTTACATAAGGAACATGATCTTGGTCAAATTTTTAGAGTTCCTTTCTTCCACTTTTCATGATGGAACACCTCGACAGCAAACAAGCAAGAGAACAAAATTTAAAACGCTACTTTCCTGGGCACAAAACCAATTAATAAACTAACCAAAATAGGAATGACTAGAAAGGCAGAACTACTGACATCAGCTGATTTAACACTTGACTTTGAGGAACTGGGACAGAATATCAGTGATGCATATGGATTTACTCCAGGGGCAGGTCAAGCTTTGTAGGTTATTAAAACTTAAAATTTTTTCTGTTAAGTTGAAGGAAGAACAACCTACTATCAGTGAACAACCTACTATATCAGCTGTATATAACCTACTAATGCCTAAGAAAAAATAAGCCATGCAGATGAGTAAATGCTAACAAAATCCCCCCCAAGAGTTTATAGACTTCTTCCCTCTGATAAGGGGTCTCCTCAAAGTAATTTTAAAAATCAACACAAGTCCAAATTATCTTTACTTTCTATCACTGCTATAAAATGCTTTCCAAACCTTTCAACATTCATTTTCTAAATGACTCAGGTCATAAGGGAGATAAGGGAGGCCTAAGCCACATCCATCTTCAGTATTAAAATGCATGTCTTAACAGTGGTGGGAAATGGCATCTTCCTTTATGAGAGAAAAACTAAAGTACTATCTGGGTATGAATAATTCAGCCTCTATCAAGTTGCAAGTTTAATGGAAACACTTACTTCTTTCAGAGCAGCTGGGATTTTTTTCTGTTTCCTCCCTGATGGAATACTATGTAAGACTGATGATAAGGCACTGGAAGGAGATTTGTGATTTCCAGGGGATCCAAACTTAGGAGAGTGCTGGTGATCTAAAACAAACCAGGTACACTTATGGAACCAACGGTAAACATTCTGCAATTCAATTTAATCCAAGTCAATAAACACTGTTGTGCAAAATATCCATGGAAGGATACTTAAAGAGACTTGTATCACTGAGGCCCCTGGGAAAGGAAGCCAAATGGGTGGAAGCTGAGTGCGAGGAAGACTTTCCACTGTCTATTTTTTACTTTTTTCAACTGCAAACCATATGAAAGAATTGCCCCTTTATGCCTTTAGAATTCTGAAACATGTTCATGTACTACCAACTTAAAAAACTAAACTGAAAAGACTTCTCTCTTGACTTAAAAAAAAAACTAACAACATCATTTAGTATCTAATACATGACCAAATAACATTACATAAAATTTTCAAAAAGAGACTATAAGGCAAGAGGAGGCAGTAATTAATTTTGACTGCAGAGGTTCAAGGAAAGCTGGGAAAAGAATGAGTTTTGAGTTGGCATCAAGGTATTAAGTAGGAGTCTGGCAAGCAAAAAAGAGGCGGAAGAACACTTTGTGAAGAAAAGTCAGCATAAGCAAAAGCACAGAGATATGAAATTAGATCATCTATTTGGAGGTGAAACTAGAAAAAAGAGGACTGTTTCTAAGGACTGTCTTTTAGGCAGTAGGAAATCAAAAGCCTTCTGGGCCGGGAAGTAGACTCAATCTAGAAAACCAAATCTGACAGTAGGAAAGGGGAAGGATTTGCAAGAGAAAAACCTGTTAGCAAAGTAGGACAGCAGTCAGATGAAAGATAATGAAGGCTTTGTTAGGGTGGAGATGCAGAAGTCAAGAGCAGGACAGATTTTTCAAAGATAAATTTGCCAAGATTTATTGACCAAATGGGTGACAAAGGAGTATTCAACAATGGATTTTTGAATGTTTGAGCCTATATTAGATACTCAGAGAACAGAGGGAGGAACATAAGGCTGGCAGAAGATCAGGTGAGTGTTTCTTTTTGGAAAATGTGTACAGAAAATAACAAACAATTCCTCTATTAATGTATGGATTTTGAAATAGCATGTCAACCAGTTTTATTCACTTAGACACTCTCATCTGCTAATGAAAAGCTTTTCTTCATCGCCATGAAGGATCATCTTTTAAAAGTTCAGATCCTCTAAGTTTCAGGAATTTTAACTACGGATCTTTTCTCAAAATGTAGACCTGAGCTGCATTCATCTTAACTGGAGGAATAGATACCTGCAGGCAGATATAACTCATCATTTTGTAGCTGGTAAAAAGCTGCACATTTAGATGTAGAATAAAACCTCACACATCAGTCCAAGTGAATAGAATAAGGCTAACAAAGTGCCACTTGGTATGTTTTCATAGAGAACTACTTGACTGATTGATAAAAATGATTTGTAATACACATAGATGTGAAACTAGAAACTTGAAAATTACTTAGAAGCTAAAGTTCCCTGGTAACTGTTCTAAGCATTTCATCCTGTGATTATACTTCTACAATTAGAATCCTTAGCAAAACCCTTTTCCGAATAAACATAAAGTTTCAGTGCAACCTTTCCTGGAATCATCACAAATATGAGTGAAGAAAGCTTAACTATCCAGTGCTGTGTGACACCTAGAGGGGTGGGAGATGGGAGGAGGTTCAAGAGGGAGGGGACATATGTATACCTAGGGCTGATTCATGTTGATGTATGGCAGTAACCGACACAAAACAGTAAAGCAATTATCCTCCAAGTAAAAATAAATAAATTTTAAAAAAAGAAAGAAAAAGAAAGCTTGACTAAGTTAAGAATGCAAGATACTTAATATTGTGAGAGAAGTATCACTAATTATATTGCTAATAGGCCCTATGACAATTCTTTTAGAAGGTTTTTTGCAAGCATCTGGGACATAAAGGAATTTTCAGTTAAATCTTTACTTATACATTACCTAATTTCTGCAGTTCTTGGAAACAGTGTTCACATACTCTTGCTGGTTGATTTTTCAGGTAATCTAAGCCATACTTATTTGATGAACAAGCTTGGCATACAATCTGCAAACACATTGGAATTATTTCATTTCATTTAGAATAACCTTTGTATCTAAACCATCAGTTGCAATTTATAGCCCAATCTACTTTTCAAAACCTGTTCATGTCATTGAGTCTCGATAACAACTCAGCAGAGGTATGTAGGGAACTCACGCACAGTACCACATTTGAAGAGGCCACAGATTATCACTGATTGCTTATGACAGATAATAATATACTAATGGAGTTAGCAGGTGCAAATGTTTAGAACAGCGCCTGGTGGGTAGTAAGTGCTACGTTAGCTGTGCCATCATTACGGTCATTGCCAGCATCACTGCTGCAACCATGAATACCTGTGTTGTACCTCTTCCTGGTGTCTGGCCTGTATTAAATGCTCTCTAAATAACATCCATTAAATCTTTACAGTCACTCTCTGATTTCATTGTTACTATGCACATTTTACTGATCATGTTATGAAAACTTAGAAACATCACAAAGGGTAACTTCAACACTGAAAGTTTCCTCCTGTTAAGAATGTAGTATTGGGACAAATGTAGTTTCAATAATTAACTATAAATGTGAGCATGTATTTAATTGTCAATTTGTTAGTTTTTTTTTTTTAAATGAACATGTTCTACTATTGACATCCTAAAGTAATCTTGGGGTAGAAGGAGTAAGTTTCCTAACAAGATTGCCTCATGCTAAATGTTTAGGGGGGGATACCAGTCTTGAGTCAGTATCTCTCTCCTCCCTACCCTACAATGGTGTACAAGGGGAAATACACTTCTTCACCATGTACAGCGTGGAGCTATTGAAAATCACAAGGGAAGAGAGTGTGATCCTCTCCAACCTTTCCGCAGGCCCGGCAGTGATGTCGTCTCCAGGTGAGAGTAAATTCACTGGTGCAGATCATACACATGGTGGCCCTGGTATCAGGAATCCAGATGGGAGCCTTAGATCCAAGAGGACTAACCTCGTCTTTATCTTCTGAGTCAGCCTGTAGAAGAAGGACTTCTGATTATTTCTAGGCACACTGCCTGCTACCGCTCAAATCTTTTTATTTTGCACTGGCGGCTCAAAATGCTGACGGTATCATTAAGGATGTGGATGAAACAGGAACAACTGTATTTTTCATCTTCTCAGGATATTAAGATGAGCTACATTCCAACAATCCTCTAGTGCAAAACGGTACTACCACTGCCTGTGGTAGTGCAAGGACAGCTGATCAGTCTCTTCCTCAAACTACACTACTGTATTTTCTACAGTGAGGTTTCATAACCAGAAAAAATACGAATGCACTATACACTATCCTAGACTTGTAGGGAGACATTAATAGAATAAACATTTAGGCTCTGAAATTATGCACATACCCAATCCTTCTGTGAAGCATATGCTGCTTTTCTAAACCCCTGGGAAAAGTTTCTTTAAGGTGAAAATGGTTTGAAATGCACTTAAAAAACACGCGAAGGAAAAGAACAATACCTCATCAAGACTCCGACTAGGACAGAATGTGATTCTTTTCTTGGCGTACTCTTCTATTGACCTGGAAATGGCTTCGAGCCATTCATCCCTTTCTGGGGCAGAACTGTTGGGGGCAAAAGAGGTTCTATCAGCCAGATGTCAGCTCTTATTCTTTGCCTTTTTCTTACTTTTTTTCCTTCTGCCATGGCAACAGATTCCACCACCCTCCAACAATGTGAGTCACAGGCAACAACTAGGAGGTTTCTGGGCACAAATAACCGGAGGGCATTTAAAGAACATATGGCATTTTAGCAAACACAACACTTTTCTTCTTTCCAAAGATACCACTTTCTAAAACTGAATGGCTTTTGAAGTCTCCTAAATTTGGAAGTATTTTTGTTCAATTTAAGGGCTATTCATGCAATTAATAATTGTAATTACTTCTATAACCAAGGAGCTTCCTGAGATATAATCCTAGCTTTAAAAAATATTCCAAGGAATCAAGTTTCAAATCCAAATTTACAACACAGAATACCAAATATTTTTAGGTTACTAAATACTCTAGAAAGGGCACTAGAGTAAAGGAAACATATTTTTGGTGTCATAAACAGAAGCTGAAGAAGTGTTTAATAAGGTAGAGAGCCTTCAGTGGTTATTAGGGCTCCTCTACCAATTCAGTCCATCACATTTTCTGTTCTTACCCTCAGTTCATCAGGAATGTCTGACTCAGATATAGATAGAAATGGGCCAAATAGGGGGATAGCCTGCTCAGAAAAATGCGTTCTTGTTCTACGTTTTTGCAAAGAGGCCCTCTAAAAAAATTCTATGGTGACTCAGAATCATTACCAGTATCGGTGCATTTGTTTTGCAAACTCAGGAGAGGAGACACATTTTAGGTATTGTGTGTGTATGTGTGTGTCTTTGTAGAGAGAAAGAGAATTTAATAATAAATGTAAAACTCTATCATAATAAAAATCCATTATAATAATGGGAATGTTACTGTGTAAGAAACTGTGCATTTTCTTATTTTTAAGAGAAGCATACTCAAGTATGCAGAAGTAAAATGACCTGATATTTGCCATTTGTTTTAAAGTACTTTCAGAAAAAGGAAAATCTGTGGCAGAACCTTGGTAATTTTTTGAGTCTTAGTGACCAAATATGCAGGTTCGTTGTAGTCCTCATTCTATTTTTAAGTGCATAACTTTTAAGTAATGACTTTAAAAGGAAAAATTCCATCATAAAAAATTATACAAATAGGCATATTTTGATGAATCCAGAGCACATCAAGGAGATACTTTAACCTTCCCCACCATAATCATTCTCAGAAATGAACCTTCCAACTAAATGGCTTCAGTACCATTTAGAAAATGCACTCATACGGATATTAAAAGGAAGGCATCCAGTTTACAAACAAAATTTTAAAACTAGTATATTTTTCAAAGTTTCATTATCTATCAAAACCAAAATAAAATAGAAATAGCCCTATCTCTCTAAACCAAACAAAACCCACCTGTTACCTCTACTATTCCACCATCACTGTCCCACTAGCTGCCGCTAATTTAACATTTACCACATTATCAGCCAATTGTGCTGAATGCTCTCTGTGCAAATGCCATCACACCTCATATCCTCAGAGGAATATCTCTTTCCCCCAATCCCAATTTCACACACCATCTCCATCTATAGAAAAGCAATGTGAAGATTTGAATAGTTAGATAATTTGCTTTAGATAATATGATGCTCAGGATGCTCAAGTGCTCAGTCCTGTCTGACTCTCTGTGACCCCATGGACTGGAGCCCACCAGGTTCCTCTGTCCGTAGGATTCTCCAGACAAAAATACTGGAATGGGTTGCCATTTCCTTCCCAACGGATCTTCCTGACCCAGGGATCAAACCCATATTTCTTGCATCGGCAGACAGATTCTATACCGCTGCATCACTTGCGATGCCTTAGATAACCGGCTGCTGTGTTAAATGGTGACCTGGTATCAGACTCAGGTGTGGCTAAGGATGGAACCCTTCACCACCAGGCCATCTCTAGCTCCTGTTTCTGTCCTCTGAAGAGTTATGCTATGAGATCACAGGTCCAGGTTCCGGGTAAACATTCATAAAATATTACTGTCCCCCCTGCCTTCTCTCCTTCCCCAACTTTTCACTGGAAAAGGTAACAGAAAGCAGAGAGTCAGATGGCTAATTTGAGGATTGCTGTCTGATTTTTCTGGAGCCCTGGGAGCATGTGGAATGTGATTCGACTGCAAATCATGTCACATATGCTGTTCTTTCGTTTAGTTATTCCTGGCTTTTTCTTGTGTGGGCTTCTGCCAAAACAATGTTTATCAGCTCTTGATAAAACACGTCTCAGAGACCACACACATTTGCCTCGAGCATCAAGTGCAGATATTCTAGCCCTGCTTTTGTGACATGGTTAAGAATCAGCATCTTCCTCCTATGAAAACACAGTTAAGCCAAGTATTCTTTTCTTTATGGAATGTGGACATTGCCAGAAAGCAAATTTGCATCAGCCAAGCACCTTTTCTCCACTGATTGGAAAGAATTTCTAAGGGAAAAAGTTCTCCAATAGAAGGGATTTCTGGTGTGCTCGACCTGCCACACTATGGCCTTCTTGTGTTAACTGCGGGATGCTATTCTGGGGTCCAAAGGCCCCATCATTTCAGTTCACTGGATAACGTTTACTGGGAGCCTTCCATGGGCCAGGCACGATGCTGTGAACCGGGCACAAAAGTACCCTTCACTTCCAAGTGCTGACACCCAACTGAGGTGAGACCTAAGAACAAGTATTTACCATATAACACAGTAAGGGTAAAGTAGGTAAGTAACGCAGAAATAGTAAACTACCTCATCTGGGTCGCAGAGAAGGCTTTGCAGAGGTGATGACTAACGTGCGACTGGAAAAATTACAGGATTTAACAGGGAAGTCTGTGGTCTCCCTGTGCACTCCCAGTCAGTCTGCTACCTTCGGTCATCATCTCTAAACTGATGACTCCCCAGGACATGCCTGTAGTCTGGTCTCCCTTCTGATATCCAGCTCCTGGCATAAACTACCTCTGTGCTGACCGATGGCTTATAGGCACCTCATATTCAATATGCACCTGTGAGCCTGCGCTCACTCACTCAGTCGTGCCCGACTCTTTATGACCCCATGAACTGTAGCCCACCAGGCTCCTCTGTCTGTGGCATTTTCCAGGCAAGAGTACTGGAGCAGGTTACCATTTCCTTCTCCAGGGGATATTCCACATTCACATCTGAACCTAAATTCCTGATTTCTCCCCAAAGCTCTCAGTTACCTATCACAGCAACCTGATACGTTGTCCAGGCTAAAGACTCAATCTTACTGCCTCTCTCATTTCCTTTGTCCCATTACTCACCGCTTTCAGTTCCCTCTCAAACTGTTCTCCACGGAGTAACCAGATATTCTTTTTAAAATGCCAATATGATCAAATCATTCCTTTGTATAATCTTTCCGTGGTTTCCTGTGGCTCTTAGGCTAAAGACCAAAATCCACAAGACAGTTCTGCATAACTTTTCTCCCCGTCCCTTCAGGTTTATCTCGGGTCACTCTCCCTCTCATTTGCTATGTTCAAGATGCAGTGGCTTTTCAGTTCTTCGAACACGCCATGCCGCCTTCCACCTCAGGATCTTCATTCTCGCTACTCCTAGTGGCCAAGAGCCCCCTCCTTTTCTCTTTGCCAAGCTATCCAACTCCTACTTACCCTTCATAACTCGACAGACACAGGACTTGAGGGAGGCTATCCCTAACTGCCCTTTCTCCATCAAATCTAACTGAAGGCTAGGCCTCAGTCTAACCATAGTCCAGACCTCACCATCGACAGCCTCCTAACTGGTCTTCCAACTTCTACTCTAGTCTCTGGTGGCCTGTCATCTACAAAGCAGATAGTGTGCTTTTTTAAAAATGAAAAATGAGGTCACATCAATTCTTGGCTTAAACTTTTGGATAGTTTCCCATCACACTTAAAAATTCAGTGATCTTACTAGATCATTCTAGGAGCCAGATCTGAAAAAACACACAACATCTAGATATTTAACTGATAGGCAACCAAAGAAAGAAAGACTGACCATCATTTTCTGAATTGTTTAATTTTTAATAAACAGAATGTTTGTTTATCAAAGCACATTTTAGTTAGAAAACTTAAGTGCAATTGAAAACTTAACTTCCCTATAAGCATTTCCTCTTTGGATCTTTGAAAATAAATGTCTTTATTTTAAGAACCAAGCTGAAGTATTCGCCAGCAACCTGATATACAGGGACTTGATGTTCTTTGCATTTTTTGTACTAATTCAAGAAAGAAAGAAAAGAAAGGGGAAAAATCACACAGTTCCAGGTTATCAAACTATTTTCCCACCTTCTTTAAAAAAAAAAAAAAAAATTGGCTGCACTGCTCGGCTCATGGGATCTTAGTTCCCCAACCAGGTACTGAACCTGGACCCTGGGCAGCGAAAGCGTGGAGTCCTAGCCACTGAGCCACCAGGCAAGTCCCCTACTCTCACATTTTAAATACTGATCTGGAGGATGCTTCAAGTACTCGCTCCCTTGACAGAGCTCTGCTTGCTCCAGCCAGTATCTGGGAAGCACGTGACAAACCCAGAATACAAGAATTTGTCTTCCCCTGTCATCCTGAGATTTAGTATCAGACAGCAGTGGCCTTTCTGTTTCAGAAGAGTGACACAACCCAGGGAGCTGTTCCTGTGGTCTGATTTGGGAAGTCAGCACATTCGGTCTGAGGCCTTCACATCCATGGACACAGGCAATATTAGAACAGTTAAAAGAATGAATTTTAGTGTCAGATCCAAATTTCAGCTCCACTGGCTCTGCTACTTAATAGCTGGTTGACTTTTTTCACCATAAAATGGGTATAATAGTAGTAACTCACCTAAAAACGTTATTGTGAAGATTTAATGAATTAATACTCAGAAAGTACTCAAGACAGTCCCGAGCACAAAGTCAGCACCATGTAAGGGTTTGCTGCTATTTTGATTACATCAAAGGTGAAGTCTGAGAGCCACCCAGACTTGTTATCCAGATCTGGCAGTACAGCAAGCTAGAGCTGTTGGTGTCTTTCCCTTTACCAGTCAAATCCTGCCAGACAGCCATTCCTGGCACTTAGCCAAACCTGAATAATGTACCTGTATGAGTCATACAGTTTCAGGTTTCCTCAGCACTTGATTTACATTATGGTCATATATTTTGCTGTACACACAAATCACTGTAGGTTTCTACTGGAGGAAAAGTGGTATTATAGTAACAACAGATTTAAAACCAAAAAAAGTTCTATTCATATCCTGACTTTGCCAGCAATGCAGCCTTAAGAAAACAACTCAATTTTTCTGTAACTTGGTCTTCCTCACTTTTATGACACCTACCTCAATAGATTTGTTATGACCTTGGAATGTTATACGAAAACTTCCTTGTAAAATATAAAGTGCTAGATGTTTTAAGAACATTCCATATCACTGTAGAAGGATTTGAAATACCCACTTCAAAAACAATGATTGGCAAAGCACTTTTTAGCATTATTACTCCATTCAGAGGAACATTTTAATATTTGTGCTTCTAGCATACTACTGCATCAGCTCTCAGACATTCTCCCTACATGGTAAATCAAGAGTAAACTGCGTGGGGGACTCCCTTGATGGTCCAGTGGCTAAGACTCCTCGTTCCTAATGCTGAGGAACTGGGATCTGGTTCCTCTGGTAAGGGAACTAGATCCCACATGCTGCAATTAAGACCTGGCGCAGTCAAATAAATTAATAAATTTAAAAAAGAAAAAGTAAACTGCATGGTATTAGGAGAGAAAAGAAGGGGGGAAATAAGTCTAGTTGTTAACCTTAATGTGAAAAATGTTTCAGGTATCTGAGCCCGTAATACTGGCAAATGTTTATACATATTTGTAAAATGTACCTGGCTGAGAGGATGAAGGAACGTTCTACACTTTCGATCTTAAGTTCATTTTGATATGCTTCTTGGGTGGGTTTTCTGACCTGGAAGAAAGCAAAATGAACTGAGCAGACATCTCCTATGGAAAACCTCATCTCTGATGTGCAGTTAAAACTACCCAGTGCTCTCCCTCATCTGCTCTATGCTCCAGATGAATGTAAACACCCACATACTCAAAAGCCCAACTTTCCCATCTTCAGGCCTTTGCTCACACTATCCCCTCTACCAAGAATGCCTTTCCCCACATCTCAGTGTGGCCAGATGTGACCCACTCTGTTAAGATTCTTGGCTCTTCCTCCAAAAAGACTTCCTCAAGTCTCCCTCTTTTCTCAATGCCAACTATCCCTCCACCATGTCCCATGAAAAGCTACACGTTCTTTATTTTCTGAGCTCCCACGAACTTTGTGCCTTTATAGTGATTATTTATTACCATCTATTTTATAGGTGTTGACATGCAGTGTATTTGCTTCCCCACTAGCTGCTAAACTCATGGGGGTTTAGAGCAAAGGTGGAGATGAAAGAATCCTGCTTCAATTCATCTTTGTATTTTTCACTAAGTCATTAACATGTTTTGTTTATAGCAGTTCTCAGGAAATATCTTGTAACTAAATTAATATATGAGGGAAAAAATGAATAAGTGAACACACGAACAGGAACACATGGAGACAGAAGAGAGAAGGATTATGAGAAAATGATCATTGTAGGGATTTTTCTCTAAATACATCTGGGTTAAAAATATATATATATCTTCTAACAGATGCACAGACCTTCATTCCAGCCAAAGATAGCATGTTGTTCAGTTTGTACATCCCAGACTGCACTGGTGTTGTATACAACAGGGCATCATTAAACTGAAAGTAGAAACATTTCATAGGACAAAGTAAAGCAAGAAATTTTATCTACAAAGATACTGGTAAGACACAGGAATAAAGGAACAAAATTACCTCTTTGCTTCAAACTCTCTCAATAAAATACTTAGATTCTGCTTATAAAATCAGAACCACCTAGAATGTTCTATTACAATATTACTAGAAGGCAATTTCTGGAAAATGCACTTTCTTTCCAAGTTCTATAAGAAATTTGACATTTTCTGAATTCTAAATCCCACTAAGGAACTATAATCTGCCAAAACAAAACACCGACAGAATCAATTTTT
Source organism: Bubalus kerabau (assembly GCF_029407905.1). Lineage (NCBI taxonomy): Eukaryota > Metazoa > Chordata > Mammalia > Artiodactyla > Bovidae > Bubalus > Bubalus kerabau. The sequence goes on along the minus strand of NC_073624.1, from coordinate 97,665,962 downwards.
CCAAATCAGACATGAAATAAACTAGATTCAAAAAGGAAGTAAATTTCTAGTTATGCACCATACAAGACTTTGTTTCCTATACTTGACATGCAAATAAGCACTCCAGACAGTCAAAGATCCCACTAAAACTGCTATTTGAACATGCCAAGCTTATCTGGCCTGAACAAAGGTCTCCTTTCACTAAGCAATTACCCCTGCCTTGGGTTCAACAGCAACACACATGGCTACTTACCAGGAAAAACATTCGGGGCTGCATGACTTTCCGAGATAGCTTCATCAGAATTCCTTCTTTGAGAAAAACCTGATTCATCCAAACGAGCACCCATTTAGTACCATCACAACTGTAATATATGTATACACGTAATTTCCTTTTCAACCTTCTTTACCCAGATGCTTTGTGTGAAGGCTGGGTAGCATAGTTTCCTTGTGGCTTTTTACAGCCATGGTTTCTTTTAAAACCCTTACAGTCATTTAGGAATTGGATAAGCCAGCAGAATTCTATAAAGCCAATACTGACCCCAGGGGTACCATGTGGTCTAAAATGTAATTGACTGAGTGTGTACTTTATCCCCAGGCTGAGCCAACATCCTGACAATTGCACTTTGTAAATTTCCTGAATTCATTCCCTCAGCCACTTTTGTGCTCCAAGAAGAGCATCAGAACACCAATAATTTTCCCCTCCTCTCAAAATTCACTCTTAAAGATTTGAAATGAAATTGTCTTTAAAGCTGTGTGAGGTCAGCTATATTACACAATAAGACGATCCTATGTAATCAGATACTCTGTGGGGTCCATTGCCATGCTCCTAATTGAATTGGACTTCTTGTTACAGTGACTGAAATCATGCATGTTTTTAAAGGATAGAATGAATGCAGTTAATCCAGATTGGGTCACTGAAGACTAACAATAACAAAAAACCTATTTTCATAACTCAAATGAAAATAGCTACAAATGGTGACTAAATCCATTGTATTAAGCTTGTAAAGGGCAATCTAAAACACTTACCCGTCCAGGCTGAACTATTTCATGGTGTCCATTTAAGCTGTACTGAATTTGCATAAGTTTCTGGAAGTTGTCCTACAGAAAGAGAATGCAGAGCATATGAAGGCATAAGCTCCAAGGTACAACAGTACAACAGCCACTGAAATGAAGATACTTACTCCTTGCTTCATGGTGTCATTGGCGTGGTTGGCTACCTCTATAACAACAGCAAGGGCATCTAAAATACATAGGAACAGAAGGGGCATTTGATCACTATCATTACCAATGAAATGCAACATTGAGCAACCCCAGGTAACAAGACGGCTAGTGGAGGAGCTCAGTTACCTGTGCGTGGGCAGAAATACACGTGGTGAAGTTCGAGGAGAGCAAACCCAAGGACAAACAGACAAAAACAGTACTTAGGAAAAGAAATGAGCCAAAGACAGACTCTGAAGACACATTAGAGGGAATTCCCTGGCAGTGCAATGGTTAGGACTTCCACTGCAGGGAGTATGGGTTCAACCTCTGATCAGGGAGGTGGCCGTGCAGTCTGGCCAAAAACAAAAAAGTCACATTATAGACCATGCATATCAACAGTAGGAAGTCAGGATTGTTTTGCGCTGAGATTTGTGCTCGTGGAGACTACAAGGATATGAATAGGATTTAACTGGAAGCTGAGGACCATTCCAGGATAAACTGCCTTGACAGACAAGGATCCTGGGGTAGGAAACCAGAATTATGAGAACCTTCAATTTAAGAAGGTCATGGCTCAGCTGTCTTCTCTTAGTCTGATCCCGAGAGGGAAAAATGCCACGTGGACGCATACTGTATCTTAGGAAATTACACACATTATTTTGTGAGTTGGGTTACTGAGCCTCACCTGTGTTTTATTCTTTTTATTAACTTCTTGCTTTTACCAAATGTTTCTGAACATCTCAGTCTTACCATCTTCATTATACACATAAAGGAAAAAGTGTCCCTTGTCTCCTTTTGGGCCATGGCTGTTCTCAATACAAGACAGCACTATTCCCCTAGGGAATGCCTGGATATGTGTAAGATAACTTTTGTTTGTTACAATGATGGGAAGGTCCACTGGCCTTTAGTGGGAAGGAGCCAGGGATGTTAAATATCCTGCAGTGCTAATTAGCAATCCCCACAAAGAAAGCTATCCCAAATGACAGCAGCACTTGCACAGAGAAAAACTGGTAGAGCGTTAAAGAGGGAAGCACACTCTCCTGAGCCTGGTGTGGCGGTGACAGTGATTATCAATCAAAGAAATGTGTGTTTTTTTTTTTAATCAATTTCTGGAAAGGGTTTGAAGTTTTTTTTGGACCAGCTACTATACCTACTGGGATTCCCTGATGGCTCACATGGTAAGAATCTGCCAGTAATGCAAGAGATCCAGGTTTGATCCATGGATTGGAAAGATCCCCTGGAGAAGGGAATGGCTACCCACTCCAGTATTTTTGCCTGGAGAATTCCATGGACAGAGGAGGCTGCTGGGCTACAGTCCACGGGGTCGCAAAGAGTTGGACATGATTGAGGGACTAACTATACCTTTCCAAGGGATACTCTTTCTGGTATCGACCCTGGAGGTTTCTGTAGCCTTTAAATATATTATTGGACTTTCCTGGCAGTACAGTGGATAAGAATCCACCTGCTAATGCAGGGAACATGGGTTCGATCCCTGATCTGGGAAGATTCCACATGCCGCAAAGCAACTAAGCCTGTGTACCACCACTACTGAGCCCATAAACTGCAGCTACTGAGGCCTGCGCGCCTAGAGCCTGTGCTCTGCAACAAGAGAAGCCACCACGATGAGTGGCCTGCTCACGGCAACGAAGAGTAGCTCTGCTCACGGCAACTAGAGAAAGCCCACTCACAGCAACGAAGACCCAGCGCAACCAAAAATAAATGTGTTATCATCACCTTTATTCAAGGACAGCAGTATCTTCTTATATAGATTCCAACCGCATGTCAGAATGTACTGCAGTTGGCACTCATCATGGAAGATAGCAAGAGGTGAGCCTGGACACATTCCCTGCTTTCTGACCTGCTTCAACTCCCAGTGGACAGGGACAAAGGCTTGAAGATTTAATGAATGGATGAAGTACTAAAACTGCTGCTATTTGGTCACCTGGCCTCCAGGCTCTGACTTCTCCCACCCATTCTGCAACCCTACTTTTCCCATGTCATCCCTTTACAAGGCCCTGTGTGACTCTGTTCCTTTAACTCTCCTGCTCACCTTCCAAAGCTATATTATCAACAGTCTCATTTTCTCTCGCCCTTGGGCAATCTCATCACTGCACTGCATTGCCTCTGGCCATACAGTACATGTCACTGCCTATTCTAAGCCATGTCTTTGCTGAAGTGTGTAATTTCCTTTAAACAAACTCCTTAATCTCTGCCCTGCCTCTGTTTTACTGGCAAAACGGAGCTAACAATGCACTTTCTTTGAAGGGAGAAGCCCTGGGACAGATGTTTTCTTGAGGCCTGCTCTGTTAAAATCTGTCTAAAATATTTATCTTCGTGATGTCCATTCTTCCTCTCGTCCACCACCTCCAGTCAATTCATCTCTGGTTCCGCTTTCCTCTAAGTAGAACTCTGCCTCTTCAATTCTCACGCTTTGTTCCCTCTTTCAAATGATTCTATGCTGCTCAGCGCATTCTTACTTTAAAGCTATCTGCTTTGTTCCTTACCTGAAAGGTATCACAGATGTCCTTCTTCAACTAAACCATGTTCACCAAAGACAAGAAGCATGTTCTATCCCTCACTCCAATCTTTTCCTTTAAAAAAGCACCCTTTAAAGCATAACCCTTGTGAATAGAAGATGTTAGAGAAAAAGAAGTAAAATGATTAATAGAATGAATAAGAATCTCTACAAAATGGGTTAAAGACCTTTCAGCTTTGTAATCTGATAATGTAAAGGAGGATGCACAAGAATGTGATCAAAATTCATAAGATGAATGGAGTGGAGATAGATTTGTCTAGGGTGTTTCTGTAGATTGGAACCAGGGATATACCTATGACATTTAAAAGAGGTAGTTTGGGAGTAAACAGAAAAACACACTACTATCCCAAATGGAATTAAATCCTTGTGTGTGTGTGTGAAAGAGAGAAAGAGGGAGAAAGACAGACGTACTTGCATGCACATGCGTGCGTGCGCGTGAACACATACACACAGTGGATTATCCCATGAATATCAATGAATCCCTTGTACTGTACTAGACTAGTTCCCATAAGTACTATTGGGGTAAGGAGTGGAAGAATGGTAAACCTAATGCCCATCTTTAAACAGTCCCAGAATAATAGATTATTTTAGACCTTACCTCTAATTTGTATTGTTTGGTCACTTCATGGACTCATGATTTTAAAGCCTGAAAGGATGCTGCAGATCAACTGGTTCAATCTCTGCTTTCGAAAGCTGGTGGACATTTAGTGAAGGTGAACGCACCCTGGCACAGACAGACTGAGCCCAGGAGGACAAAGCTTCCTGATCACACACTATGCTGGGACCACCCTTTCAGGAGGCTGGCTCCCATGGCTGCCTGACCATGGGCATCTTTGGTCCCTATAATTTCACCTGCTTCCAGGCCACTAACACTTTATCTAGTTCTATCTTCATCTGCCCAAAACAGAGTTTAAAAAGGCTTGTTATGAATAAAACACAGTTTTGTATATGGGTTTTGTTACATTTTTACTTTCTAGGTCCAAATGAATGTAACATAAAAACTTCTAACACATAAGACCACAGAAATCATTTACCTTGAGTGTCTCTGTAATCTCCAGAGTCTTCTAAGAGATTTTTCAAATAATCTAGAAAAGGTAAAACAATATATATAAAGTATTTAGTACAATAAAGCACTAAGGAAAAAAAAATTAGTCAGCCTTATTAGTCAGACCAATAAGTCAGCCTTATTGGTTAGTATACACATTCATTCTGGTTGTGCTAACTTTCTAAAAATGAAAGAAGAAAGCCCTGGGGTCAATTTGAAATTAAGACACAGAATCAGAGCTAAGAAAGAGCCTAGAGGCTGCACTGGTGATTTCAGAGATGAGTAATCAGGCTACTGAGGACACGTCTCACCCAAGTAATCCCACCTCTTTGTGGCAGAGCCAGGATCAGAATCCAGGTCTCTGGATGACCAGCTCAACACTTTTACTCCAACACACAGTAAATACCTTAATCCCAAGATCAGATGTACGTCTACTTCTAAAATTCAAGCATTAATAAACTGAATGCCTAAGGGACTCAGATTCATCAATCTTAAGAGTCTAATAATGCCCAGAATACATACCCCAAAAATGCAATATGTTTGTCTAGACCAGTGGTTCTCAAATGGGGGCAACTTTGCCCCCCACCCACCTCCCAAGACATTTGAAAACAACTGAAGATATTTCTGATGATCACAACTGGGTGAACACCGCTGGGAATGAGGGGTTAGAGGCCAGAGATGCCTCTTAACATCTGCCAAATGCGCAGGATCATCCTAATGTCAACATTAGGGTGTTGTCAACAGGGCTGCAGTGAAGAAACCCTGGTCCAGATGAAGATGGTCTGTAAATGAGCGACATGGTACACAGCAGCTCTTGCAACACAAAATAAATTAAGGCAATAGGTTATATTTAACAAGTCTTTAACACCAAGGAATATTTCTGGATTTCAAAGTGACACTTCCCGTTGAGAAATGCTGGATGACTTAACTATCAAATTAAAACAAATCCCATTTCCTGTAATTTCAAGACCCCGCTACATGGTCCCTGTTGACTGTTCTGATTTTCTTTCTTGCTACTGCCTTACACCAGCCCTTTGTTCTTATTAAAGTTTGATTCTGCACAATTTCTTAAACACTTCCTATGTGTTCCCTGGCTCTATACTTTTTGTCTTCAATGCGCCCTTCTTCTGAATCCTTTCTCTGTCTCTGCATATAAAAATTCTACTCATAATTCATCAAGGCTCATCTCAAATTCCTCCTCCCCTACCAAACTTTCCATTTGAAAGAAATATTCTTTCCCTTTGAATAACACATAACACAGCAGTTACTCACTGTATGCCTTCTATAATTTTTTTTTTTTATCATTTTGTTTTTCATTAGATTCAAGGCTCCTTGTGGGCAGGGCCTGCCCACATCTGATATCATCTTTCTCTCCTACCACTTAGCCAGAGACGTGGCATACAAGGGACAAGAAATACTTAATGAATTTTTTTTAATGATTTTTTTCATATAAGATTTTGTCTTAGTGGGTAAAAGGCAATAAAAGCTAAAATCAATCCTAATTCCTGTGGGAACTGGGAAATGGAGAGAGGAAAGGCATATTAAAAGACTGAATGCATTTTATCAGATCCAGTCTCCACTACGAGATACCGTAGATGACATTAAGCCTCTGTGAGCCACAGCACAGGTTCTATCTTGCCAGAGACCATCACACCACTTGCGCTCCCCAGGTGGCGCTAGTGGTAATGAACACGCCTGCCAATGCAGGAGACCTAAGAGATGCAGTTTCGATCCCTGGGTCAAGATCTCCTGGAGGAGGGCATGGTAACCCACTCCAATATTCTGGCCTGGAGAATCCCAGGAACAGAGGAGCCTGGCAAGCTACAGTCCATGGGGTTGCAAAGAGTCAGACACGACTGAAGTGAGTGAGTACCAGGCAATCTCCACTTAGCAATATTATGGAACAAATACAATTTCATCCCATGGATTTATGAAGTCATGCTCAAAAAGGCACAAAGAGAAACTTGGATATTGGTGCCAGCTTTTCAAACTTAATAGATGACATAAACATACACACCCAGCTGTTGAAACTATACGTCTTTGAGACACTGATCTAAGAACCTGTGAGTCTAGACATGCACACTGTAACTACCCAGCCCTGGCAGTGAGTCACGGTGAGATACTGTGGGAGACGGCATTAAGCTTCTGTGAGCCCCAGCAGAGGTTCTATCTCACCAGAGGCCATCACAAGCAATTTAGATCCCAAACTAATCTGAACACACATTGGAGAGCATTCTTCCAATCAAATAAGAAAATCTCCAAAACTAACAAAATATATTGACCGTACACTGTACTTAGCCTCATCCAGGGATGAAAAATGAATTTAATCTCACTCTGACCCCACTCAGAATGCATTCCCTGTATAAGTCATCTTTTGTGAATTCAAATATTTAACTTTTCCATGCGAGTGACAGGGTAAGGAAGAAAAACATACTCTTTTTAGGCTACATCATTAGTCAAAAGGGATGTTCCTTTAAGCCTGGGGGAGCAGAAGAGCACATAAACGAAAGCAGATTTACCTAAGCATCAGATTCACAGCAGGTTCCTATTTTGTCTTTGATTCTTGTTCTTTAATACAGAAACATATCCATACAAACTGAGACATTTCTCTAAACCAAAAGCGGTCACTGGAGGTTGTCCATATTAGGAAATCCTGACCTCAGAATCACTATGCTGAGCCTGATAAGTTTCTGAGTTGCATTTTCTTCCCTTGTACTCAAGTTTGGCTACTGCTAGCCAACCTAAACTTTTAGGAACAAAGTGGAAAGACACAAATTGGCTGAGCAAAACCCCACCACGAAGCTGTTGCAAAATCATACTATTAATCAAGGAGATAATGGGGTTAGGTTTACTTTCCTTGCCAATTAAAAAAAAAACAAAAACAAAAAACTTAAAATTCAACTTTCAAAATTCAGCTTTCCAGAAGTGAATTCTAGAATTTCAACTTTCTAATGTATTCATTAGTATTTTCAGGTTATCTCATTGCAGTACATCTTCCTTTTGAGAACTTTTACCTTTTCTAGGAAGACCCAACCATGAGCCCCTCAGTTAAGAATCACTCCATGACTTAACTACAGAATGAGCAGGAGACTGATCGCCCTCTGAGTCAGATGGAAGGAGCAATGAAATCACCAGCTGTCCCAGTGACTGTCATAACCCAGGTGAAACACAGGAAGGGAGACCAGACAGACACGCCTGCATTGGTCATATGGAATTGTTCACTACATATCATTTAGGTCCTAGTATCCTGCTGGCCACCTGATGCGAATAACTGTCTCATTTGAAAAGACCCTGATGCTGGGAAAGATTGAAGGCAGGAGGAGAAGGGGACGACAGAGGATGAGATGGTTGGATGGCAACACCGACTCGATGGACCTGAATTTGAGCAAGCCCCAGGCATTGGTGATGGACAGGGAAGCCTGGTGTGTTGCAGTCCATGGAGTCGCAAAGAGTTGGACACGACTGAGCAACTGAACTGAACTGATCCCGCTGGAGATCATTTTAAAAAATGAGAACACAGGAGTCATTTCGATTTGCCATGTTGGATTTATAGTATTCCATGACTTTCCTGTTTTCAACAAACCAAGCAAAGCATTTTTCAAATCTTCAGTAATAAAAATGCCTCAAATGCTATTGAAATTATTTATGTCAAAGAAAACCAAGCTGGTGAGGTCTGCATGGGCACCACAAAATGTACTTTCTGGCCACCAGGTGGCACCCTTGATTAATAAAGGTTAATTAATCCCCATAATCACCATCACCCAACCGTAGCAGCACAAAACTAATTTAGCATGTGCAGCCTCAAGGATTAAGCAAGTTAATCTTGTCCTCATATATCAGGACCTAGTCTTTCATGTTCTCATAAAAGAATGAGAACCTAAAAAACACCATATCTTGTTAGAGCTCTAAGTGTTCAATACATGAACTCCTAGTAAGCCTTACCATTCCTTGATTGCCTAATCAATGAATAAGCAACTTAAAGCAGAAAACTATTCAGAGGTATAGTAACCATTTCCTAAAGAAGAGTCATCTCTGAGAATCGGGGACTTTTTAATTCAACAGCACCCAGTCAGATTCCTGGACGGTTTGCTCAGAAACGGTTGATGGCAAAGAATAGAGGAAATGAGCATATACAAAGGGCAGCGTTCCAAAGTTGAGCGTTTCGAATTTGAGGACATGGTTCTATGGTGTCAGGTAACCCTTTAAACACAAATGCTAAACTATGGCTTGCAGGAGGACCAGGAGCCTGATTATTTACTCTTACATTACCAGCTTCTAAAAGAATATGCAATAAAATTGCATATTCAGCAAATGTTTCCTGAATTTATGATGGACTAAATGACATTCCATGTCCAGTTCTAATTGTTGCTTCCTGACCTGCGTATAGGTTTCTCAAGAGGCAGGTCAGGTGGTATGGTATTCCCATCTCTTGAAGAATTTTCCACAGTTTATTCTGATCCACACAGTCAAAGGCTTTGGCATAGTCGATAAAGCAGAAATAGAAGTTTTTCTGGAACTCTCTTGCTTTTCCGCTAATCCAGCAGATGTTGGCAATCTGATCTCTGGTTCCTCTACCTTTTCTAAAACCAGCTTGAACATCTGGAAGTTCACGGTTCATGTATTGCTGAAGCCTGGCTTGGGGAATTTCGAGCATTACTTTACTAGCGTGTGAGATGAGTGCAATTGGGCAGTAGTTTGAGCATTCTTTGGCATTGCCTTTCTTTGAGATTGGAATGAAAACTGACCTTATATGCAGAGTACATCATAAGAAACGCTGGGCTGGAAGAAGCACAAGCTAGAATCAAGATTGCCGGGAGAAATATCAATAACCTCAGATATGCAGATGACACCACCCTTATGGCAAAAAGTGAAGAGGAACTCAAAAGCCCCTTGATGAAAGTGAAAGTGGAGAGTGAAAAAGTTGGCTTAAAGCTCAACATTCAGAAAACGAAGATCATGGCATCTGGTCCCATCACTTCATGGGAAATAGATGGGGAACCAGTGGAAACAGTGTCAGACTTCATTTTTTTGGGCTCCAAAATCACTGCAGATGGTGACTGCAGCCATGAAATTAAAAGACACTTACTCCTTGGAAGAAAAGTTATGACCAACCTAGATAGCATACTGAAAAGCAGACACATTACTTTGCCAACAAAGGTCCATCTAGTCAAGGCTATGGTTTTTCCTGTGGTCATGTATGGATGTGAGAGTTGGACTGTGAAGAAAGCTGAGCACCGAAGAATTGATGCTTTTGAACTGTGGTGTTGGAGAAGACTCTTGAGAGTCCCCTGGACTGCAAGGAAATCCAACCAGTCCATTCTGAAGGAGATCAGCCCTGGGATTTCCTTGGAAGGAATGATGCTAAAGCTGAAACTCCAGTACTTTGGCCACCTCATACGAAGAGTTGACTCATTGGAAAAGACTCTGATGCTGGGAGGGATTGCGGGCAGGAGGAGAAGGGAACGACAGAGGATGAGATGGCTGGATGGCATCACTGACTTGATGGACTTGAGTCTGAGTGAACTCCAGGAGTTGGTGATGAACAGGGAGGCCTGGCGTGCTGCAATTCATGGGGTTGCAAAGAGTTGGACATGACTGAGCAACTGAACTGAACTGAAACGACATTCACTTAGGGGTTACCACTTTTTGCTCCATATTTTATTAAGCAGCTGAGATGATGCTCGGAGGGTCTGATTAATTAAAAAGTGTTCCAGTCTTTGCTCTAATTCTCCTGCTTCTCAAATATGGAGAACCCAGTTGGGAACCCTTCTCAGTTCAGCATGTGGTCCAGAGCTGCCTAAGTTAGTAAAGTGACCTTTCCGGGCTCTCAGGCTCACCAATTCAATGTTCTTGGAAAGCTGACAATGCCTTTCTGTGAATTAAAAAGACCTTTATTTCTCAGGACTTCCTCCAAAGTCCAGTGCTTCCTAATGCAGGAGCTGTGGTTTGCTCCCTGCTCAGGGAACTAAGATCCCACATGCCTCATGGCACAGCCAAAAAGTTTAAAAAAAAATTAAAAAGTCCAATTCTCCTGGGCTGATGCAGTCCTTCACCAGGGCACCCAATAAGGTGAGCAAAGTGAAGGCTGGACTTGGAACTCGGCAGGGAGCCCATCAGGACATAGCCACCTGAGGCAACACTGGCCTATCTTAAGACTTTGATCAGTCTGGTCCAGAGGGGCATGCCCAAAGAACTCACAACCCAAACCTGATGCCAGGCTCATCGTAGGACAAAATTTTAGAGCAGGTCTTATAATGGACAGACTCTCCCTTCAGTTCCTTTTTAGCCGGACAGGTTGGCTTGGCATATCCAGAAGGCCCTTAAAGGAGTCAACCCCAGAGGGAAGTCTCCCAACAAATGTAAACATCCATTATTTTTACTTCACTGAGATTGCTTTTCTTTGTGGATAACATTTTCCAAGCATTAAGGCTGCCAGTTTACCAAGTGAGAATCTCACATATACAGAAATGGCTTCGTTGAGGCCAAGGCCCACTTAAAGAACCTCTTATTCGTATTTGGTCCCCACCAACCCAGTTATCAACGAATCACAGTTGCAAATAAAGTATTTTGAATTGCAACAGAACAAGAGCTGAGCTAATTACAATAGGAATTTTGAATGTTATGACCCTCCCATTTCACAGGGATGGAGCTGCCTTATATTAAGGGCTTTGGATTCCTTAGAGACGAAATTCTTTGGCTGGTGTCCAGGACAGCCCTGCCTTTCATCATGTTTTGCTCTAGAGAAAATGTTAGAATGATTTCAGATGTAGAAAATTTGCCCATGGTTTTCAAACAAACACTTGCTAGGCAGAGGTTTTAATTTTCAGAAGCAAAAGTTTCAATATTCAGCGGGGATTTTTAAAAGTCATGCATTAATCTGATTCCGATCTTTTGTCATATCTGCTTATTAGCCTGTTCACAACTCAAATTTATAGCTTCAGAACACTACGGCAGATGTTTTCAATATCCCATTTTTCTATCAAAATGGGAAATCCTGGATTTCTAAAACCTAGAGGGAGTTAATGCCATCCTGGACTGAAGGCCAAGATTACACGAAAAGTAATATAATACGTTGTTAAAGTCACTTATAATATAACATAAATATCTTGAACAAGATCAAAGAAACTACCTGATCTGAATTTAATCAAAGTTCAAAGGACTGGTTCCTCTGCCAGATACAGAAATGGAAAAAAATACTTCAGAGGAATTTTTAAATTACACTTTTCATTATATTTTCTCCACTAGGATCCCCAATGATTCACCTCATTTCAACACCAATGTAGTAACTTTCCACAAATAAAAGGTTTTTTACTGAAACTTTTATAGTGCATATAACACAATAGAGACCTCCCCCTCACAAATAAAACCCAAAATCCTAACAACAGCAGCAAAAACAAACAACCTGAAAGGATACATGATAGTCATCCCTGAATGGTACAAGATGAAAAGGGACTTTTTTTTGGTATTATGTAACATACTTTTCAAACACACACAAGTGAAAGAAAGTGAAAGTCACTCAGTCATGTCTGACTCTTTGCAACCCCATGGACTATAGTCCATGGAATTCTCCAGGCCAGAATACTGGAGTGGGTAGCCTTTCTCTTCTCCAGGGGATCTTCCCAACCAAGGGATCAAACCCAGGTCTCCCGCATTGCAGGTAAATTCTTTACCAGCTGAGCCACAAGGGAAGCCCCAAAGTGCGCTTGTCCCACTGAGCCAGCCAGGAAAGATTCCTTCAAAAAAGAAAAGGTGATGCTTACAAAAATAAATCCTCAGAATCTTCTCACTCAAACAAATGACCAGATCAATATAAATTCTAGGCAAGAAGAGAAAGAGCTGGGAGGGAACCTGAGGGGTTGGGTGTGGCTCCCAAAGAACAGGAGTGTAAGCTCCATAAGGGCAGGGACCACCACTGTGTCGTGCATACAGGTGCCCAGCTCAGTGCCAGCCATGTGAATACTGCTTGAATGAGAAAGTGGTCGATGAATGGAGGAGAAAATCTGCCCTTGACAGTCAGGTTTGAGGAGAGAGTCAGATAATGAATGCAGCAAGAGCAAAGGAAAGTAAGGCTTGAACAATTCTTCAGTTATAAAGAGCATGTTTAATAGTTGTGGTCTTTATACTCTGGACAAATAATTTTTTTTTTCTAAAGTAAGATTTAACTTTTTAGAGAGTTTTACATTTACAGGTAATCTGTATATCCCCCGTGCTCACACATGCATAGTCTCCCCCATCATCAACGCACCCCATCAGAGTGGCGCATATGGTACAATGGAGGAACCTACACTGATACACCATAACCGCCTCAAATCCACAGTTTCCGTTACAGTTCATTCTTGACTTTGGATAAATGTGTAATGACATGTATCCCTCATTGTGGTAGCATAAGCAAGTTTTCAACTTTCCTAAAAAGCAAAATAAAAGTATGTCTGTGAAATGACAGAAAATATATACAGCTATCCCTCGCTATCTGTGGGAGATTTAGTTTCAGCACTCTGCTCAGATACCAAAATCTGGATGCTCAATTCGCTTATATAAGATGGTACAATACAGTCAGCCCTCCCTGTGTGTGGGTTGTGAGTCTGCAGATACCAGAGGCCAACTGCAGAGTCTCTGCTCCCAGTTCCTGGCCCAAAGCTCCACAACTCTTTACAATCTTCTAAATGACAGAAGCAGCAGGAGCATCTTTTGTCCTAATATCTGGATTCCCTGGTGGCTCAGATGGTAAAGAGTCTGCCTCCAATGTGGGAGACCCGGGTTTGATCCCTGGGTGGGATGATCCACTGGAGAAGGAAATGGCAACCCACTCCAGTATTCTTGCCTGGGAAATCCCATGGACAGAGGAGCCTGGCGGGCTACAGTCCATGCGGTCACAAAGAGTCAGACACAACTGAGCAACTTCCCTTTCTTTCTGTTCTTTGACCTTAGTTCTGACAAAAATGGGCTTGCCAGGACACGCTAGTGGTAAAGAACCCCCCTGTCAATGCAGGAGACATAAGAAACATAGGTTCGATCCCTGGGTCTGGAAGATCCCCTAGTGGAGGGCAAGGCAACCTACTCCCATTCTTGCCTGGAGAATTCCATGGACAGAGGAGCCTGGTGGGCTACAGTCCATAGGGTCACAAAGAGTTGGACAGGACTGAAGCGACTTAGTGCTTGCACACACAAGCACGCGTGCACACACACACACACACACCCCCCACAAAGCTGCCTTGGAATTTCCTAGGTGACAACAGTATCTTTTGTTGTAACAAGGTGACTCTTAGTGAGCTCCTAAATGGGGACGGGTCACCAGAAAGATCAAACCATGATTGAATCTTTCAGCACCACTCTCCATCCTCCAGGAAGGGGAGAGGGATTAGAAGTGGAATTAATGATGGGCCATGCCTCCGTGATGAAGCCTCCATAAAAATACCAGAGGACAGGATTTGGTGGGGTTCTAGGGAGCTGGAGTGCCCAAAGAGGGCATGGGAGTTCCAACCCACATACTTAGCCCTAAGTATCTCTTCCATATGAAGCTCATTTTTATGCTTTATTATACCCTTTTCCAATAAACCAGTAAATGTAAATAGGTGTTCCCCTGAACTCTGTGAACCATTCTAGCAAATTTTCAAACCTAAGGAGAAAGTCATGGGAACCCAGATTTACAGTCAATCAGTCAGAAATAGAGGTTGCAGCCCAAGACTTGTGAATGGCACCTGAAGTTTGGAAGGATCAGAGCCCACTATCTCTAAGCAGATAGTGTGAGAACTGAATTAAATGACAGCAGCAGTCTTCAACCTTTTTGGCACCAGGAACCGATTTTGTGGCAGACAATTTTCCCATGGACCAGGGGTGGGGGAATGGTTTCGGGATGATTCAAGTGCATTAAATTTATTGTGCACCTCACTTCTATTATTATTACATCAGCTCCACCTCAGATTATCAAGTGTTAGATGCCAGAGGTTGAGGACCCCTGAATTACAGGACACCGAGCTGGTGCTGAAGAGGATAGCTTGGTATAGGGGAAAAAAGCCCATATATCTGGTGTTAGTAGTGTTGAGTGTGGTGGTGTGAGAGCCAACGGGAGACACAGGAGGAGTGTGTTTTTCCCCAAGGTCTTCTTGGAAGGGGGCCTGATAAGAACACCATGACCAGTAGGAAGATACTGCCATAACTTGGCATGACTTTAGAAAGATCTGGCCTGAATCATAAAAAGGGAAATGGAAAGAGCAGGAAGCAGAGCAGAGGAAAACTAGTCAGCAAATCCTACAATGGAGGCAAGATGGGGAAAGGGAAGCATTTCAGTCCTTTCCCACAGGTTTGTTTCTGGATAACCGGAAGACATGTTTTTACTCTTATAAGCAACTTATCGATCCATCCATCCAACAAATATTCACTGGCACTACCATACAGGAATTCTCAACCTCATAAAAAGGAACACTGCTTATTTCTCTGAGCCCTTTCAGTTTATTGAGTTCCTGTTATGTTCCAGAATCTATGCAGGCACTGAGTTAGGATAAAAAAGATAGTCTCTACCCTGAACTGATGAGGAGGTAGAAAATAAAAATTAATGTTGTTTCTTCAGCAGCATCTGCGCGCTTAAAAAAAAACCACTCCCTCACTGTTGCTTCAAGATCCCCCTTTGTCCTAACTCCAAACAGGGTTTGGGCCCCACAGAGACATAAAGATCTGGCCAGATCCACTGGTCTTAAGTGGCCAAAATAAAGGCAGAATTTACAAGTTTCTCTTCTTAAATTGTCACTTTATTTTACTACTTAAAAAAAAAAAATCTGATCTTAAGCATTTCATTACACAATAGACATTTTCTTGGATCCTATTTTGAGTTGAGCTTAAAAAAACATTATTAAGAATTTAGTTGGAAATTTTACTACAATGAAGGAAGAGAGAGCCTAAAAAAATAACCACTAAAAACCCAAATTAGGTTCTGAAGAAAACACTGCATGACAACAGGCTGGTTGTTTGAACAGGAGGCAGGACTGCTGTATCTGGGGATTTCCAGTTACCTCTCTCTAGAAGAATTCCAAAAGACACCATCTTATCTGCACTCCATCCCTGCATTTCTCAATCTTCCCTTCCCCAGAAGCCAAAGTGGGCACAAATCTACTTACACCAAGCCGGGCAGGAATCCTTCCCTTTCTCTGCCCAATAAATCAAAGTTGTCAGGAGTTGCCTCAAATAGTCTCACTCTTTCTCTCTGTGCCCCTGGAATTTCTAAAATGGAAATCAAAGTACTTCCCTCATAGGGTTGTTGGGAGGATTAAATCATTGAGTTTGTTTATCCAAAGATGAGGATCCAGATAATTCACACATCTGAATTGATGCTAACTTTAGACCTAAAGTCCAACTTCTAAAAAATCTAAATGCATAGACAGGGGCACTTTGATAACTAAAGCAGAAATATCTTGCAAGGAAAAGGAAAATCAGAACATGACAAAAAGGAGTATTGGAAAGTCAGAGTTTTAAGTAAAAAGACATATAAAACAAACTGTTGGCATCAATTCCCATATGTCCTTAGGATTATATGATCACAGATTCTTCAGTTAATACTATTTGTGTTGCTGGGGCAGGACATTTCACCTCTCTGGAGAAGAGAACATCCCTGAAATTCTCTCTCTCAATGTTGTCCTTTAGGCTAAAGATATTTTGGTTAAAAGGATGCTTTAAATGTATCTTAAAATCAACAAAAATTATTTCCTAAATAGCTTTCAAGTGATCCCAAACTGACCCAGATATATTGGGTGCACTAAATTATGAATTATTAATTAAAGACTCACTCGTCAGGACTTCCTGGGGGTCCAGAGGTTAAGAATCCGCCTGCCAGTGCAGAGGATATGGGTTTGCTCCCTAGTCTGGGAAAATCCCATATGCTGCTCAGGAAATAAATCTGTGTGCCACAACTACTGAGTCTGCACTCTAGAGCCTGTGTTCCGCAATAAGAGAAGCCACTGTGATGAGAAGCCCTCACACCTCAACAAAGAGCAGCCACTACTTGCCACAGCTAGAGAGAGCGCGTGGACAGCAACAAGGCCCAGAGAAGCCATAAAACAACAACAACAACAACAAAAACTCACTCATTGACCTCAAGGGGTTTATAATCAAATTAAGGAATCAATATTCAAGGCATACAAATATTAGCAAATAAACAAGACACCAAATAAATCTGTACTAAGTCACACTGCACGGATACTAAGGATCAAGGAGAACTGAAGTAATCAGAGATGGCTTTGGAGGGATGGGGGACTCAGGTCAGGGGGAGGAAGGGAAGAATCTGAATCAATGGAAGAAAAGGCACAGAATGAATATGAAGTCTTTGCTTTACAAAGTCTATGTTCTTTCTTTAACTTTAGTTCTGACTTTGCAACCTTGAACAAGTCATTTATTACCTTTACCTTTCAATAAATCCACAATTATTAAGAGTCTACTATATATAAAGTATTGTACATCATTTAAATAATGTAGATTTTCCAAGTTAAGAAATGGCAGGGGGGTTTAAGATTAAAGAAAACACAGTTCAAAACTAACTCCAATCTCATATCATCTTGGTTATAAAACAATGAAACAAGTGAAACCTGTTCTCTTAAAGAGAATTTTTAAAACTTGCTGTTGCTATTTCACCATTCATCAATTAAAATCAAACCCAGCATGAAACCTACATTAAACACATGTGTAACTTTTACTTGGATCAGTCAGTGTGGGAAAAAAATATTTTTACATGAAAATTTCAGAACCTTGCTCCATTCTTCTCCCATTTGAAAACCATAGTTGTCTTTTGCCACTAAAAACAGTACTTAATTCGACAGCTGTAGAAATAGCCTGAGCCCTTCAATAGCTCATTTATGATAAAGCATTGAATTTATCTAGCAAAAACACAACACATGCATGGGCACTTCCTTTTGCCCTGTGTATTCTAAATCTCTGCCAATTGCAGAGGAAAGAAAGTACAGATGGACAGGATATCCTGAAATTATTTGGTTTGCCTTATGTCAGTCCAGAGAGAAATCCAGTGCCTGATTCACAGCGAGAAATTCAAATTAAGTACAAATATCTAGGGTAGCCAGTCCTGGGGCTGAAGGCAGGCATTCCTCACCAGTGGTTCACCAGGGAAGCTTGGAAGGATGGCTTTGCCTAAAGGGAAATCAAGAAATCTTGGCTTTCTAGAATTCACTTCCCTCAGTCCATTAAGCTCTTGGCTTAAGAGAAAGTGATTAAGGATAAAAGCATGCATGCCACTTCTTAAGAACACTAACAGGAACCAAGTACCTCAAAACCTATTACATAAAATTACAACTGACTGAATTTAGAGTTGTGGAGGCATTTGAATATTCTTGTGTATTTGGACACAATTCCTTTAAAAAAAATTTTTTTTTTGGTATGCAGGATCTTAGTTCCCAGACCAGGGATTGAACCTGTACCCCCTGCATTGGGAGAAGGGAGTTTTAACCACAGACATACAGAGAAGTTCTAGAAACAACTCTTTTTTTTTTTTTTTTTTTTTAACTTTACATAATTGTATTAGTTTTGCCAAATATCAAAATGAATCCACCACAGGTATACATTAGAAACAACTCTTAACGGTACTATATATATATTAAGGTATTGCACATCCAATACATTGCCATAAATACCACAGAGGACCTAATAGTATGTGTTTGATACTATGCTTGGTACTGAGACTATATTGGCTTTTTTGTGATGCCAAACAACTTAATCACTATAAACCTGTTATTTCATCTATGTAAATATGTGAAATATGCATAGCTATGGTGAAGATTTAAAGAGCCAATGAATATAAAGTCCTGAGCCTCCATTCAAATCATAGCTTTCTTTTCCTTCTTTTTTAAATGACTACATTGGTAAACAAGACATGCAGCCTGGTAATCTTGAAGCTGTAGAAGATACAGACAATGGCCTGACATAGTGACAGTGATGATGATGATGATAAGGATCTAATAATAGCAACTAATACTTATTTAGACTTTACTATGAGCAAGGCTGGTGGCTCAGAAGTGTCTGCCTGCAGTGTGGGAGAGCCGGGTTCAATCCCTGGGTTGGGAAGATCCCCTGGAGAAGGAAATGGCAACCCACTCTAGTACTCTTGCCTGGAAAATTCCATGAAAATTCCTGGAAAATTCCAGGAGCCTGGTGGGTTACAGTCCATGGGGTCGCAAAGAGTCGGACACGACTGAGCAACTTCACTTTCACTATGAGCAAGGCATTACTCTAAGCACATAGCTCATCAATCAATCCTTATAACAACTCTCTGAAGTAAGTGACTAGGGCCATGGTGAAAAAGTGAAAGTGTTTTAAGTGGCTCAGTTGTGTCTGACTCTTCGTGAACCCATGGACTGTAACCTGCCAGGCTCCTCTGTCCATGGAATTCTCCAGGCAAGAATACTTGACTGGGCAGCCATTCCCTTTTCTAGGGGATCTTCATAACCCAGGGATCAAACCCAAGTCTCCTGCATTGTAGAAGATTTACCATCTGAGCCACCACGTAAGCCCCAGGGTCATGGTAGTTGATATTCAAATATGTGGGAATGATCCTCTAAACCTCGTTCTTGAGTGGCTGGAAAAGCACCTTCTAGGAATTAATAATATTAAGCAGGTAAAATGACCCAAGGTTGTGGGGCTGGGACAGTAAAAGAAGTTCTGAGCAAAACAAATTAACATGTAGGAATGCCCAGAGCAGAGAATGCACATGGATGATCGAAGAACTGGAAGAAGCTCAGTTCTGGTGATGTCTATGTGAGGCCACCAGCAATGTATAAATTCCTGTGTTAGGAAAAGCAGCTACTGGACAGATAGAAAAACAGAAGTGTTCTCAGGAAAGGCAGGGTGTCCTCAGCGTGACAGGAGTTCCTTGGTTGGTAATCTGCCAGAGAAGCCCACCTGTTAGCAGCAGCCTGTACTGGGGAATCCTCTGAACCGGCTTGAGCAGGTAGTGCTTGAGGGCCAGATTAGCACAGCGTGGGCTCATCTGAAAGGAAAGGCATCCAAAGTAAACACAAACATTTTCCTCCAAAGCAAGAGACCCAGACTCAAGTGCTCAGGAAGCCAAGTTTTAAATAGCCAGCAACTCTGGGAGGGGGTTCATGGAGATACTCCCTTTATTTTAAGGCACAACTCCTACACTGAGAGGGAGACCAGAGCTGACTCACCATGGAGCCCACCCTCTCTTGCAGATAGGTCTCCGAAATCACTGACTCGTGAGGAAATTCACAGCCCAGAAATAAAACTACTGGGAACTGGATTCAAATAAACATCAGAGCCTGTTGTCAATATACTCATGATAACAACAGTTGGTACTGGGGAGAAGGCAGAAATTAAAGTCAATCTGAAAAACAGCCTTGCTAAACAAACCTCTTGTAAGCCTGAAGAATGTAAACTTTCTCAGATGAATGGCTACAAAGGCCAGCCCCAAATCACACTGTCTATGGAAACATTTGATTCTGGAACCCTTTTGACTTGACCATGAGGACATTTGATTCTGCCTTTAAAGTTGTTTTCTGTAGTATGTATAACAGATACTGGTGCCCAATTTTGAGCCCCACCTCCAATCTCCATAACAGGTATTAACTGTGGGGAGACAACAAAATGGCCAAGGGAAAATGTCCCCGCATCCTAAGATGTTCTGGGGTTCTTACACAGCTCAAGTGAGAAGGGAAGAGTTTTTTCAAATTTGTTCAGAGGGTTCTATTTGTTTCTAAATATATACCTCCAGGGTCTGGTATGCAGGATAATTATGAAAGCATAATGATAATGCATGTTAAGAAAGCATCTGTTGTGCAAGCCTCATTAGACACTGGACAGTTAACTTTCCCTGGTCTTATGTTTTTTTTTGCTGCCAAGGCAACAGAACAACTCACTGGACACTGATGAGAACCTGGGCCACAGCTATATATATATATATCACACTTCCATTCTTAACAGCATGAAGACTTCAGAAGAAAGAAAAAGAGGGAAGAAAAGTCAACACATAATTTCAAAGTTTAATTACCATACAAATTAGAAGAAATAAGCAGTATCTTAATACTTCTAAAACTTTTCTAGTTTGGTATAAATGGAATTTACTGATAGTTTTAGCTTCAAAACAGAGAAAGTGGTAGCAAAACAGAGGATGGTAGCAAAAATACCTCAAATTCTCTAACAACAGCAGCAAAACCTGGGTTTTTCTTGCACTGCTCATCCAACAAAGCTATATTCTTATCAAATTCTTTGATGTATGTGGAATACATTTTTAGATATGGTCCCTTCTTTACAAAGATATCAGCAATTCTTTGTTGTTCCGTCCTAAGGAGTGAGAAGGGATAGACAAGAAAAAGAGTTATTACAGGATCCAAAATATATCCACTGATAAGCAGAGTCCCATTTCCAAGCCATCTGTTTATCCTTTTTTCCTCTTCTTGTAAGAAATATCCCCTAATGCCCACTCTTTCCCATTTTGATTGTCATCATTATATTTTGCCTGGACTCTGCCAGTCCTGACTGGTCTGCCAGTCCTGACTGGTCTTTCCTGCTTATGTACAGCCAGAGACTTTAGAAAATTCAGATGAATCTCTAAGATAATTTTTTGTAAGAAGAATGATAAAGTACGGACAGGGAAATTCTTTGTAATTACATTTTATTTTAGCATGCCTTTAAAAGAGAGCTTTTAGTCACTCCTCAGTCCTTAAACTGTGTAATTATAGTTTTAATCACTCCTTAGCCCTTAAACTGTGTAAGTATAAATTTTATACATAGGCCGTAGTGAAGTATTAACCACTACTTAGCATATTTTCCCAACATGTAGAGGCAAGATATTTCCGAAACAGGCCCAGGTATTTTCCTGGATTATATATAAATAAAACTTAGAGGGAAATTTTTTTATCATGAAAGTAGGTGATACACAATGTTGTTCTAATAATTTGGTGGTTACCCATGAACTTCAACAGTAAATCCAACCCCCTAAACCAAACTCACCACACATTTCCAAAGATGTCACCAAACTTTCTATTACTGTCTAAATATCATAATACTGTCTAAATATCATAACGGGCTTCCCTGGTGGCTTAGATGGCAAAAAGAATCTGCCTGCAATGTGGGAGACTGGGGTTTGATCCCTGAGTCAAGAAGACCCCCTGGAGAAGGAAATGGCAACCCACTCCAGTATTCTTGGCTGGAGAATTCCATGGACAGAAGAGCCTGGTGGGCTACAGTCCATAGGGTCACAAAGAGTCAGATAGGACTGAACGACTAACACACAAATACGGGTAGTGGCAGTCAACCTTTGGTATTGTTTTCTGGTTGTGAAATCTACAGCACCTACAATGATGTCATATATGTGTAAATTTTCTAAACCAAACAGAAAAATCTCCCTATTCTCTCGGTTAACGGCCTCCTTTAGGAAATGCAGTTTCCTCTTTTTGAGGTTCCAAAAAGAGAGACATTTAAAAATGTTTCCAACGTGAATATGTCAACTAAACCCTCCTCCCAGTCTCAAAAATCTTGATTATCAAAGGGCACCTATAGAAAGTTAAATTGGCCAAATATAGGCCCTTCTTGCTTTTGAGACAACATTACTAAAGAACTAAAAAATGTAGTGTACTGAGCTCAGTGCCCCAGTGAATTCTGGCCATCTAATGTGATCAATCTAGGGGACTTCCCTGGCAGTCCAATGATTAAGACTACAAGCCTCCACTATGCAGGGGCATAGGTTCAATCCCCAGTCGGGGAAATAAGATCCTGCATGATGTGCTGTGTGGTCAAAAATAAATAAATAAATTGATCAATCTACAGGTAATTGCCAAGAAAATTCAACATATTGAATAAACACAATGTAAGGAACAACAAATCTTTGTCACATGCAGGTCCCTTCTGCCTTTATCTAAAATTGGAAACTCTGGGAAAGCTGGTCGGCCCATTTTTACCAGTTTGACATTCTTTCCTCCAGCTCCTTCAGGAGATCCCGATTGAGCTCATACAGCTGAGGTAAGTAGTACAGGATCTGGTTTAGGATCCGGTCCTCAATCACTGGTTTCCCAAGTTGCCTGGAAGCATGGGCTACTGCATCCCGGAAATCCTGTTACAGTTCGGAGGAGGAAAAACAATGTACACACACATACCACTTAATATAATGCAAAGCTTTTCCCCCAGTCACTGTCTTTACCACAACAATATGAACTGTAAACTGTATTTCCCATGTAGAGTTCAAATTGAAAGCACCCACTTCCTCTTACCCCACTTACTTGGATAAGAAAGTACATACACACGCGCGCGCGCACACACACACCCACCCCCCCACCCCCCACCCCCCCCCGGGTGGCTGGGGTGGATATTTGGTTTTTAAACAGAACATGATGTTTCTCTTAAATCTTTTGGTTTGCTCTCCAAACTTAGCAATTATATTAAGGAGGTATCTGCAAATTATACCAGAACTCTTAAGTAGTCCTCAAAATTATTCCAATACTGCTATATGAACAAAATCCATTTATTTAAAAGTCCCCAGAAGATCTTAATTAATTTTACATTGGGAGCATCCTTTTGTCCACTTTCAGTAATTATTTGCCAACTGCTGGAACATTCTAACTGAGGCATTTGGAGGGTGATACATTCTTGATAATCAAAGAATATTGGATGTAAGCCCTTGTTCCTATTCTACTGTATTTCATTGAGCTAGCTCCATTTTACTCATCTGTTAAATGGGTTGTAAGACTTTAATTAGATACTGCACACAAAGCTTTCTGCAATGTATTTGGCACACAGACGCAACAAAACATTTTAACTCTGGACTTGAAACTCTCTCTTCCCTCTATCCAAACTCCCCATAAATTCACCAGAATTTATAGAAATTAAAAATTTTTCTCATCACACATTCTTTTTCCTTGACTTTTCCCTATAATAAGACTATTTATACCATGTTTTAAGACAGGTCCACCTTACCCCACCCTCTCTCTCCAGAGAACTTGGAAAGGGTGAGGCTGGAGATGGTACCTGGCCAGAATTCAATATATCTTCAGGCCTACCCTAAGGGGATAAGTAAGATAATAGTAAACTGTATCACAGTCCTGAGGATTCAAAAAAAGATTGTTCCTTCTTAGAAAGGAATTTAATTAAAAACCTTAAGGCAAAGGTTGGGTAAAACAGACTCTTTACTAGGCTTTACCTTTTTTCTCCTTTCTAACTGCTTCCCTTTAGGAATTCACTGGGCAAATCAAAAATCAAAACAAAGACCCTGATTTCTACCCTGATCCCTTTTAATAGCTACCCCATACATACACACACTAACCATTAGTATCAGTATTTCTTGAGCTTCTTGTGAAGGACAACAAACTCACATCTAATTTGAAGTAAATAAAAGCTGCCAGAGTAATGAAAATAAAAACAACAGTAAACAAATGGAACCTAATTAAACTTAAAGTTTCTGCAAAGCAAAGGAAACCATAAACAAAAGGAAAAAACAATCCACAGAACGGAAAAAATATTTGCAAATAAAGTGACCTACAAAGAATTAATCTCCAAAATATACAACTAGCTCATGCAGCTCTATGTCAAAAAAAACAAACAATCCAATCAAAAAATGTACAGATCTAAATAGGTATTTCTCCAAAGAAGACATACAGATATCCAAGAGGCTCATGAAAAAATGCTCAATATAACCAATGATCAGAAAAATGCAAATCGAAACTACAGTGAAGTATTACCTCATACTTTATTTTATTTGACTCCAAAATCACTCCAGATGGTGACTGAAGCCATGAAATTAAAAGACGCTTGCTCTTTGGAAGAAAAGCTATAACAAACCCAGATAGCATATTAAAAAGCAGAGACATTACTTTGCCAACAAAAGTCTGTCTAGTCAAAGCTATGGTTTTTCCAGTGGTCATGTATGGATGTGAGAGTTGGACTATAAAGAAAGCTGAGCGCAGAAGAATTGATGCTTTTGAACTGTGGTGTTGGAGAAGACTCTTCAGAGTCCCTTGGACTGCAAGGAGATCCAACCAGTCCATCCTAAAGGAAATGAGTCCTGAATATTCATTGAAAGGACTGATGCGGAAGCTCAAACTCCAAAACTCTGGCCACCTGATGTGCAGAACTGACTCACTGGAAAGGACCCAGATGCTGGGAAAGATTGAAGGCGGGAGGAGAAGGGGACGACAGAGGATGAGATGGCTGGATGGCATCACCGACTGAATGGACATGAGTTTGAGTAAGCTCCAGGAGCTGGTGATGGACAGGGAGGCCTGGCGTGCTGCAGTCCAAGGGGTTGTAAAAAGTCAGACACAACTGAGTGACTGAACTGAATCACCTCATACAGGTCAGGATGGCACCATCAAAATATCTACAAATAATAAATGCTAAGAGTCTGTGGAGAAAAGGGAACCCTCCTACACTGTGGGTGGGAATGTAAATTGGTACAGCTACTAGGGGAACAGTATGGACGCTCCTTAAAATACTAACAACAGAACTACCGTACGATCCAGTAATCCCATTCCTGGGTATCCATCAGGAGAAAATCATACTTCAAAAGGATACATGCAAATGTTTATTGCAGCACTATTTGCAATAGTGAAGAAATGGAGGGGACCTCCCTAGTAGTCAAGTGGTTAAGATCCTTGTTTCCACTGCAGAAAGCAAGGGTTCGACCCCTGGTTGAGGAACCAGATTTTGTGATTCTGCATGTCACCCCATACAACCAAAGGGAAAAAAAAGAAAAAATGACTCCTCTTCTAAGGTATATTTTAGACAAGTCAAATGCTATGCTCGACAAGTGCTAATAAACCCTTCACTTAGTGCTCAGTGTGTTCAGTTGTGTCCAGCTCTTCATGATTCCATGCACTGTAGCCCACCCAAGGAATTTTCCAGGCAAGAATACTGGAGTGAGTTACCATTTCCTCCTGCAGGGGATCTTTCCCCGTCTCCTGTGTCTCCTGCATTGAAAGGTGCATTCTTTACCACTGAGCCACCTGGGAAGCCCTCAGTACCTTTATCAACCCAAAAGAGTCATATTAACCCATAGGAACCAAACTACTTCCACCAGTAACTAAAGAACTACTTTTACAACTAATTACTGTAATATAAAATAAGAATTCATTACTTGTATAAACTAAAATTCAGAAAACCACACAAAAGAACTCCACAAACCAAATGGATTGGGGCCAAATTCCACCTCCAAACAGCTTGTTTTTATCAGCACTCACATATAGTAAGAGAAAATAGAGCTAACTTAACATTTTTGATAGTCATCAGGATTTCCATCAGGCAGAACTATAGAGAATGTGTTTACATATCACAAATAACATCCTCAACTGTAAATATACTCAAAGCACTATAGTTAAACATCTTCTATGGCATTTTTCATTTTCCCAGTTCAACGACTAATGTAATTAAGATGCAAGAGTTCCTTTTTCAGCAAAACAAGAAGCACTGTCCTTTCTTCTGATAGGTTCAATGATGGATATGTTTGTCCCCTGGCAGGAGGATAACTTTTATTTTCCAGTTAGAAGGCATTTCCTCAGCCAGGACAGTGACAGCAGACATTAGCTGCTAAGCAGCTTAAGGACCTGTTTGACACAGCTTTGCTAGACTCTGCATTCCATGGCTGCTACCACTGCCAAAAAGGAAACTGGTTTATTTAAGACACAGTCACAGAGACCAGTTAGTATGCTGCGCTGACAAGTAAGGTGGTCACCTCTAACTGGGGGTCCTTGACACACACCTGGCAAAACTGTGGGGTTTTTTTTGAGTATTACTGAGTAATGTCAGCAGTTCTGCAGGAACGAATGGCCCAAGATGCCATTTTGGGGGGTTGTACTGTGCTTTTCTTGGAAGAAAAGCTATGACCAACCTAGACAGCATATTAAAAAGCAGAGACATTACTTTGCCAACAAAGGTCCGTCTAGTCAAAGCTATGGTTTTTCCAGTACTCATGTATGGGTGTGAGAGTTGGACCATAAAGAAACTGAGCACCAAAGAACTGATGCTTTTGAACTGTAGTGTTGGAGAAGACTCTTGGAGTCCCTTGGACTGCAAGATCAAACCAGTCAATCCTAAAGGAAATCAGTCCTGAATATTCATTGAAAGGACTGATGCTGAAGCTGAAGCTCCAATACTTTGGCCACCTGATGTGAAGAGCCAACTCACTGGAAAAGACCCTGATGCTGGGAAAGATTGAAGGCAGGAGAAGAAGCGGACTACAGAGGATGAGATAGATGGCATCACCAACTCAATGGACATGAGTTTGAGTAGGCTCTGGGAGTTGGTGATGGACAGGGAAGCCGGGCATGCTGCAGTCCATGGGGTCGCAAAAAGTTAGACACAACTGAGCGACTGAACTGAACTGTGAGGCATGCAGGACCTTAGTTCCCAGACCAGGGATTGAACCTGTGACCCCTGCAGTAGAAGCACTGGATCTTAACCCTTGAACCACCAGGGAAGTCCCCCATGATGTATTTTTTTAAAATTATGACAGCATGTCAAAATAAAAGAGAAATAATTATAAGAGCAAAAGAAGAATGTTTATGATGACCTTCTTAACTGCACAGGGCAGCCCTGGCCCCCATCTCATTTCCCCACCCTGTGGGCCACCATCCCCTGAAAGCCATGTGCAGTGGCCACAACGCCAGATGTAACTAAGTCACACAGGAACTACACACAATCTAACTTCTCAGCTCTTCATGAACCTCAACCACTGCCAAACATGTGCCACTGGAAGGAGCAAAAAAATATTTTTAATAGAAAGGATGATTACAACATATGTCTGGTTCTTCTTCTAAATGCTAACAGCCAGGATAATTTGGCAAAGTGTGGTGACACTGAAGAGCCAGAGGCAAAACTATTTTGGGGCAGAAGAATCTGAAGTCGCCAACACCCCCTTGAATAAGTCAGTGAGGACACAGGACCATAGGACTAGTACTTTCAGTTAGATCCAGAGTATACTTTTTCACACTGGAAAAGCTGAGGAATTAAAATAAATGGGTGGAGGGGAGCTATAGTACAAAAATGTTAGGTGCTGGCATCCCTGGTGGCTCAGTGGTAAAGAATCTGCCTGCCAATGCAAAAGACAGGGGTTTGATCCCTGGTCCAGGAAGATCCCACATGCTGTGGAGCACCTAAGCCCGTGTACAACTACTGAGCCTGTGTTCTAGAACCCAGGAGACAGAATTACTGAAGCCCACATGCCCTGGAGCCCATGTCCCACAAGAGAAGGCCGCGTATAGGCAATAGAGAGGAGTCCCCGCTTGCTGCAACTAGAGAAAAAGCCCATGCAGCAACAAAGTCCCAGCACAGTCAAAAATAAATAAAAATAAAATTATTTTTAAAAGTTAGGTAAATGAGTGAGTTTTTTAAAATATCTACTACATATACTTCAGTCTATCCTTCTAACATAAAACCTACCAAAGAGTCTGTATGCAAAACCAGTTTCTAATCACCACCAACCTGGCCTTTTTATAAATAGAAATGGGTGCCTCAATTAAAAAGTGTAGTATAATATTATTCTTAATAATTTGAAGAAAACCTACAACCAGATCAACTTAAAAAAAAATACTCAGTTCCTGTGAGGTATTAACATACTAGTCTTACCACCTCTGATCTCCTGGGCAAAAGCAAGCAAAAATCAATGCAAACAAAATCGAGGCTGAACATTTTAACGTAATGAAGCACAAAACAGATGGCCTTGTTCATCAGGTCAGACTTTATATCCCCAGGGCCAAAGAGAAGCAAGTGACTTAATGACGAGCTGTCCTGACTGGCATGACCCGACCTTAGGGCATTACTTAACCACTATGATGACACAGTGAATTACAAAGACCAAATGGATATATGGGCAGACAAGGGGCTCTGTAGAGCTCCCTTCCTATATGAAGGGCACTAATCAATTCATATTAAGCAAAAGCAAAGGAGCTGCTAAGATCAGAGAGCTATGATAAATAAGCAAAAGGCAGTGTGATGCTATGAAGTACAAGTGGGGATGGGGGGTAGGCTCCACATTAATAACTTGATTTTGTTCTAAAATGAAAATGTTTGACCAAGGAAGTTACTGCTCGCTTTCTCTATGTTCAGACCTGGTGATAATCTGAAAGCAAGCCAATAACTCAAAGATACACCAGAGCCTGTACAGCACCGCAGACATTCCAAGTAACAACTTTTAATCAGTTTCTGAACATTCACTTAGCACGTGGGTTCAAAGGGACCAGAATTTAAAGTCTGGCTTTGCCATTTAGTAATGGGGTACTTTTGGCAGTTAGGTCACTTTCTTCACTTAAAAAACAGACATGACACCCATTTGACAGGGTTGTTATGAGGACTGAAACAGATAATTTATGTAACACAGCACTCTGCAAGGCGCACAGAGAACACTCAGTAGACAGCCATTTATTTCATTAAAGGAGATTCAGTTATTTTAAATGACCACCATTTACAATCACAAGTCCCCGGAAACTTGGAAAAAGAGCTCTCAAACAGAGGTCTATAAACAGAAGGAAACATCAAAGCAACGTGAGGAAAACCAACAGTCCAGTGGCAAGACAGAGACACATTTAACAATGAACTTCATTCAGTGAAGGAAGCCACTCAAAACTGAAAGTTTGGTGTCCATGTCAACATACAACACAGGAGGATGCTTCACAAATAAAAAACAAATAATAATTAAATAGTTCACAAAACTGAAAAGAGACAGTGTATGTGGTAAAACAAGACGGTCATTTTAATATGGTAATAACTGGAGGCTTCTATGAGGAAGTCTTTTATTCTTTTTATAATGCATTTTTTTAAAAAAGATATATTCTATTTACTAACAAACACCTGAATGCCCAAAGTAACTCTGCCTCTAACTCTGTGGATTTTAATTGGGAGTCTTCTCAAATCTTCAGGGTAATATATATCCCAGCCTAAGGAAATTGGTGGAACAAAGATGCCTCATTACAAGTACCACTTATCTACAACTTAACCAGCCCATCTTTGTTCGAAAGACCTCAAAGTCTCTGATCATTCTCTCTTAAGATGTATTATTTAAATCATGCTGTTTAGACATTTATAAAATGAGTTTATAGATACATCTATTTAACCAGTCTCCCAGCAGACAGCAAATCAGATAACAAAAACAAAACAAAACCAAAAAAAACATTGTATCATTTGTACTTAATTATATTAGATGTCTAAGGTGTTTTACCTTGAAAATGGTACTTATAAACAATATTATGGAAACCTCTGGATTGGACAACTTCTGATACAAAAAGAAATATAATTAGAGCTCTATCAAACCAAGAATTATTCATCACTTTCTTATCATTCATTTAATAGATATTAATTTAGTGGGATAACACTAACAAAACAGACAAAAATCCCTGCTTTCACAGAGCTTACCTTCTAATGGAAAAAGAAACCTAGGAGGGTATTTTTCAGAAACAAATTCTATTTTGATTGATTTGAGTAAAAGTTTACTTGGTAACAACAAAATTAAATAGTACAGATTTTAACTGATACAAATAATTCTAAATAACAGCACATTAACCTGAAGAATGTCCACTTCACCTGCAGCTAACACTAATTAAGTGCCTAACATTTATTTTGTATGATCACATTTAACCATCACACCAAATGTGGTTATTATTCCCATTTTCAAGAAGAAACCAAGGCTTGATTAATTTCTCCAAGAGCATAGTTAGTGGCAGGAGCACAATTCTTAACCACTAGCCAATTAGTCACAGTCATTCATTCAATAACATTTACTGGGGGCCTTCCACACAATAGGAATGATGGGAAACTCAGAAGATATCCCTGGGTTGGGACGATCTCCTGGGAAAGGGAGGCAACCCACTCCAGTATTCTTGCCTGGAGAATCCCATGGATAGAGGAGCCTGGCAGGCTACAGTCCATGGGGTCACAAAGAGTTGGACACGACTGAGCAGCTAACACTTTCACTTTTTTTCTTTTCTGAAACTATAGGATTGCTGCCCTCACCTAGCTTACTCATTTTAGAAAGTGAAGTAAAGTGAAAGTCGCTCAGTCGTGTCCGACTCTGTGACTCCACGGACTGTAGCCTGCCAGGCTTCTCTGTCCAAGGGATTCTCTAGACCAGAACACTGCAGTGGGCTGCCATTTCCTTCTCCAGGGGATCTTCCCAACCCGGGGATCTAACCCAGGTCTCCCACATTGCAGGCGGATTCTTTACCATCTGAGCAACCAGGGAAGCCCTACATTTTAGAAGAAAAGACTAAAAACAAACAAGTAAACAAACAGATAAACAACATATGTGAAGTATCAAGAAGAAAATAAACACAGGAAAGTTGAAAAGGATGGTCAAAGAAGACCTCTTTGAGGAAGTCACCTTAAGCTCAACTAGAAGGACAAAGAAAGAACTAGCCTGAATGAATGAAGGAAGGATAAATATTCCAGGAAACCGCACTGGCAAAATCTATCAGCAGAAATAACCTTAGCACTGAACTAAAAACTGAAAGCAGGCCATAATGGGACAGAACATAGTCTTTTACAAGTGAGAGAAGGCCTTCCTCTCTTTCACTGCCTTTTCACCTCATTACTAGAAGCCAAATACAGAGCGCCTTACAGGCACAGGGAACCATAACTTACTATCTACATTAGATCATTTCTGACAGTTAAAGGAAGCTCTATTAATAATATTTGTTGCTGCTGTTTAGTCACTAAGTCATGTCTGACTCTTTGCAACCCATGGACTGTAGCCCGCCAGGGTCCTCTGCCCATGGGATTTCCCAGGCAAGAATACTGGAGTGGGTTGCCACTCCCTTCTCCAAGGGATCTTCCTGACCTAGCAATTAAACCTACATTTCCTTCATTGGCAGGCAATTCTTTACCACTGAGTCACCTGAGAAGCCTGTTAATAATATTATGCCAAGACAATAACCAAGATGATCAAAAGCAGACTACGACAGATCGTCATCCTACTTCCAGGACTTGGGACTTGCTAAGGAACAGCTTTTATTCTTAATGCAATGGGAATCATGTAAACAGCTTTAAGCAGGAGAGTGACATGACCTAATACATATTTTAAGAAAATCACCCTTAACACTTCACATGAAAAAATATTTTAAGGAACAGACTGAAGGGGGGTAAAATGGAAATAGGAAGCCCAGTTAAAAGGCTGATGCTGTTTTGAGTAAGAGATGATATTCTGGACTAGGATAGTGGCAGTAAAGAGGAAATACAATCAGCAGGGTTGCTAACAGTTTGGCAAGAGAGGTGAGAGGGAGAAATGAAGAACAAATCCTAGTTTTCTGGCTTTGGCAGCTATATGGATGTCATTACTATTTTGAAAAGAGAATCTCTTTTTTCTTTGGACTCAATAGTGTATTGACTTAGAGACAATGTGTATATTGGACCATTTTTTCAAATCTAGGTCAAAGTCTAAGCGCTCATGGTAGATACTGCAGAGTAAGGACCATATAAAACATTACTTTTAAAGTCTTGCTACTGCCTCTGCAGGCCCAATTTTTTCTCGCAAACATCAGAAGAAGCAAAGCCTTCAACTAAGTACACTGATTCTTAGAATTTTAAGTATACTTTAAATCACATGATCGCTACCCAAATCTAATTCTTTCCAATGTAGTATGATAAAATTCATTAGTTTAGATTTAAAATCACTTTTATGAGCTATATCACCTAGTTCATCAAATTCGAAACAAAGAAATGATAGTGAGCTACAGTGATATATTGACGTGATATACAAAGTATTGGTGAACTACAGAGATACATTAAATTCCAAGTGTGACTACTATACTAGACAGTGCAGATAACTGAACATTTCTGTTTCTGAGAAAGATCTATTCATGTTAATCTAGAGTCTCGAATATGGAAAACTATTCATGGGAAACCATATATAACTGAAATAAGAGCTCCTCCCAAGGCACTAATATAATGGGTTGATTTCCAAAAATACCCACTGGGTTATCTAAAGCCTGTTAGATATTTTAAAGCAGTCATATTTTATCATATAACACAGCAGTTAACTCATTTAGATGAAATCAGATAGCAGCAGCACTCAGGATTACAACTATCCATGAGCTACCTTTGTGGTAGGGGAGTAAACGTGAGCCTTAATAGCATGATTGGAATGTTGGACTGAAACAAGAGATGCTTTTGGCTTTACCCACATTATCCTGGTGACAAAGCCCTCCTAGCAATGGTTCAGAATCTGTTTTAATGCCTGGCTGTTAAGACACCCACTAATGTTGGGCTCTGCTGAGTTACCCTTTGCACATACCAGACAGGATGTTAATATAAGGTTGGCAGATGATCTATTCTCACTCCTACATTAAAAGCTTAGGAGGTTTTGAAGATGTACAAATCAAGGTGAGTTATGGATGACTCACTCTGTTCAACATCAGTGGGGAAGAAGCCGAGACCATCTATCAGATCTGAGATGATAAAGGAAACATTTTGGTCTAATTGTCTATTCTTATGGTGCTTTTGTTTTGTTCCAAAAACACAGAGGTAAGAATCAGGATACCTATTTTTTTTTAAAAATCAAACACTCTGGTAATGCTTTTACTGGGCTTGCCTTGTGGCTCAGTTGGTAAAGAATCAGCCTGCAATTCAGGAGACCTAGGTTCAATCCCTGGGTTGGGAAGATCCCCTGGAGAAGGGAAAGGCTACCCACTCCAGTATTCTGGCCTGGAGAATTCCATGGACTGTATAGTTCACGGGGTCACGAAGAGTTGACTTTCACTTCACTTCATTTCATTGCTTTTAAGTGCTTCTCTACCTACTGGAATCAGAACTTCCTTCATGAAAACAAAATTTTAGTTCAGGAGTAGAGGAAAAGGCATTTAAAAGCATCAGAATTGTGAAAAGTCTCCTGCCTGGTAATATTAAAATGGATACTTCATTCACTGATGCTCTACATGGGAAGAAGGAGAAGAAGAAAATATAACAGCAATTTGAGATCCTATCATATACTTTATAATATTAGGTTTTTTCACATACTTTATTTCACTGATTCTTCATGACCTGAGAGATGAATTTTTTTTTTTTTTTTTGGCCACATGACAGCTTGTGAGATCTTGAGTTCCCTGACGAGGCGTGGAACCTGGACCCTCAGCAGTGAAAGCTCAGAGTTCTAACCACTAGACAGCCATGGATTTCCCCAAACTGTTTTCTAAAATTCACGTACCTAGTAAGAAACAGAATCTACTTAGCTAATGCTTCTCCAAGTGTGGTCTACAAATTGTTATAGGTATACAAAGACATCGGAGAAGGCAATGGCAACCCACTCCAGTACTCTTGCCTGGAAAATCCCATGGACGGAGGGGCCTGGTAGGCTGCAGTCCATGGGGTCGCTAGGAGTCGGACACGACTGAGCAACTTCACTTTCACTTTTCACTTTCATGCATTGAAGAAGGAAATGGCAACCCACTCCAGTGTTCTTGCCTGGAGAATCCCAGGGACGGGGAGCCTGGTGGGCTGCCGTCTATGGGGTCGCACAGAGTCGGATACGACTGAAGCGACTTAGCGGTAGCATACAAAGACATTAGTCAAAAAAAGTAAGAATAAGGGATTAGAAACTTTTCTATCCATTTGACAAGTCATGAATTTTTATTGCATTTTACAAAAGTTTTAGTCTACCACGGATGTGCAATTTAAATATTCATTTGCTCACCAAAGCAGTGTGAAAAGCAGCAGCAATGAACTTGTGAAAATTTGCAGAAGTGCATGAGAAAAATGAATATGCAGCCAGACACATTAACTGTTTCCCAACAGGTTTGTTCAAGTTTACAATTGCAAAAATTGAAAACAGAACTTTAAAAAGTTTGTTTTTAAAATATCTATTTTAAGTGACTTTCTAGGAGATTGTTCATATAGAACAGTTTTGAACACCAACATTCTTTACCCACTGCTGCGCAAAATTCTACTGAAGCAGAGATCTTCTGCAAATGGCCAAGAAGAAATATTATCCTTTTAATAACTCTTTATTATGAGGATAAAAAGTTTAAAGATTTGGAGATACAGATATAAAGGCTCTATTTTTCAGAAATCATCTGGCATACTATACACATACATGAGATTAGTGCACTTTAGAAAATTTCTGTCTTCACATAAATGTGTGAATTTACTAATATAACCATGTATTAGAAAGCATATACATGTATATACATGTTAATTTAATGACACTGAACATATCAAAGGATAGGGAAAGATGTAAAAGAGGATAGTCAGACTTCAAGAAAATATTAGCAGATACTTACAATATGCAAAAGTTTTAACACATCCACAAACCTGTAAAAAACAGCAATGGGAGACATGTTTTAAACGAACCAATGAGGAAACAAATAGTCTTTTGAATTGGAAACTGGATACCTACACTTTTTCTGAGCTCATGATCTCTTTGGCAATATGATGGACTTTACGTTTCATTCCAGTATCTTCACCCTGTGGATAAGAGTGCATTAAGAAAGCATGAACTCATAAAAGGATAAGGAAGATCAGCTTGGAGTTATTCAGATGTACATTCAAGCTCTGATACTTACAGGTTTCAATTAGAACACATTTCATACTATATAATGTCTCAAATGGCAAACATGAAGAATTAGATGTGGTTATTAAACCATGATACAGGAGAAGCTGAGAGCAATCAGTAATCCTCACTGTTATCAATGCCGGATTCATGGAGTACCCTGAGGATCCCCAGAGCCCCAGTGGGGCACACCGTTAGTGGCACAAAACTGAAGTTACATTCTGCAGGGGAAACAGACACCACATGAACTTGTGTTCTTGGGGTGCAGGCAAGTAATTTTAGTTAGTAACTATTTAGTAGGCCTGTTGGAGAAGGCAATGGCAACCCACTCCAGTACTCTTGCCTGGAAAATCCCATGGACGAAGGAGCCTGGTAGGCTGCAGTCCATGGGGTCACTAAGAGCGACTTCACTTTCACTTTTCACTTTCATGCATTGGAGAAGGAAATGGCAACCCACTCCAGGGTTCTTGCCTGGAGAATCCCAGGGACAGGGGAGCCTGGTGGGCTGCCGTCTGTGGGGTCGCACAGAGTCGGACCCGACTGAAGCGACTTAGCAGTAGTAGTAGTAGTAGGCCTGTATCAGAGAAGGCAACGGCACCCCACTCCAGTGCTCTTGCCTGGAGAATCCCACGGACAGAGGAGCCTGGAGGGCTGCAGTCCATGGGGTCGCTGAGGGTCGGACACGACTGAGCGACTTCACTTTCACTTTTCACTTTCATGCGTTGGAGAAGGCAACGGCACCCCACTCCAGTGCTCTTGCCTGGAGAATCCCATGGACAGAGGAGCCTGCAGGGCTGCAGTCCATGGGGTCGCTGAGGGTCGGACACGACTGAGCCACTTCACTTTCACTTTTCACTTTCATGCGTTGGAAAAGGAAATGGCAACCCACTCCAGTGTTCTTGCCTGGAGAATCCCAGGGATGGGAGAGCCTGGTGGGCTGCCGTCCGTGGGGTCGCACAGAGTCAGACACGACTGAAGTGACTTAGCAGCAGGCCTGTATAAGAGTACTTCACCTTCAGTAAAGCCATTTTAAGTCAGACAACTTAAGTGCAGACTGGCAAGTACTCTTCAGTAGTCTATAACCCCACATATCACAGCCATAGGCTTTCTCAACTTACTGAAAATACCTTTTAGAAATATGCTCTTCCTGGAATAGACTGTTTCCTCATAGTCCTCAACTCTGCTGATACACTAATCTGGACATTTCCCCTCTAGAACTGAGACAATAAATTTCTGTTGTTTGGGCTTCCCTGGTGGCTCAGTGGTAAAGAATCTGCCTGTCAGTGCAGGAGACATAAGAGATATGGGTTTGATCCCTGGGTTAGGAAGATCCCCTGCAGGAGGGCATAGCAACCCACTCCAGTATTCTTGACTGGAGAATCCCATGGATAGAGGAGCCTGGCGGGCTACAGTCCATGGGATCTCAAACAGTAAGACATGACTGAGTGACTAACACTTTCATTGTAATTTGGGGTTGCAGCTGCCTCCTAATATCACTGAAGGCAGAGTTTATATTTGTTATCCTCATCCTCTTTGTTATTCTGAAATCATTCCCAAGAGGAAGAACATACCATTTTTACTCCATCATTTAAAAATCTGAAGTTAGTAATTCACTATCTGAAATCACTGCAGATGGTGACTACAGCTATGAAATTAAAAGACATTTGCTCCTGGGAAGAAAAGCTATGACAAGCCTAGATAGCATATTAAAAAGCAGAGACATTACTTTACTGACAAAGGTCCGTCTAGTCAAAGCTATGGTTTTTCCAGTAGTCATGTATGGATGCCAGAGTTGGACCATAAAGAAAGCTGAGTGACAAAGAATTGATGCTTTTGAACTGTGGTGTTGGAGAAGATGGACAGCAAGGAGATCAAACCAGTCAATCCTCAAGGAAATCAGTCCCGAATATTCACTGCAAGGACTGATGCTGAAGCTGAAGCTCCATTACTTTGGCCACCTGATGTGAAGAATTGACTCACTAGAAAAGACCCTGCTGGGAAAGACTGCAGGCAGGAGAAGGGGACAACAGAGGATGAGGTGGTTGGATGGCATCACCGACTCAATCGACATGAGTTTGAGCAAGCTCCAGCAACTGGTGATGGACAGGGAAGCCTGGCGTGCTGTAGTCCATGGGGTCACAAAGAGTTGGACAAAACTGAGCAACTGAACTAAACTGATCCATCATCCGATAGCATGGTTAGTAGGAGAAAACAGCTTCACCATCAGCTAATTCATTGCTCTGCAGCTGAAAACACTTCTGATCATTAAAACCAGGAGGCAATGCATGAGACAGGGTGCTCAGGGCTGGTGCACTGGGATGACCCTGAGAGATGGGATGGGGAGAGAGGGGGAGGGGGGTTCAGGATGGGTAACACATGTACACCCGTGGCTGATCCATGTCAATGTATGGCAAAAACCACTACAATATTGTAAAGTAATTAGCCTACAATTAAAATAAATAAATTAATTACAAATAAATAAATAAAACCACCAGACAACTCTTATTAATTTTCAGATTCCTAGGTAACTGTCTTGGAAATTTTGATTTTGTACTTCTGAAATGGGGCATGAAAGTAGATGTTAGAAGAAGGGATTGAACATAAATAAGAAATAGCTCCAGGCTTCCAGACGTGAACAAGGGAGCAAACCACACATACAAATAACTATACAGAAGGACATGGACTTGCCTGGTGGCTCAGATGGTTAAAAATCTGCCTGCAATGCAAGAGACATGGGTTTGATCCCTGGGTCAAGAAGATCCCCAGGAGAAGGAAATGCCAACCCACTCCCGTATTTTCGCCTGGAGAATTCCATGGATAAAGGAACCCGGTGGGCCACAGTCCATGGAGCTGAAGAGTCCAACAGGACTGAGTGACTAACACTTTGACTTTTCATATATAAGGACATCTGTGAAATGTGCTGATTATCTCGAAGGAGAGAAAGATCATAATCAGGCAGTGGTACGATCATAATCAGGAAAAGATCGACAAAGAATAAAAAATTTAATGACCTTCAGTCACTCCTTAAACAGACATAAAATACTCACATCCCAGATACTATACATATCCACTGATCAAAGCCAGAAACCTGGACTCTACGTTCTTCTCCACCCTCTATGATCACAACTGAATCATTGAGCCCTGTTGATCTGTACTTCTGAATATTTTATTAATCCTCTCCTCTCCTTTCATACTGCCTCCTTATTTCTGGTCTACACTACTGAAGTAATCTCAGTGGCTCCCTTGCTCTAGATTTACCCCCGCTGCAACCATTCTCTGCATTGCCAGTAGACAGCTAGGCTCTCAACTGCGAATACGATCACATCTGTCCTCAGGCTGAAGCACGTTAGCAGCCCCTATCACGGAACTTCCTTCTCCATGTGTATACGGCACTCCACATGAGGGTCTGGTTATCTTCACTAGTCTCATTCCTGCTCCTCCACGGTGTGTACTCTCTCCTCCAGCCAAACTGGAACCACCTGGAAACTCCACGTGTGCTCTGCCCTTACATGTCTGTCCTGCGTCGACTTCCCTCCTTACCAGCTCCGCCTCCCCCGAAGATTTCTGCTCATTATATTCCAACCCATCTTTTAAAGGGGCAGGCACTCAGTTTTCTCCTTGACAAAGGCTGCCTTTATATTCTCTGTTCTCTCCCTCCCATCCTTGGGGATGTCATTTGGATGACAAGATTATTCTCTTACTGGGGTAGAGTTTACAGGACTTAACCCAGTGGGTTGTGTTTATTTGCTGACCCATCTTTCTCTAGTCTGTGATCTTATTCACCCTTGCCCTCTTAGGCACCAAGCAGAGTGCCTGGTTCACTCTGCACTTAAGACGCATGAATGAGCAAGTGTACAAGGGTGGCTACCATCTGCTCAGAATCTAAGACCAGAGAGCACTACTTTTGAGTAACAGGAAAATGTAAATTCAAACTAACAAACAAAAGGCTCATTACAGCTATTTCATCATGTAAAAGAACAGAATGTTGGACTAGATGATTAACGGTCTGCTGCTGCAATTCTAAACTTTTAGGAGTCTGTATATTCTGCTTTCTACTTTACCTTTTAAACTAGGAAGATGGCAGGGCTAAAGAAGGACAGAAACTACTAGAAAATGATTCAGAGGATTACAATCATTTTCAAAGTAGAAAGAAAGCCAAAGATAATCAAAAAACAAAATAAAAAGCTCTATATTAACTCCAACTTGCAAGAACAATGATTCTGACCCAAGTCAAACTATGACGGGAAAGTACATCCCACTGTAAAACCTCAAGAGAGAGGCCTTATTTGGTGTCTTAACTTCTCTGTTAATGTAAGTCCTCACTTAAACTACATCACATTTCAAAGGAGGCTGCCTGTTAGATAACTGCATGTCCCCAAGTACACAGTCATGGAAGTTGAAACAAGAGTCACAAATGAGATTACTTTGTTAAGGTCATAAAATAATTCAAACAAATTCCAAACAGAACCTTTGATCTGAAATTTAATTTTATGTTCTGATCTCCTGGTAACAGCCCAGCTTTGTAAATTCTTAACTATGTTCTATTCTTTTCATATTTGTTCACAAGTAAAATCTAGTGAAATTTATCCATTACTTTAAAACAGAATTTGTAAAACATCTCTGCTGTATCACTTGAGTTCTACTAAAAATAATATATATGGAATTTAGAAAGATGGTAATGATAACCTGTATGCGAGACAGCAAAAGAGACACAGATGTATAGAACAGTCTTATGGACTCTGTGGGAGAGGGCGAGGGTGGGATGATTTGGGAGAATGGCATTGAAACATGTATAATATCATATGTGAAACGAAACGCCAGTCCAGGTTCAATGCATGATACAGGATGCTCGGGGCTGGTGCACTGGGATAACCCAGAGGGACGGTATGCGGAGGGAGGTGGAGGGGGGTTCAGGATGGGGAACACGTGTACACCTGTGGCGGATTCATGTTGATGTATGGCAAAACCAATACAATACTGTAAAGTATAAAAAAAAAACCTGAACAACCAGATCACCCAAGAAACATCTCCATATCATTAAATAATCCCACAAACGAGGTGACACCATGATGAACTTAAAAAAAAAAGTCCTCTTAGGTTTTCACCTCTCTCTTCATGGTATGTACCATATGAGCTGTTACACACACACAAAAACATGTGGGGGAGGGAGGCAGAGAAGTCAATATTTAGGAGGGGTGAATAGTGGCGAATATTCTAACCATAATGAAGCAGAATGAATAACATATCTCATTTTTAAACAATCATTTATTAAGTACTGAAAATAAAGACCAAAAAATATAAAACTAAAAAATTGGAAAAGAAAAAATTTGCATGGCTACTCCCTCCATCCCAAACATGTTCCATCAACATCATTCAGATTCTGTGGCTCAAACCAAGTTATTAGCAGTGACAGATTTTGGCTACAAACCTCAGTTCCGGAGGTTCCAAGGCAAGTTATTTAACCTGTTTATAAAAAGTCCCTTTCTTCATGTGAAGAAGAGAAAAAGAGGACAGTTGTCAAATCTATATCCCCGGACGATTTTGAAGATTAAGTGTAATAACCTGCACAGAGACAGGCACAGACACACAGATGTGGTAAGGGCAGTTTTCTTGCTTTTATGGTGGCACTTTTCTCTTTCCAGGAATAACTTTTTGAACATCAGTTTGTTGTTCCTTCACAAGTTAAAGATAAGGGCGCAGTGGCACACATTCTCTCTTCTCTGCTTCTACTGAGTCTGGCACTTTGGTAAGGGAATGTTATTGGCATCTAGACACGTATTTGTGATGTGCCCATTATATGTCCATGGAATGGGGTATTTGCTATAGTTTGAAATAAGTCCCTCCAAAATGAACGCTCAAGTCTTAACTCCCAGGACCTCAGAATGCGACCTGATTTGGAAATAGGCTTGTTTCAGATGTAGTAAGTTAAAAATGAGGTCATTTTGGACTATGGTATGCTCCCAATCTAGTAAGATTTGTTTCCTTCTAAGAAGAGGAGACACAGGCACACACACACACAGCGAGCATACCATGTGATGACAGGGGCAGGACTGAAGTGCTGGAGCTATAAGCCAAGGAACCCTAAGGATGGCCGGCAAACCACAGGAAGAGTAAGTCAAGATTCTTCCTTAGAGGTTTCAGAGAGAGTTTGGCCTTGCCAACACCTTGATTTTGGAATTCTGGCCTCCAGAACTGTTAAATAATCAGTTAATTATTAATTGTTAATTTCTGTTTTCAAGACACTCAGTGTTTGGTACTCTGTAACAACTTGCCTACAAAACTAATACAATCTACTACAAACACAAGCACAGACGTACATCACACGTGTTTAATGTGCATAAATTTCTTTGAGTCACAAAGATTTACAAAGTGTTTTGGCAACTACTAGCCTGCTTGAGACTCAGAACATTACTGTCCCGCTGAATAAACTGAGACATTTAAAATCAAAGAAGTTATAAAAGAAGGTCTACTCCTATGCTTCTACTCCAAAGACTTCTTTTGGAAACTATCACCTTTTCTC
Organism: Bubalus kerabau; assembly: GCF_029407905.1. NCBI lineage: Eukaryota > Metazoa > Chordata > Mammalia > Artiodactyla > Bovidae > Bubalus > Bubalus kerabau. Next base: position 97,624,219 of record NC_073624.1, on the reverse strand, counting down.
CTTGAGTTACTGGCTGGCTACAGCCACATTTGTGGTCCACCCTTGGCTGATATATACGGACTATATGATACGCATGTGCTATGCTCAGTCGCTCAGTCGTGTCTGACTCTGTGTGACCCCATGGGCTGTAGCCCACCAGGCTCCTCTGTCCATGGGATTCTCCAGGCAAGAATCCTGGAGTGGGCTGCCATGCCCTCCTCCTCTGTACTAACCTTTCTCTTAGCACAATTATTTTCCCTTTATCAGGATTTTAATCTTTCTTTAACAACTTTTCTGAGATATAATTCACATTTCATAAATATATTTTTGTCTTTTTAAAATATATAACTAAGTGGCTTTTTTAAATATTCAGGATTTGCAACCATCACCACAAGCTAAGTTTAGAACATTTTTATCACCCCCAAAAGAAACTAGTGGTTCCACTCAACTCCATGATCCAATACTTTATAGCACAGAAATGAAGTCTTGTGAATAATAAATATCAGAGTCATTGCATTCTTTTCACGTACTAGACAGTATTCCAAGACTTTACATATATCAACTAATTTAGTTGACACAATTCTATGAAATAAGTACTATATTTTTCTTCATAACACTGAGTTCTTTAGCTCAAAGAGGTTAAATAATTTGCCCAAGGCTATTGAGATCATAGGTGGTGGCACTGGAATTTAAATCTAGACAATTACAAAACATGTGCCAATCACTTAAGGCTGAAAGTTAATTTAAACAAAGCAAAACTGTAGTAAAGAGGAAGCACAATGGTCTGATAAATTATGACACAGGAGTTAAGTGACATGGATTTTCTCTAGGGCTTGATAAGTTTGCTATGTGAATCCTTTCAAATTCCATCTTCCTGTAACATTTCAACACATTCTGGGGATATTACTGATAACACTTTTTTTTCCATTGCAACTATTTCTTTATTCAAAGAATTATGATTTAAAATGAAACATACACATCTCAAACTAGAGAAATAGTGTCATGAACTCCCATGTATCTGTGATACATCTTAAATAATTACCAGTACATGGACAATCCTGTTTCATGTATACAGAAAATAGACACATAGTGGATCATTTCAAAGCACATCTGGAGGTACTACTGACAGTGATCTTTATTCTATCCCTAAAAAGATCTGATTGAGTATGAAATGCATCTAATTCCTTTCTTTCAAGTAGAATCACCAGCAGTACAGGAAGCAATCTTAAGAAGGGTTTTTATTATCAAAAGAAAATCAAAGGACGTTACCAAAAACAGTTTCTCGAAAATTACTAAATAATCTCTAAATGATATGTTCTTTGAAATATGAAAACGTCTCAGGGACATATAGCAAGAATTAAATAACTAGAAAGATGTTTTATAAGGTTTTGAAAACTAAGGAAGGATTTTATGCCTATCATGATAATAAATATTACTTCTGAGTGTCCTGAGAGGTCAAAAAACACAAAAGTAGAAACTTTTAAATACCAACAACATACCTGTTTATCATCCAGCAGATCAGCCTCCCCTTTACTAGAAGCAGAGCTGACATCATCTTCATCTGAACTGTTGATGACTTCCTCTTCATCGGAAGGAAGGTCACCAAGACCAAGGTCCAGATCACTGTGTCCCTCCTGGGATGCTCCAGAACTGCTTTAATAGAGAATATCGCATTAGACATCCTTGAGAACAAGAAATCTTACCAAAAACAAACTGTGAGGGCTTCCCTAGTGACTCAACAGTAAAGAATCTGCCTGCCAATGCAGAAGACACAGGTTTGATCCCTATCTCACGTGTCACGGAGCAACTAAGCCCGTGTGCCACAACCATTGACCCTGTGCTCTAGAGCCCAGGAGCCACAACTAGTGAGCCCACGTGCCACAGCCACTGAAGCCTTCATGCCCTAGAGCCTGTGCTCCACAGAGAAGCCACCACAATGAGGAGCCCACGGGGGGGGGTTTAGTCGCTCAGTCGTCTCCAACTCTTGCAACCCCAGGGACTGTAGCCTGCCAGGCTCCTCTGTCCATGGGATTCTCCAGGCAAGAATACTGGAGTGGATTGCCATTTCCTTCTCCAGGGGATCTTACCGACCCAGGAATCGAACCTGAGTCTCCTGCATTGCAGGCAGATTCTTTACCAAATGAGCTACGAGGGAAGCCCGAGCATCGCAATTATAGAGTAGCCCCTGCTCGCCACAACTAGAGAAAAGCTGACACAGCAATGAAGACCAAGCACAGTCAAAAACAAATAAATAAATTATATATATATATACACACACACATATGTATGTGTGTGTGTATATATATATATATGCATACACATATGTATGTGTGTGTGTATATATATATATATATGGGCTTCCCTGGTGAATCAGACAGTAGACTCTGACTGCAATGCAGGAGATTCAGGTTCAATCCCTAGGTTGGGAAGATCCCCTGGAGAAGGGAATGGCAACCCACTCCAGGATTCTTGCCTAGAGAATTCCATGGACAGAGAAGCCTGGTGGGCTACAGTCCATGGAGTTGCAAGAGCCAGACACGACTGAGTGACTAATACACACACACAAATTGTGTGAGGTAAGCAAAGCACATCTAAGGGATCTGAAGGGATGGAAAGAGTCAGATCAACCAAACTCTCCCTTCCCTTTCCCCATCTCAGTTGTTAAAAACCCAAATTCATCTTGGATTTAAAATGGATCATCTTGAAAAACATGTGTTTTGTTTTGTTTTTTTACAACAAACCAGTGAATAACATAAAAAAGGCAGACTTACAGATACAGAAAACAAACTAGTGGTTACTAGTGGCAGGGGGAAGGTATAATACATCGGGTGTAAGACAGACTCAAATGTATTCCTCAACATGGGGAATATGGCCAATATTTTGTAATAAATGTAAACGGAAAGTGATCTTTAAAAATTGCATAAAAAAAACAAAAACAACACTTAATGGGGCTTTCCTGCTGGTCCAGTGGTTAGGAATCCACCTGCTAATGCAGGGGACACGGGTTCCATCCCTGGTCTGGGAAGATTCCACATGCCAAGGGGCAACTAAGCCCGTGAGCCACGACTACCGAAGCCCACACAACCTGGAGCCTGTGCTCCACAGTAAGAAAAGCCACCTCAGCAAGGAGCCGGTGCACCGCGACTGGAGCAGCTCCTGTTCTCCGCAACTAGAGAAAGTCCGCAGCAACACGGGCCCGGTGCGGCCAAAAAACAAATAAATACAACTGGATAAATCTTAAAAACAAAAAAACAGACCAAACCTAACATGTATTTCTGTGACAGGAAGGTGGGTAAGGAGCGAGTTTCCCAGATGCGCCTATTCTATGCTTTAATATACCCCTGATATTATATTATAGTATATTAATATAATATACTATTATAGTATATTAATATAATCAGGTCTCTACAAACACAAAGCAAGAAGAAGAGGTGGCCTGGGTTACTGATCACGTTAATGTTTCAACATTAGAAGAGGTGTTGCTTCCTTAGGTCTCAGAGATTTGTTTTTTTTAAAAGAGCAACTAACAAATCTCTAAGTATTGGGATGTACTGATGGCGACCATAACGCACAATCCATGTGCTACTGTGAACATGTGCCCACCTCTCTGGTCATCACTGCTGCCTTTCATGTAACCACATCTGAGGATGGGCACAAAATCTCCAGCTGGCTCCAGACATGCTGAATCAGAAACTCTATAGAGATGCAGGGCCCCTAAGGGATACAGGCTGGAGTTTGAAAACCCTATTGTACAAGGCCATTTATCAACTCCTCCTCACCAGCCTGACATCAACAACATTTCTCACTCTGTACTGAGAATTCTTGAATCTAAAAGACACTGTGGCAATCCAATCTGCGAGGGGAATTCCATAGGAAAGCTCCCAAGGAAGGCAACAGAAATAATCCTAGCTTTAAGTTGTAAAGACTCAGGAAGAAAAGGACTGTAATAACGGCTTTCCTGTTTGTAGGCTGTAAGAATATTTGCAGAATAGAAGAGTCAGAAAAAGATCCATAGAAAATCATCAGGGAAAATACTAAGGCAGAATAAGGCGACAGTTCCATTCCCTGCGGCAGGTTTCTTTTTCAGGTCATGGGTAGGTCACTCAACTGCCAAGATTCCTAACAAATCATGAGGTTTTCTAACGGGAATCTTAAAAGTTAAATTTTGTGCCAGTTCCTGATTACACACTGTAGGATACAGACTTGCCTCAGAAGCCATTCCTGAAGCCCAACTGTTATACACACCAGTTGGATGGAGGCAGAACGCCAAAGGAACACTTCCTCCTGCCAAAGTTACAGTTTCCTATTACTCAGGGGCAGAGGGCCTTGGGGAATAATATCACAGCCTCAATTAAGTGGGTGCATATCTTATCACAGCTCCCCATGACCCAAAGATTCACCCCTGGGGTGGTGGCTGGGGTGGACAGCAGAGCAGTCAAATCACTGGCAATATTCACTTGTTTCTTGGTGCAGGGATAGGAGCCCAACCCAGCTGCGTAATTAGGTGACTGAGATGAGAGAAAGTAAATGAGAGTTAGGATATACAAACTGCTGGATTCATCCATATATGCAGAAGGAAATATACCTTCAACTTGCTTTTTATCTTAGTTCTTAATTTCCTCACATCCTCTGAAACTCTGCTACTCAAAACATATTCAGTCTATGAGCAACTTCAGCATCACCAGGAAGCCTTTTAGAAAAATAAAACCGCAGTCCCGCCCCACCCCAATGAATCAGAAGCTGGTTTTAACAAAACCCGAGTAATTTGATTTTTCGGATCAGCCTATCCATGAGTTCTTTAAGATTCAGCAGTATAAAAATTCCAAATAGTAATACAGCTGTAGTACCTATGAGGAAATTAGGTTTATTTTGTCTAGGGAACACCGAGAGGTGTTTCCTGGATTAACATTTGGAGAGCTATTTTGAAGAAGACAGCAACCAGTTGGTTGCCACATCCATTCACGGACACAAAAGTTCACAAAAGTTAACATTTAAGAACAAGGGGACAAAAAGTAAGTAAGTAAATAAATAAAATTTTTAAATAAGGATCAAAGGAATAAAAAGCTTTAAATATTAAAAACAAGGATCAAAATATACCTCCATACAACTTCAGGAGATTTTAGTTCTGAAAATTGCTTACCTAGAGAAAACCTTCCCTGGCCATCCTCTACCTACTCCAAATTAGATTATCTGGCTCTTCTCAATCCTACATGCTCTTACTTGGTGGTACATTTTTTTTCTCTCATTAAAATGTAAACTCTTAAGGACAAGGAAATTGTCTTTTTCAGTTGAACTGCCATCACATTACTTGATATGTAATATGCACTCAATATATTTTTATTGAATGAACAAAAAGGATATTAGAAACCAATGGGTGTTAAATTTCAGAAGTTCAGATAATGTATGTGGTACTGGTGATGCCAGATAAAGGCCCGGGGCAGGGAGAATACTGGAAAAACGATGGTTTTTAAAGGAAAACGGACATCTGGGCATCATCATCAATGGTACAGAAGAATGCTGGTATTCACAAAACAAAAAAACCATTTTGCCTACCAAAGGAATCTCTTGTGAGTAGTTAGTGGAAAACAAGCTTGGAGAAAATGACAGGTGCCAAGCTGTCAAGAAGCATGAAGAGTTTACACGTATCTTATAGACCTGCAACAAGGAGACTGAGATCTTCCAGTAGACCTCAAAGATCTCCGCAATATATCTCCAAGATGCATGTCACTATCACATTCTTTTTTACTGACTATGCCAAAGCCTTTGACTGTGTGGATCACAATAAACTGTGGAAAATTCTGAAAGAGATGGGAATACCAGACCACCTGATCTGCCTCTTGAGAAATTTGTATGCAGGTCAGGAAGCAACAGTTAGAACTGGACATGGAACAACAGACTGGTTCCAAATAGGAAAAGGAGTACGTCAAGGGCTCCTTTTGTATATTGTCACCCTGCTTATTTAACTTCTATGCAGAGTACATCATGCGAAACGCTGGACTGGAAGAAACACAAGCTGGAATCCAGATTGCCAGGAGAAATATCAATAACCTCAGATATGCAGAAGATACCACCCTTATGGCAGAAAGTGAAGAGGAACTCAAAAGCCTCTTGATGAAAGTGAAAGTGGAGAGTGAAAAAGTTGGCTTAAAGCTCAACATTCAGAAAACGAAGATCATGGCATCCGGTCCCATCACTTCATGGGAAATAGATTGGGAAACAGTGGAAACAGTGTCAGACTTTATTTTTTTGGGCTCCAAAATCACTACAGATGGTGACTGCAGCCATGAAATTAAAAGACGCTTACTCCTTGGAAGGAAAGTTATGACCAACCTAGATAGCATATTCAAAAGCAGAGACATTACTTTGCCAACAAAGGTTTGTCTAGTCAAGGCTATGGTTTTTCCTGTAGTCATGTATGGATGTGAGAGTTGGACTGTGAAGAAGGCTGAGCGCCGAAGAATTGATGATTTTGAACAGTGGTGTTGGAGAAGACTCTTGAGAGTCCCTTGGACTGCAAGGAGATCCAACCAGTCCATTCTGAAGGAGATCGGGCCTGGGATTTCTTTGGAAGGAATGATGCTAAAGCTGAAACTCTAGTACTTTGGCTACCTCATGCGAAGAGTTGACTCATTGGAAAAGACTCTGATGCTGGGAGGGATTGGGGGCAGGAGGAGAAGGGGACGACAGAGGATGAGATGGCTGGATGGCATCACTGACTCGATAGACATGAGTCTGGGTGAACTCCGGGAGTTGGTGACGGACAGGGAGGCCTGGCGTGCTGCAATTCATGGGGTCCCAAAGAGTCGGACACGACTGAGCGATAGAACTGAACTGAGCTTAGCGGGTTTATTACAATATTGCTCCTGTTTTATGTTTTAGATTTCCTGGATGAGAGGCATGTAGGATCTGAGTTTCCTGACCAGGGATCGAACCTGCACCCCTTGTACTGCAAGGTGAAGTCTTAACCACTGGACTACCTGGGAAGTCCCTATACATCTTTCTTATTTGTGCCAACAGAGAAGAGAATGGCACCTCTTCCGTCAATCAAGTTTTGTAAGCACAGTACCTACCCCTTTTTCCCCATATCCCACCCCCTCCAAGCAGAGGAAAGGATATCCTTGTTTATTAGCATCACTAAGGTCACCTTGATGATTTCTGAGCTTAAGTTGAAGCTAAAGCAGCTCCCCACACACCTGGATGGTAAACAGTACAGATCAATTATGGTTTCTGAAGCTTAAGAGGGAGGAACCTTTGTAGACCAAAATAGGGTTTTAGGAGCATTAATTTTGTAACCTCAAACCAATGAACTGAAATGGAGATAGGCAGAGTGACAGAAAGGGAAGAAGACCTAGGAGATAATATCCATAGAGCAGGCAGCCTGAGCCAGGGTGGCTACATCAGAAATTGAGAGGAAGGGCTGGACATACAAGGAAAAAACGTCACCAGAGCTAGGGTAAAGAGGGGGCAAAAAACTCAAGTCTTCCTTCAAAGTTTCATGAACAGTCACCAGCAGAATGAGGGAGGCACGTCAATTGAAACAGAAATACACCAACAGAGGATCTGATTTTAAAAGAAAGATAATGGAGTCAGCAGCAAAATCAGGAAACATGCCACCTAGAACCCACATACATGCTCATCTCTACATGACTAAACAGAGAAAAACTGTTGATTACTCAATTTTCCCATGTAACCGTGAACAGCTTTAAAACCTATCTAATAATTTTAGATTCCTGATAATGAAACATGGATTTCTTACCTATGCTACTAGTCACTGAGTTCAGGCTCCTCCATTCCTTACACTCCCTTCCCACTCTCAGAAAGGTAACATCCTAACACAGTCTGCTTTCAGGGTTAAAGGCACAAGACATAGTGTTTCCTCCACACTTTCCTGCCTAGTTATTACATAATTTGAAAACTGAAATAAAAGGACAGTAAGCTGCAAAAACAACAAAAACAGAGTCACAATTGGGCTCTCCTTTTGCAGGCCATCCTTTCCAAAAGTAAACTGGGATAAAAACACAGACAAGGAGAGCCAGAAGCAAATTACTACTGATTTAGGTAACTGCTCCTTCAGTCTCACATGCCAAGGATCCTTGCATGTGGAGTGGTGATTATTTACTGTCATCACTTAAAAAAAAAAATTTGACTTATTTGTTGTTATTTTCTATATATAAACAGTACATTTTATACTGGAAGTACATCAAACTTCTCTTTTTATCACATCAAGGATGATCTCTCTTTTTAAAAAGTAATTCTTTAAAAAATTTTTTTCTATTTTATCTATTTCCTCAAAGAGTTTTTAGAAACATGAAACCTGCATGGAACCAAGCTAGGCATAAAAGTTGCCAGGGTTCAGCAACGAAACATCCTTGTGAACCTCTATTAAATTAGAGTCTAGCAAGCGGAGGGGAGAAAGCCAAGGATGACACAGAAATGAAAAGAGGAGCAGAATCAACAGAACACGTTTTCAAAGCACTGAAAGCAGTTTTGGCAAATCCAATTATCTTTTACCTCTCTTGCCTGTGATCTTATTTGGAGCCCCTTAAACAAAGAAAATCTTCCTGCAACGCAGGAGACACAGGTTCAATCCCTGGGTTGGCAGCAACCCACTCCAGTATTATTGCCTGGAGAATCCCACGGACAGAGGAGCCTGCTGGGCTACGGTCTATGGGGTGGCAAAGAGTCGGACACGACTGAGCAACTAAACAACAGCAAAACAAAGAACATTCCCTGTAATTTCTCCAAGTGTGAAAAAAAGAAATCCACTCTAATATTCTCACCTTCAAAGTTTCTCTCTCATTTTCAAGTGACAACTTGTAAATCCAAATTTCTGTCATCTTTCATCTCTTCTTTCTACTCCTGGACCAAACTGAACAGAACACCTGCTAGTCTTCAAGATGTCAAAATTCTTTTGCAAATGCTGTCTCATTATGACTTGGTGATTATGTGCTTCCTTTAGCTACTTTCATATTTATCACAGAGTAAGTGGGGAAAACGACCAAGGAAAACTTGAAGGATGAACATAACAAGGAAAAATCAGGAAAAAAAAATTTTAAAACAAGTCATATATTATATAATGTAAAGTATATAAGACAGGTTTACAATTTCACTGGAAAATTGTTTCTATTTAGTTTCCCCAGGAAACTTTCTACTCTTTCACTTCAGTTCCTTTATAGAATTGCAGATTCCACTGTCAAGTTGAAAACTAGGCATTAAATCAACAACAACAAATTTTAAACACCATTCACTTTCTTATTTTCAGGTCCTCTTCTCAATTATGCAGTATGTATGGAATTTTCTCTACCCACTACGCACATGACTTTCCCAGGAACTACCCCTAAAATAAGAAAGATTTCTATTTCTTTTAGGAAATACGGAACAACTCGGGAATTTGCCCTACATAACATTTTCATCCTCTAATAAAGCAAGACTCATATAATCACGTCATGATTTCAGGTTTTCCAAACACAGGATCTTGCATGATTATTTTCTGTCTGTGCAGAGCCAGAGTGACATAACATAAAAGCCAAGAGATAACAAAGAGTTTGAAGCAAATTTATCTGACTTCAACAAAGCTCAAGTTCCACAAGTGTAAACCCTCTGGGCTCAGAGGTAAATCAGATCATCTGATAGATCTTCATTGCTAACTGTTTTGACTAAAAATAAACACTGATGTCTCCATAAGTAAGGCTGAGACTTTTATTACTGGTTTCAGAAAAAAAAATTATATATATATACATACACACACACACACACACACACACACACACACGTATATAAAGAAAGAAAAGCAAAAGGGAAAATGGTTGTCTGAGGAGGCCTATTAAGCTGAGAAAAGAAGAAAAGTGAAAGCCAAAGGAGAAAAGGAAAGATATACGCATCTGAATGTAGAGTTCCAAAGAATAGCAAGGAGAGATAAGAAAGCCTTCCTATGGGAAAGACTAGAGATCTCTTCATGAAAATCAGAGATACCAAGAGAACATTTCATGCAAAAATGGGCAAAATAAAGGACAGAAATGGTATGGACCTAACAGAAGCAGAAGAGATTAAGAAGAGGTGGCAAGAACACACAGAAGAAATATACAAAAAAGACCTAATGACACAAATAACCACGATGGTGTGATCACTCACCTAGAGTAAGACATCCTGGAGTGCGAAGTCAAGTGGGCCTTAGGAAGCATCACTACAAACAAAGCTAGTGGAGGTGATGGAATTCTAGTTGAGCTATTTCAAATCCTAAAAGATGATGCTGTGAAAGTGCTGCACTCAATACGCCAGCATATTTGGAAAACTCAGCAGCGGCCACAAGACTGGAAAATGTCAGTTTTCATTCTAATCCCAAAGAAAGGCAATGCCAAAGAATGCTCAAGTGAAGTCGCTCAGTCGTCTCTGACTCTCTGAGACCTCATGGACTGTAGCCTACCAGGCTCCTTCATCCATGGGATTTTCCAGGCAAGAATATTGGAGTGGGTTGCCATTTCCTTCTCCTGAGGATCTTCCTGACCCAGGGATCAAACCTGGATCTCCCGCACTATAGGCAGACGCTTTACCATCTGAGCCACCAGGGAAGCCCCAAGAATGCTCAAACTATCACACAATTGCACTCATCTCACATGCTAGTAAAGTAATGCTCAAAATTCTCCAAGCCAGGCTTAAACAGTACATAAACTGAGAATTCCCACATGTTTAAATTGGATTTAGAAAAGGCAGAGGAACCAGAGATCAAATTGAAAACATCCGTTGGATCTTCGAAAAAGCAAGAGAATTCCAGAAAAACATCTACTTCTGCTTCATTGGCTATACTAAAGCCTTTGACTGTGTGGATCACAATAAACTGTGGAAAATTCTTCAAGAGATGGGAATATGAGACCACTTTACCTGTCTTCTGAAAATCTGTATGCAGGTCAGGAAGCAACAGTTAGAACTGGACATGGAACAACAGACTGGTTCCAAATAGGAAAAGGAGTACGTCAAGGCTGTATATTGTCACCCTGCTTATTTAACTTCTATGCAGAGTACATCATGAGAAACGCTGGGCTGGATGAAGCACAAGCTGGAATCAAGATTGCCGGGAGAAACATCAATAACCTCAGATATGCAGATGTCACCACCCTTATGGCAGAAAGTGAAGAAGAACTAAAGAGCCTCTTGATGAAAGTGAAAGAGGAGAGTGAAAAAGTTGGCTTAAAATTCAACATTCAAAAAACGAAGATCATGGCATCCAGTCTCATCACTTCATGGCACATAGATGGGGAAACACTGAGAGATTTTCTTGGGCCCCAAGATCACCACAGGCGGTGACTGCAGTCAAGAAATTAAAAGATGCTTGTTCCTTGGATGAAAAGCTATGACTAACCTAGACAGCATATTAAAAAGCAGCAGAGACATCACTTTGCAGACAAAGGTCTGTATAGTCAAAGCTATGGTTTTTCCAGTAGTCATGTATGGATGTGAGAGCTGGACCATAAAGAAGCTTGAGCATGGAAGAATTGATGCTTTCAAACTGTGGTGCTGGAGAAGACTCTTGAGAGACCACTGGACTGCAAGGAGATTAAGGCTGTCCACCCTAAAGGCAATTAATCCTGAATATTCATTGCAAGGACTGATGCTGAAACTCCAATATTTTGGCCACCTGAGGCAAAGAGCCAACTCATTAGAAAAGACACTGATGCTGGGAAAGACTGAAGGCAGGAGGAGACGGGGACGACAGAGGACGAGATGGTTAGACGGCATCACTGACTCAATGGCCATGAGTTTGAAAAAGCTCTGGGAGATGCTAAAGGACAGGGAAGCCTGACATGCTGCATGCAGTCCATGGGGTCACAAAGAGTCGGACATGACTGAGCAACCAAACAACAACTATATATATGTGTGTATGTATATATATAATTGAATACATGTATATAGTATGTTAACTTTTTGGAGTTAAATGTTTTGATTAATAACCACAAAATATAAATAATAAAATCACTAAAATAAGGGATAGCACAGGAGGTGTTTGTTAACCAAAAATAAGTTAAAAAAAAAACTTGCAGCATAAAATGTACAAAATTAGTGTTTTTACTCATTGTCAATGAGTTTTAGAGGTATTAATATCCAAGCCTTTAAAACTAGCAAGCTGAGGATCTCTAGCTTTAGAAAGGCAAACCACAGAAAAATATCCAGCGTTCGCTGAAATGTAAACTAGATTATTTTAAAAATGGCTTCAGAAAACAACAACAAATAAAAACAACAAAAAACTAACTTTGCATAATGAACTCTGAAAATCTGGTCTGCTTCATTTTCCAGGGGCAACTTCTACAGTCATAAATTCCACCATCATCCCTTTCCCCAGAAACACATTTATTACTAGGATTCTCTTTTGCTCATTTATTTTTAATTGAAGGATAACTGCTTTAAAATATTGGTTTCATTTCTGTCTTACATCAACTTGAATAAGCCATAGGTGTACACATGTCCCTTTCCTTTAGAACGTCCCTGCCACCCTTTCCCACCCCTCTATCAAGGTTGTTCAGTTCAGTTCAGTTCAGCAGCTCAGTCGTGTCTGCCTTTTTGCGACCTCATGAACCGCAGCACGCCAGGCCTCCCTGTCCATCACCAACTCCTGAGTCCACCCAAACCCATGTCCATTGAGTCGGTGATGCCATCCAACCATCTCATCCTCTATCATCCCCTTCTCCTGCCTTTAATCTTTCCCAGCATCAGGCTCTTTTAATGAGTCAGCTCTCTGTATCAGGTGGCCAAAGTATTGGAATTTCAACTTCAACATCAGTCCTTCCAATGAACACCCAGGACTGATCTCCTTTAGGATGGACTGGTTGGATCTTTTTGCAGTCCAAGGGACTCTCAATAGTCTTCTCCAACACCACAGTTCAAAATCATCAATTCTTCAGTGCTCAGCTTTCTTTATAGTCCAACTTTCACATCCATACATGACTATAGGAAAAACCATAGCCTTGACTAGATGGATCTTTGTTGACAAAGTAATGTTTCTGCTTTTAAATATGCTGTCTAGGTTGGTCATAACTTTCCTTCCAAGGAGGAAGTGTCTTTAAATTTCATGGCTGCAATCACCATCTGCAGTGATTTTGGAGCCCCCCAAAATAAAGTCAGCCACTGTTTCCCCATCTATTTACCATAAAGTGATGGGACTGGATGCCATGATCTTAGTTTTCTGAATGTTGAGTTTGAAGCCAACTTTTTCACTCTCCTCTTTCACTTTCATTAAGAAGCTCTTTAGTTCTTCTTCACTTTCTGCCATAAGGGTGGTGCAATCTGCATATCTGAGGTTATTGATATTTCCCTGGCAATCTTGATTCCAGCTTGTGCTTCTTTCAGCCCAGCGTTTCTCATGATGTACTCTGCATAGAAGTTAAATAAGCAGGGTGACAATATACAGCCTTGACGTACTCCTTTTCCTATTTGGAACCAGTCTGCTGTTCCATGTCCAGTTCTAACTGTTGCTTCCTGACATGCATACAGGTTTCTCAAGAGGCAGGTCAGATGGTCTGGTATTCCTATCTCTTTCAGAATTTTCCACAGTTTATTGTGATCCACACAGTCAAAGGTTTTGGTATAGTCAATAAAGCAGAAATAGATGTTTCTTCAGAACTCTCTTGCTTTTTCGAAGATCCAGCGGATGTTGGCAATTTGGTCTCTGGTTCCTCTGCCTTTTCTAAAACCAGCTTGAACATCTGGAAGTTCACGGTTCATGTATTGCTGAAGCCCGGCTTGGAGAATTTTAAGCATTACTTTACTAGCGTGTGAGATGAGTGCAATTGTGCGGTAGTTTGAACATTCTTTGGCATTGCCTTTCTTTATGATTGGAATGAAAACTGACCTTTTCCAGTCCTGTGGCCACGGCTGAGTTTTCCAAATTTGCTGACATATTGAGTGCAACACTTTCACAGCATCATCTTTTAGGATTTGAAATAGCTCCACTGGAATTCCATCACCTCCACTAGCTTTGTTCGTAGTGATGCTTCCTAAGGCCCGCTTGACTTCACATTCCAGGATGTCTGGCTCTAGGTGAGTGATCACACCATCATTATTATCTGTGTCATGAAGATTTAGGTTGTTACAGAGTCCCAGTTTGAGTTCCCCGAGTCATACAGCGAATTTCCATTGGCTATCTATTTTTATATGGTAGTGAATATGCTTCCATGTTTCTCTCTCCATTCGTCTCACCTTCTCCTTCCTGCCCCATACCTGTGTCCATTAAATCTGTTCTCTATGTCTGCATCTCCACTGCTGCCCTGCAAATAGGTTCATCAGTGCCATCTTTCTATTACTAGGATTCTTAAAATTGTATTCTGACAGAAACAAAATCAAGATCAGTACCCTGAGGCTGCTATTTAAAATACAGTCATGGAAGGACAAGGGCTTCCCAGGTGACTCAGTGGTAAAGAATCTGCCTGCCAAATTAGGATCAGGAGAAGCAGGTTTGATCCCTGGGTAGGAATATCCCCTAGAGGAGGAAATGGCAACCTACTCTAGTATTCCTGCCTGGAAAATCCCTTGGACAGAGGAGGCTGGTGTGCTGCAGTCCATGGAGCGCCAAAGAGTCAGACACGACTAAGTAACTGAGCACACACACGCATGGAAGGACAACTCTGAAAACTGGCTAAAACACAAAATGGAATTCAAAATTCCTTAAGGCAGATGATAACCTACCCAGATGTGAGCACTTTACATAAGCAGATTCCAGAGTCAGGAAGGTTTAACAACAAAACAAGCAGTTTTAAAAGAAGTTTCCATCAATGGCCATTAGTAGGAGGCTGGTTAAATAAACTGGGCACATTCATACAATGATATACTAAACAGCTATTTTAAAAATGAAACAGGTCTATGCACAATGATACAGGTTGCTCTCCAAGAATACGGGAAGGTTCAAAAGGAGTCAAGGCACAGAGCAGTGTGCATCCATCTGTGTAAAAAGGAAAAACACACACATACATGTGCACATGTGTCTATCTATATAAATATATGCATATAAAATGTATGCAGACAGGCTGCTGCTGCTGCTAAGTCGCTTTAGTCGTGTCCGACTCTGTGCGACCCCATAGACTGCAGCCCACCAGGCTCCCCGGTCTTTGGGATCCTCCAGACAAGAACACTGGAGTGGGTTGCCATTTCCTTCTCCAATGCATGAAAGTGCAAAGCGAAAGTGAAGTCGCTCAGTCGTGTCCAACTCTGTGCCCATAGACGGCAGGCCACCAGGCTCTGCCATCCTTGGGATTCTCCAGGCAAGAACACTGGAGTGGGTTGCCATTTCCTTCTCCAATGCATGAAAGTGAAAAGCGAAAATGCAGTCGAGTCCAACTCTTAGTTACCCCATGGACTGCAGCCTACCAGGCTCCTCTGCCCATGGGATTTTTCAGGAAGAATACTGGAGTGGGGTTGCCATTTCTTTCTCCAGGGGATCTTCCCGACCCAGGGATTGAACCCAGGTCTCCCACATTGCAGGTAGACGCTTTAACCTCTGACCCACCAGGGAAGCCCTACATTTTAGAAGAAGAGACAAAAAACAAACAAGTAAACAAATAAATAAACAATACATGTGAAGTATCAAGAAGAAAACAAACACAGGAAAGTTGAAAAGGATGGTCAAAGAAGACCTCTTTGAGGAAGTCAGAAGAAACTGATAAAAATCATTGCCTCTGGGGCTACAGTCTGAGATGAGACTTCATTATTTACCCTTTCCTGCTTTAAAAAACAAAACAAAACATTTCTACTTACTTTTTCAAAGACAACACACACATCCCAAACTTAGAAACTGAAGTTTTAATTCAAGCACCCACTCTTCAGGCATTCTGCCCACACCCCAGGTTTAGATTTCTGTGTATTTTCAAGAGTGCCTTTATTTTTTCCCTTTAATTGCTTCTTAAATGGGAAAGATACATAGATTATGCCTTCTCTTGTAGTCAGTATGTAGGGGCTTATTTAGGAAAACCACTGGCATGAGTCTCTAGACAATAGGTAGGAGGAGAGACCCTCTGGCCAGTCAGTTGATAGCTTTAAAAAAGAGAAAGAGAGATTGTAAAGGGATTGTTCAACAGTCTATAGAGGCCACAGAGTAACCACACAACTGTTAAGGAGACCACAGTAAACAGCACCATATTATTAGGCATCTCCCAGAGGGCTCTGTCTGGGTTGTGGGAAAACTCCTGGCCTGTAAGATCATGCCCTCCAGAGCTCCTGGTCCAATCTTAAGGACAAAGGAGAAGTCCAAAGTCAATCACAATCCAACAGACTCCCCTGTCCCTCCAGCTTGGGGCTTCCCAGGTGGCTCTGTGGGTAAAGAATACACCTGCAATGCAAGACATGCAGGAGACACAGGTTCAATCTCTGTATCAGGAAGATCCCCTGGAGAAGAGGATGGCTACCCACTCCAGTATTCCTGCCTGGAGAAAACCATGGACAGGGGAGCCTGGAGGGCTACAGTCCATGGGATCGCAAAGAGTCAGACACAATTACACATGCATGCCCCTCAAACTTAGCTGGAAGGCATCTGGTTCAAGTCTGAGCTGTTCTGAGTTACAGTGGAATAAACTGTTATAAAAATGTCTTCTGAGTTAGAGGAGCAAGGTCGTGAGGCAAGGAGCGGTAGGTTTGCAGCCGCCATTTCTTCCGCCTCCAGTCTCTGGATCTTTTGTACAGCGTCCAACAGCGCTATGTTGGGACAGATCATTCGGAGGTTCACAACCTCAGTGGTTCGTCGGAGCCACTATGAGGAGGGTCCAGGGAAGAATATACCATTTTCAGTGGAAAAGAAGTGGAGACTACTAGCTATGATGACTTTGTTCTTTGGGTCTGGATTAGCTGCACCCTTTTTTATAGTAAGACACCAACTGCTTAAAAAGTAATCCATGAGACAGATAGGAAGAGGAGCATATTAAGAGGTGCAGTCTCTTAAAAGGATCAATCCCTTGAACTCAGCATCCTAGATATGTTTGTAAATAAACTTATAGCATAAAAAAAAATGTCTTCTGAAACAAGTACTAGCTAAAATAAGTACCAAACATTTAACTACCAGCAGTTTTGCTTTCTTAAGGGATTTGAGGAATGAATGATTCTTTAAAATGCATTTCAAGAAATATAGATAATAGAAATCTTTTTGTTAACACAAATAGGAAAGAATTCTACTGAGCTTAGAATTGCTTCCAAATTAAATACAGCAGGTTTCCAATCCAGTTTTCTTATTGCAGCATAGATGGTATTTATCTTGTTGAAAAATAATGTTTAAATGAAGAGATGTTGACCCAACATCATTTCTTCCCTTTAACTCCTCATTATGTAACATGTAATTCATTAGTATCACACCAAATAGAGGCCACTAGAAATAATGAGGTTGGGATGAATATATGAGGACACTTCATATTTAGACATGCACACACACACATATGCACATACACATATATTGTACATATATACATATATTTTCACACATGTGAGAAATGGAGTATTTCCTGCCATGTCAGTAAACAAGGATGTCACAGTCATCAGAGATTCCAGCCCTCCAGGGCACTCAGGAAGGAAAAGAATACCTGCTAAATCTGGCAGCCCTGAGGCTGTAGCCACTCCCTATGGTGAGCACTGAGGAACTCAGGATGTGAAGAAAACACAGGATACTGACCCAGGAAGATGCAAATGAAAGGAATGATTTCAGTGAGCCCAGACTCCTGCATCTTCTCGTACATAGAAAAACACTAAATTACTTAACTTGAAATATTTGGTTTCCTTTAATTAATTGTTGTTTAATTAACAAAAACCTCTTGATGTTCCAGCTACCTTCCCTTTGTTGTGAAAATTCTATAAAACCTGGTTTCTTCCCTTGCCTCCTTGAAGCAGTTCTCTCAGGATTATGTGAGAAGCTGCCTTCCGGACTTAAGTCCTAAAAATTTCCACCAAATAAAACAGAACTTTCAACTTTAAGGTTGTGAATATTTCTTAAGCTAACATATATATTTTATATAATATTTAATATATAAAACTGCTGTACCATTTATTTCAATAAATATGTATTGTGGGCTTATTATGCATTCTATTTTAGGCACTAGATGAAGATACTCTAACAGAATTAGTCATAGATGATGTTCAAACTGTAAATTCTATTGGTTGCTTTTCTTTTTACCTGTTAATTGAGACTCTCTTCAACTAATAAAGGCAAAAGGAATCAGGATAACTGCAGTAAATAGGGTAAAAGGCAGGGACCATTTTCTAAACAGAGAACAACTAAAAGTAAGTGCATGCTAAATGTTAAAGGCAGCTCACAGGCACTAGGGCTACAGAAGCAGAGAAAGAAGTACCCCATGCAGACTGGGGCAGTCAGATAAATTGGAGGTATGGGCACCTGGGAGAAGATACTTCAGTGAATGAAAGGAGAAACAAAGGTCTCCTAAATAGGAGAGGACTGGAGGGAAAACAGTGTGAGCAAAGGCATGGAGGCAGAAATGCAAGTGACTTGGCGGGTGATGGGAGATGGTGATAGGAGGGTGAGTGCATTTCTGTGTGGTAAGAAATGAAGAGATTTACTAGTTAGAAAGAGGTTCCTGCAGCTAGGAAGCAAGCAAGACACACAAGAAATAATCCATTTGTGATGGGAGCTGGGATCCAAATCAACACTTCCCCTTAGCTTTATCAAGTTTCAGCACTAGACAGGGACCCTAGCAGGGGAGTCAGGCTGGGAGAACGTACTGAGCGGTGAGCAGGCAGGGATGAACAGCTCACCTCTGACTACCAGCTCTACCAGGGTGACCACGTGCTTCTGTGTCAAGCGTGCATGCCACACTGCTTCTGCTAATGTCTTTTCATCATAATCCTAACAGTCACTGAAAATGTGGTGAGACTTTTGGAAAATATGACCAGGTCCTCTGACCCTGCTACACTCTTGATCGTGACTCAGTATGAAGCCACTATGGTGTAACGGTCCATACAGAGTTCTGCCCTGACATCGGGGGAAAACGAAGAGGGCCCCAAATGGCCTAATTACAAGTTGCTCTTCCCACTCTGCTCCCTCAGATAAGGCCCCCTGGTCAAACAATCTTCTTTACCATAGGGACTCTTGTGGCTTATCCTTGAATAGGTGATTTTAGTTCCCAGTCACTGTGTGAGATTACTGAAACTAGTCAGTCACATTCTCCCAAGGATTCCTCTTGATGGTACAAAGTCTGGCTCCCACAGCTCCAGGTGGTTCACTCTGGTTCCAGTGCAACCTCTGTGTGGCCCCATGTGGAATGCTATGTCCTCCTCCCCTAGGGTGTGTGTCGCTGATAAACTGCTGTCAAGCTTATCTGTCAACATTTGGCCATCCTTAACCCTCCCTCACCAACAGAGTGAACAGAACGTAACAAAACATCTACCAAGGAGGATGTCATTTTCTGGATCCTTACATACAAAGCTGGTGCACTGGTGATTTCTAATAGCGTTATCCTCACATCATATTGAAGGGTATATGAACCTAGCTTCATGAATTCCTAACTAAACTTTGCATTTACATCTACACAGACTCTGCCAGGATAAACGCAAGCCACCTTCAAGTTAAGGTATTATTGCTATTATTACAGACACAAGACATATTCCACATCACACAAAATAAAATGTTGTATTAAATACAGACCCCACTATAATTAAATAGTGGGGGATTATAAGGAAATCAACAGTTAAACCCAAATCTACTTACTGTTTAAGATCTTATTGTATTCGAGCCTACTTGAGTGTTTCCATTTTCTAACAGGAACCACAACCTGTAATTGGGATTTCCCACTGACACGGAGGAAAAAGATAGTAGGCTTCTTGGTAGCCCATAAGTAGCTAAAGAGGGGAAGGTTAAACTATCGCTTATGAATAAATGAGTCCACTTCCTTATTTAAAATACGCATGAAAAACTATCATTTCTCTTAGACTACTCTAGATCAACTATGAATTGTCAACAACCCCAAAGACCCATATGGGACCCATTTCTTCCTCAGAGTACATTAGATACAGGTCCATTTTTTTTAAGACGGAGAATCTGCAGATGGCTTCAGGAAAGTTTTGTCCTCCACAAAACAATATCACTGTTACCTTTGCACTGGTTACATTATTGACCTCCTTTATCTCTGGCTCCCTTGACTGGGAAACAAACAAAATCACAACATTTTTATCAAACTTGGGCAACATTTTCTAGAGTCAGAGAAAATGGAAGGGAAGTAAAAATAAACATGCATTCAAGAAATGAGATAAACGGATGCACTTTTGCAGGGTCACAAACATTTCATCATAGTTTCATAGTTTCTCAGAGTAGATGCTAGACACACTCTGCCTTGGAGCAAAACTGCCTGAGTCGTCACCTAAGCATTTACTAGATACGTGAAACTGACTTAACCTCATTATGTCTCATTTCCTCATCCATAAAATGGGGATATCATAATGTCTACCTGACAGGGTTTTATGAGAATTAAATGAATTAATGTAAATAATGCTCTAACAATGTCTGAGACATAGAAAGTTCACTTTCCTATGTCCACTCTCTCTCTCCTCGTGTGTGTGTGTGTGTGTGAGATCATCTCTAGTATTTAAAAGAAAATTAGTACTCTAGACACTTAGAGGTCTAGACTTGTAGCAAAAAGGACTGCAAGACAGAAGCTTCTGCATGGTCAGTCATGTGAAACAGCTCATCACCGGCACACACATCTGAGTAAAGAACTCCTGCAGTGAGATCATGTGAGCTGTGGTTTTGCAGGTCACTCCTGGGCTTGTTTTCCACGTTTAATTTCACTGCTTCTCTGTGGTAGTTTACTACTTGTACAGGAAGACTGAAAGCCCGGTTTCACAATACAGTCTCCTGTTTCTAAAGAATTTCAATTACCAACATAAATGACTTAAAGGTATCCTGCTGAGTCACAAGATACTTTTTAAAGTAACTTTCGAAAAGCTAGCTTCATCCCTCTTTGATACATAACGATCACAATGATAACAACGTCAAAGACCAATATAGGTAGAGATGGTCTATGAATGATATAGGAAGGAAGTGTCACTTGTGGAATGAAACTGCTGATTTCCTTGCCAATATGAACTTCACTTCGCAATGTAAAGCCCAATACTTGTACAGACTTTCATATGAGGTTAAATAGCATAAAGAGTCTAGTAGGCCTTCAAAACACTGATCCTCTGTTCTGAGCCACTAGCTAAAAGCACAAAAAAAAAAAAAAAAGAAAGAAAGAAAGAAAGAAAAAAAGAAGAGAGGAGGGAAGTAAAGAGAAATTAAGACACCAGGTAGAAAAACAAGGGGGCTTCCCAGGTACCTCAGTGGTAAAGAATCTGCCTGCCAAGAAGATGCAGGTTCAATCCCTGGGTCAGGAAGATCCCCTGGAGAAGGAAATGGCAACCCACTCCAGTATTCCTGCCCAGAGAATTCCATGGACAGAGGAGCCTAATGGCTCTAGTCCCATGGGGTCACAAAGATTCAGACACGACTTAATTAAAGACTAAAACAACAACAGAAAGACAAAGCAGCCTCCACTCCTCCAGCTGTGACATGCGTTAACTCCGGCCATTCACTGAGCTCCTGGGGCGTTAGTTTTCATGTCAGGCATTGACCATTCACTGAGCTTCTGGGGCGTTAGTTTTCATGTCAGGCATTGACCATTCACTGAGCTTCTGGGGCGTTAGTTTTCATGTCAGGCATTGACCATTCACTGAGCTTCTGGGGCGTTAGTTTTCATGTTAGGCATTGACCATTCACTGAGCTTCTGGGGCGTTAGTTTTCATGTCAGGCATTGACACACAAGAAGGAAGATGCTATTCCTGCCCAGGGGGAAATAGGGCTGACAGCTTCTGTCTTTCTCACTTACTTCCAAGATAACAATAGCCTCCCAGGGACAGAGACAAACTACCCCTAAACTTTCCATTCATTCTAAAACTTTCCATATTAGAAAGCAAAACAAAAACAAACAAACAAAATCCTTCAAAACCCTTATCTTTCAGCTGGAACAGAAGAGGGTAATGAGAGGGAAAGAAGGGAGTATTTTACTTTTCACTATCTCTACATTTAATATTTTTTTAAAACAAGGATTCTATATAACATTTAGAATTAAAATATAATAATATGTAAAATTAGAATACTTCCTAACACCATACACAAAGATAAACTCAAAATGGGTTAAAGACCTAAATGTAAGACCAGAAATTATAAAACTCTTCGAGGAAAACGTAGCTAGAACACTTGATAACATAAATCAAAGCAAGATCCTCTAAGACCCACCTCCTAGAGTAATGGAAATAAAAACAAAAATAAACAAGTGGGACCTGATTAAACTTAAAAGTTTTTGCACAACAAAGGAAACTATAAGCAAAGTGAAAAGATAACCCTCAGAATGGGAGAAAATAATAGCAAATGAAACAACTGACAAAGGATTAATTTCCAAAATAAACAACCAGCTCTACAAACAACAAATGCTGGACAGGGTATGGAGAAAAGGGAAAGCTCCTGCACTTTTGGTGGGAATGTAAACTGATATAGCCACTATGGAAGATGGTATGAAGATTCCTTAAAAAACTAGGAATAAAACCACCATATGACCCAGCAATCCCACTCCTAGGCATATACCCTGAGGAAACCAAAACTGAAAGAGACATGTGTATCCCACTGTTCACTGCAGCACTATTTACAACAGCTAGAACATGGAAGCAACCTAGATGTCCATTGACAGGTGAACGGATAAAGAGGCTGTGGTACAAATATACAGTGGAATATTACTCAGCCATAAAAAGGAATGCATTTGAGTCAGTACTAATGAGGTGGATAAACCCAGAGCCTATTATACAGTGTGAAGTAATTCAGAAAGAGAAAGGTAAATATTGTATACTAACACATACATATGTAATCTAGAAAGATGGTACCAATGAATTTATTTGCAGGGCAGCAATGGACTTCCCTGGTGGCTCAGACAATAAAGTGTCTGCCTACAATACAGGAGACCCGGGTTCAATCCCTGGGTCGGGAAGGTCACCTGAAGAAGGAAATGGCAACTGGCTCCAGTATTCTTGCCTGGAAAATCCCATGCGCAGAGGAACTTGGTAGGCTACAGTCCATGGGGTCGCAAAGAGTCGGACACGACTAAGAGACTTCACTTCACAATGGAGAATAGACATAGACAGTCTTATGGACACAGGTGATGCTTCCTAAGGCCCACTTGACTTCACATTCCAGGATGTCTGGCTCTGGGTGAGTGATCACACCATCGTGATTATCTGGGTCATGAAGATCTTTTTTGTACAGTTCTTCTGTGTATTCTTGTCACCTCTTCTTAATATCTTCTGCTTCTGTTGGGTCCATACAATTTCTGTCCTTTATCAAGCCCAACTTTGCATGAAATGTTCCCTTGGTATCTCTAATTTTCTTGAAGAGATCTCTAGTCTTTCCCATTCTACTGTTTTCCTCTATTTCTTTGCACTCATCACTGAGGGCTTTCTTATCTCTCCTTGCTATTCTTTGGAACTCTGCATTCAAATGGGTATATCTTTCCTTTTCGCTTCTCTTCTTTTCACAGCTATTTGTAAGGCCTCCTCAGACAGCCAAGAGAAAACTTTTACCCTTCAGATCTTTATTTTATATTCGTCACTAAAGCCTTCTGATTTTTATTTTAAGAGTTCCTTTTATACTTCCCCAAATATGGTGCTCCATACACAATATTATGTAAGTACCTGTTAACTGGAAACAACTTTTAACACACCAAAGAAAGAGGTAATCTACTAAATTGCTTTCACAGGTTATCTGTGCAAATCCACAAGAATATTTTACCTGTCTTCTTAACAGCTAGTACATGGGATTTTACCCAATATAGAATAAGAATACTAAAAGATAAAATAGAGAGTTTTTTTAAGGTAACATTTTTATAAAAGATTTTATAATTTTCTTAGATAAAACTCTTAACATCTTCCCCATCTGGATAGCCAACTAGTCCATGCTGGGGTTTACAACACACTTTATTTAGAGACAATGAAGCAGAGTCTGAAATAATGCAGACAGATGTTCAAATCCTGAGATAATTTTATGAATAATTCACTCTACAAGGGAAAACAGGTTTTCTGTAGCTAAAACATTCTGAGCATTTCCCCATATACATAAAAGTTGCACAAGGCCCTTTATCAGGCTCTTGACTTTGGGATATCTTAGTAAATTTTTGCTCACTCCAAAGGTACCTACAGATGGCCCAGATATTTTCACTTTCAGTTTTACATGTAACACATGGGACAGGTCTTTCCTTAAGAAGAGTTTTGTAAAACTGTAATTTTTTCTAGTGATAGACAATTTTTAAAAATTGTTTTCTGAATAGCATATGAAGATTTTAAGATTTGCACTACTTATGAAACTGTTAAAAACCGTTCCACAAGCTTGATAAAAGGACTAGTGGAATCAGAGAGATGGAATGTTTTGTGCGTCACTATCCCACCATGTGGAAGGGTGCTCACTACATAGCTAAAAAAGACAGACGCACGTAAGGGCTTTAAACTCAGCGTGTCTTCTCAAAGGGAGCTTTGTTTTACTGAACAGCAGTAATTCTCCAAATCGGTGTAATTGCTTTCCAAAATGATCAGGTGTTTCCTGTATATTCTGGAAGCCCGGTCACTGGGACACTGGTTTACTCAAAATGCAGCTGGACTCTGACTTCATGCAAGTAAAAGCAACGTATAACCTGACAACTATTTACTCAGATCTGTTCATCTATTTTGTGCCAGGTATGTGTTGGGGTCAAGGATACAAAGGTGCTTATAATCTCTTACACCATTTGTTCCTTTATTTACTACGTGTTTCCTCTTTTAGCGGGAGTGGTAAGAAGAAGGATAACAAAACTCTGGTAGAAGAATGAGTTAGTGTTGTGCAACAGTAGAATAAGGTGTGCCTTGTAGTGCTTGGTATAGTCAACACAACACGTTAGCCATTACTTTTATAATGCAACAAACAGCAAATGCCAGGCAATGTGCTACAGAAGGGAATGGTGACACAGGAGCCACAAATCCACTTCCTTATTCAGTCTTTCAATAAATATTTACTATGTGCCTACCATATGCCAGGCACTGTTCCAGGCATAGGGGATAAAGCAATGTAACGAAATTAAGTGTTTCTCATGTGGAGAAATAGGAACACTCCCACACTGCAGGTGGGCATATAAACTGGTACAGCCACTATGGAGAACAGTATGGAGGATCCTTAAGAACTAAAACTAGAGTCAACATCTGATCTGGCAATTCCACTCCAGGGCATGCCCTGGATAAAACCACAATTCCAAGAAATAAATGCATCCCTACATTCAGAGCAGCACTATTTACAATAGCCAAGACACGGAAACGATGTTAATGTCCACCCACAGATAAACAGCTAAAGATGTGGTACATATATACAATGGACTATTACTTGGCCACAGAAAAGAACAAAATAATGCCATTTAAAGAAACACAGATGGACCCACAGATTATCATACTAGCTGAAATAAGTCTGACAAACGTCTGAAAGACAAATGTCATATGATATCACTTATATGCAGAGGTTCACAGACACAGAAAACTAAGTTACTGCGGGCAGGGAGAGGTAATTAGAGGAGTTTGGGAATAATAAATACACACTACTATTTATAAAAGAGATAAACAAGGACCTACTGTACAGTACAGGGAACTATATACAATATTTTATAATAACTGATAATGGAAAACAATCTGAAAAAAAATACGTATGTGTGTTTAAAAAACTGAATCTCTTGCCTATATACCAGAAACTAATATAATATCCTGGTATGTAAAGTCAAGTGGGCCTTAGGAAGCATCACTGCGAACAAAGCTAGTGGAGGTGATGGAATGCCAGTTGAGCTATTTCAAATCCTGGAAGATGATGCTGTGAAAGTGCTGCACTCAATATGCCAGCAAATTTGGAAAACTCAGCAGCGGCCACAGGACTGGAAAAGGTCAGTTTTCATTCTAATCCCAGAGAAAGGCAATACCAAGGAATGCTCAAACTACCGCACAATTGCACTCATCCACATGCTAGTAAAGTAATGCTCAAAATTCTCCAAGCCAGGCTTCAGCAATACGTGAACCGTGAACTTCCAGATGTTCAAGCTGGTTGTAGAGAAGGCAGAGGAACCAGAGATCAAATTGACAACATCCGCTGGAACATCGAAAAAGCAAGAGAGTTCCAGAAAAACATCTATTTCTGCTTTATTGACTATGCCAAAGCCTTTGACTGTGTGGATCACAATAAACTGTGGAAAATTCTGAAAGAGATGAGAATACCAGACCACCTGACCTGCCACTTGAGAAACCTATATGCAGGTCAAGAAGCAGCAGTTAGAACTGGACATGGAACAACAGACTGGTTCTAAATAGGAAAAGGAGTACGTCAAGGCTGTATATTGTCACCCTGCTTATTTAACTTCTATGCAGAGTACATCATGAGAAACACTGGGCTGGAAGAAGCACAAGCTGGAATCAAGATAGCCGGGAGAAATATCAGTAACCTCAGATATGCAGATGACACCACCCTTATGGCAGAAAGTGAAGAGGAATTAAAAAGCCTCTTGATGAAAGTGAAAGAGGAGAGTGAAAAAGTTGGCTTAAAATTCAACATTCAAAAAACGAAGATAATGGCATCCAGTTGTATCACTTCATGGCAAATAGATGGGGAAACAATGGAAACAGTGAGAGACTTTTTTGGGCTCCAAAATTACTGCGGATGCTGACTGCAGCCATGAAATATAAAGACGCTCACTCCCTGGAAGAAAAGCTATGACCAACCTAGACAGCATATTAAAAAGCAGAGACATTACTTTGCCGACAAAAGTCCATCTAGTCAAAGCTATGGTTTTTCCAGTGGTCATGTATGGATGTAAGAGTTGGACAATAAAGAAAGCTGAGTGCTGACAAGCTGATGCTTTTGAACTGTGGTGTTGGAGAAGACTCTTGAGAGTTCCTTGGACTGCAAGGAGATCCAACCAGTCCATCCTAAAAGCAATCAGTCCTGAATATTCATTGGAAGGACTGATGCTGAACCTGAAGCTCCAATCCTTTGGCCACCTGATGCAAAGAACTGACTCACTGGAAAAGACCCTGATGCTGGGAAAGATTGAAGGAGGGAGGAGAAGGGGATGACAGCGGATGAGATCTTTGGATGGCATCACCGACTTGATGGACATGAGTTTGAGTAAGCTCTAGGAGTTGGTCGACAGGGAAGCCTGGTGTGTTACAGTCCATAGGGTCGCAAAGAGTCAGATATGACTGAGTGACTGAACTGAATTGATAATATGATTTATAGCATTATTTGCTTAAAATGAAGACTAGCCAGGTTTAGTTCAGGTTAGGCAGGATGAACACAGGTGCTGAATTTAAAGAGGCATTTCAATTAGTTTGCCCTTGGAGGTAGGTTTCACCAGCCCCTAGGTAGAGAAGGTCAACAACTGTGACACATGTCCGTAGTCCCAGCAATGATGCTAGAAATGCTTTAGCTAAGAAAATTTCTTTTGACCTACAATCCAACTGAATGTTTTCCTCTCCTAGTTTCCAGGTCTTATCCTCTCATAATTCAAAGGCTCCAGAAATCCTACTTCCTCTAATCTTCAACTAGAGAGTTTATCACCTGCCTCTTTGGAGAAAAAAAAATTCACCATTCTCTTAAATCTAATTTTTCATCAAGATAATAAGGCCATTATGTATCATAAAAGGTACTGCCACCCTACAAAATTATTTCCTTTGGAGAATCTATAAATAGTAACTAATTTTAAACTACAGGGCTTTAGGGGGGCTTCCCCAGTGGTCCAGTGGTTAAGACTCTATGCTTCCACTGCCAGGGGCAGAGGTCCAATCCCTGGTTGGGGAACTAAGATCTTGAATGCTGCCCAGTGTGGCCAAAAAAAAAAAATAAGAAAAAAGAAAATAAAAAAAACTACAGTGCTTTAGATCTCGGAAAGTACTTGACAGAAAATGAAATGAGGAACTGGAATAATAGATAAAAAAGCAAGTGTCATGTAAATCAGTGGGGAAATATGAGGCATGCATAATTCCTTCTGTATCACTGATGTCCACATGCAACCAGTAAATGACAGGAACTATTTTAACTCGTTCTTTATAGCAACCACCATTAACTTGACCAAATGCAAACATGGCATGATTATTTCCATTTTTAACCACTGAAACACCTATTCCCATAAAAGCTTTCCAATTCACAAACTTATCTTGCATGAAAAATCCTGGGCCTCTGAAAATGCTCATTAATTTCTATACAAATCACCGCAGGTGTCCCGTGTTTTTTCCTCTAGATAGTGAACACACTGGGGACAGTAATATTTTTTCAATCATAGTCTCCTGGGTAGATAGTCTATAATATGAACATGTTCTGATTTAAAATTATTATCTCAGGATCAGTTTTTCTGAATATCAGCTGTGTGCCCCTGGGCAAGTTATTAAACCTCACTGAAGTCTTAGTTTCCTCCTCTGTAATAGAAGATAATATCTATCTTTGGAAGGACTGATGCTAAAGCTGAAACTCCAATACTTTGGCCACCTCATGTGAAGAGTTGACTCATTGGAAAAGACTCTGATGCTGGGAGGGATTGGGGGCAGGAGGAGAAGGGGACGACAGAGGATGAGATGGCTGGATAGCATCACCGACTCGATGGATAGGAGTTTGGGTGATCTCCGGGAGTTGGTGATGGACACGGAGCCCTGGCGTGCTGCAATTCATGAGGTCACACAGAGTTGGACACGACTGAGCGACTGAACTGAACTGAAGTCACTTCAGTTGTGTCCGACTCTGTGTGACCCCATGCAATGTAGCCTGTCAGGCTCCTCTGACAGGGGGAGAATCCATGGGGATTCTCCAGGCAAGAATACTGGAGTGGGTTGCCATGCCCTCCTTCTAGGGGTTCTTCTCAACCCAGGGATCGAACCCAGGTCTCCTGCATTATAGACAGATTCTCTACTGTCTGAGCCACCAGGGAAGCCCAAGAATACTGGAGTGGGTAGCCTATCCCTTCTCTAGGGGATCTTCCCAATGCGGGAATCAAACCAAGGATCTGCTGCATAGGATAATAGGGACTTAACAACTTACCAGCTGTTACTATTAAATATGGAATCTATGTATATGATATTACAGCATTTCTTATCCTTGATATTGTCTGATCAATAAAGTTTTAGTGAAATGGGGGAAAAAAAAACTGGATTGATGGGGAGAATCAGAGAGTTGAAGGAAAGAAATACTAATATACTACCATATATTAGTGGCATGAGATTATTTGTAAAGCTTCTGCTTAGTTTGAACACTCACCTCCCTGAAATCACCATTTAAAAAGTAGGAGTCACACATCTGTGTGGCAGCCCTCTTTCCTCACACGGGGAACATTATCCGTCATAGCAGGAGAAAATAAGGCCAAGGTACAAGCAATCCTGAAGCTTTCTGTAACTAAGATCACTTGAATTTTCTAAAACTTGTGGTCTCTGTAATACTTCCACAATAGCGTTAGAAGTGGAGATGTGGTATTTTGAAGCACCAGGTTGGAGCCACGGTTTTGCAAGTTCCATCTCATGCTTTCTAATGACTCCTTTAATTCTGAACTTTAATGATTCTAAAACTACATTTAAAGTAAAACCATTAAAAGACACACTTCAATTTTCAAAGTTTTCAAACTACCCCAAAGGCCCCCATTTAAATGTTTTCACCCCAACCTTTGTTAACAAATAAATCATACTGGACTAGTGAACGATCTCATTATTTATCCCTATTTGCCCCCAGCTCCCCTGGCCCCGAGCCCTGCCCCCAGAGTCCTTCCCACAACCTAACTGGGGGTTACAGAGGAACTATGCTTTATTCTCCTCTTCCTCACAGTGAAGCTATTTAAAGAAAAATTAAATAGTGCAAAAACTACTCATTTAAATTGAAATCTGTTTACTTATGACTGTAGATACATCTAAAGACCAACAGAAAGAAGACAGAAAAAAGTTTCCAATTATTCATTTACTCCTTCTTTATTTATTATATATGTTTTCCTGATGTGAAATTACACTTGTCATGCAATTCAAATCAGAACTGCTTTTCAGATTAAGGGGGGGGAGGGCAGGAAACACAAAAACCAAGCTATTCTAAGTTTGTTAGAAACCAAGTCTTTAATTGGTTTACTTTAATTCCTAACGTTTAAATGATAATAATATATGACAAAGTATATCAACAGTTAAAATATGCTACCAAGAAACTTACTTTTAAAAAAAAAGTGATTTAAGTAAAACAAAGGTTTCAATGGAAGCCACAGGAGCTACAAAGAACAAGCACTGATATCATTTCAAACAGAAAAAGTCTAAATGTGTTTGTTTTCCTTTAAATTTTTATCCAAACAGTCAGGGGAAACTGACTTGCTTTGTTCAGTGTTTATTATTTCACCTTTCCTGAACCTGAAACTAAAATACTTTGACAAATGGGAGAGTCTGGTAAACAGACCATTCAATGTTAGGGCTTAGAACCACTAATCCATTTGCATTTCCTCTTTGCCCATTTTTCCTGAAGTCACCATCACCATGATTGTTTCTTTACATATAAAAGGGTAATAATACCTCATACAACCTTACTCCAATTCACACTCACATGGAACCAGAATGGATCTATAATACATCCAAACAAAAAGGGATAAGAACTCTGAAAGACAACTGCAGAAGAGAGCTATCCTTTCTGGAAATACTATCATAGTACTTTACTCCATTGATAGCCTATTTAACCAATCGAATTTTTATAGCCCCACTGATAGACTGTCTCTGCCCGATGACAAAACTACTCGCAAATACTTTTTTTTCCCTCTAGAGATCCACAAACACCAGACCCAAACTAAACCACCAAAGTCGCTTTTCCATACTATCCAGAAGAAACGAGGCAGTTCCATTCTGAACTTAACTCTTAAACTCAGTCTTTAATAAAAAGGTCAGCAGTGCTTTGTAGCTTCCCACACCCAAAACTACTGTAACTCGAATTTCTCTTTGTACCTCATACAGTTTCAAGAAAGTGTTAAAATAAACAGGCTAATATAAACAGGTCTACTTTTTAAATAAAGGGCTTTCCCTAAATACCAAATTAATCTATGCAACCCCAGGAAAAGATGATGCATTTAAAAGAAATGTCTGGGAGAACCCAGAAAACTTACCAAAGTAGCATACAAGTACAGACATTTACTGAATACCTGAAATATGAATATACTCACCCCCTCTTGTTTGAACAGGGGCCTGCATGTGGAATTCCCCTGAGCCACCTGGAGGACTGGTGGGCCAAAGGTCATCTTCTCCACCTCTTCATACTGGTCCCTCCTCCCTTATTATTTGCCTCATCAACACACTAACCTTTCCCTCTTTGACTACATCAGCATTTAAAAGTCATACACACTATTCATTTAATTTTATTGCTCTGTTTAATGCTATTGTCCCCGGCTCACTTCCCACTACTTTCCATTGCATTTTTCATATGCTAAAGATGCTCTTGTGATAAGGTTGGGAACCCAACTCCTGCTCATGGTTATTTCTAAGGCAACAATTCATTAGGTTGCAAACATCCTACTGATAGGTTTAATCCACTCACAGACTGGTGGATTGTCTGATTATCTTTACCTATCAGGTCCTTACAGAAATTAAAAATGCTCAGGAAAAGAAGGAAGGCCCTTTTTGTTACCCTTCCCACATATGCCCTTTCCCAAACAGACACATTCCTGGAAAAAGATCAAAATTTCATTTTGCAAAGCAATTTCTACCTCATTGATACAATTCTTAATTGCAATTTTATGAAAAACAAAAAAACAAATCATAACCTTGGTGAAATTCTAAAACTATATATTCAGTTTTTACTATTGAAAAATCATGGAAAAACCACCAATTATCTCAAAACAATGTCATCTTTTTTCCCCCAAATATGCAAATATCAGCTATCTCAAAACAATGTATTTTTATCAAGGAAGACAGGATGCGCTCGCACACACGCACGGGCATGTGTGTGTGCGCACACAATCACAGTGTAGGATATTCTTTCTTCTATTTCTGGCTAAAAATACGCTCTCTAAAGGTATAATGTGATATTCTGTCACATAAAAACATATGTATTTGATAAAATATTAACTTATCTGTTTTGGCAAGAGTGAGATCAAAGGAATATAGCTGTACAAAAATACCACATTTTAATTCCTAGTACATATTTAAAAGGAAAAAAGAAAAGGTGCATAGCCAAGAAATAAAATCCAATGCTTCTAGTGGATGTTTCAAATGTAGGGTAAGTATGTAAACAAATAGATCTGCCAAAACCGTGTGGCTATGGTTCCAACACAAGAAGCACAAAGTTAAAGAGCCATACAAATTTTTGATATTTCCTGAGCTGATACTGAAAATAACTCACAGGAAAGA
Source organism: Bubalus kerabau (assembly GCF_029407905.1). NCBI lineage: Eukaryota > Metazoa > Chordata > Mammalia > Artiodactyla > Bovidae > Bubalus > Bubalus kerabau. The sequence goes on along the minus strand of NC_073624.1, from coordinate 97,591,849 downwards.
GCTGCTGTTGAGATGTACCGCCCTTTAACTGTGCTTAATCTTCCTGGTGCTATGACAACCATGGAAGTGCTCATTAGGGCTACTAATTTATACTTTAATCATTATATTAAAATCCAACAAAACCACCAGATGGTAAATGTAACCCAGGAGAGACAGCTTCTAGGCTGGGTCTGAAGATTTACAACACAAATGCCAAACTGGGACTTGAGATCTGAAATGCCATTTGGCTGCTCTTTAAGCCCAGTTTTGTATTTAAATTAAGGAGAAAACAAAGAATGAAACCACTCTTATTGAGGTTAGAAAATGACCTAAATGCCAAATCCAATCATGTCCATTTTATAAGCCACAGGTCAAGTGTCACTATCTCTGTGAAGTCAAACACCCCTACTTGGGATACAACTCAGACAAAGCTTGTCGTCCTATAACTCAGCCTCACTGGGCAGAAACTCCTAGGGAGTAGCACATGCTTCCATCTCTGAATGCATACTGCTTGATACCAGTCAGCCTTTGCGCAATAAATAAACTGAGGACTTGATAGTTACCCAGGAAAACCCAATTACCACACATTTTCTCTGAAGGGCTTATAATAACAAACTAAAACAACAGAGGAAAAACCTGGAATGTTTCCAGGGAAAACTGTTCTGGGTTATAGAATTAGGAAATCTGCTACAATTTTAAGAGGAAAATTCCACTGTTCGGGCACTACTATTCTGTGATCTGTCCCTAACTCTTTAACATCAGAGGCCCAAACTTTAGAAACTTCCTTATGGAAATCACACTTCTTAGTGAAGTGAATGAGCACTCGGCACTTGAATGCCAGAGAGAAAGGCCCACTGCCTGTTGTTTTAGATGTATTATGTCTGAAACACATCAAGGAAGAGGGTCGCTGTACCCCCCAAGAGCACTGGAATACTCCAAGGTGGCTCACTATCTTACTTCCAACGAAATTACTTCTGAGAACCCAGAGCAATGACACAGTGGTGACCTACCTGGGAATACCTAAAGCTATGTTTCTATGCTTTCTATGTTTCTAAACATCTAAAATACTCTGGCTCCTTGGAAGAAAAGCTATGACAAACCTAGACAGTGTATTAAAAAGCAGAGACATCACTTTGCCAACAAAAGTCCATCTAGTCAAAGCTATGGTTTTTCCAGAAGTCATGTACAGATTAGAGAGTTGGACCATAAAGAAAGCTGACTGCCAAAGAATTGATGCTTTCGAACTGTGATGTTGGAGAAGACTCTTGAGAGTTCCTTGGATAGCAAGGAGATCAATCCAGTCAGTCCTAAAGGAAATCAACCCTGAATGTTCATTGGAACGACTGATGCTGAAGCTCCAATACTTTAGCCACCTGATGTGAAGAGCTGACTCATTGGAAAAGACCTCGATGTTGGGAAATATTGAGAGTAGGAGGAGAAGGGGGCATCAGAGGATGAGATGGTTGGATGGCACCACTGACTCAATGGATATAAGTCTGAGCAAACTTACGGGAGATAGTGAAGGGCAGGAAAGACTGGCATGCTGCAGTCCATGGGGTCACAAAGAGCTGGACACCACTGAGCGACTGGACATCAACAATAATGTTTCTATGACATCATCCACCTTGACCTTGAGATTTGGCTGAACCACTCCTTACCATCCAGCCCCCTCCCTCAGTTTCTTCCACTCACTCTCTCCTGAGGTCAGAGACTAATTAGGTGAATCACACAAAGGAGCCTGAGGAGGGTTAAGGGGAGGGGTAGGAATAGTAAAGGAGAAAGGAGGAAAAGCAAATTCAGTGCATCCTAATTCCCACCCACCCAGCCCTTCCCTTCTTGTCACTGGCAGCGCCTCGTAGTCTTTCTCAGCCCCGCCCCCAGTTTCCTCATTCTTCCTTAGCTGCCTCACCCTTTCCACAAACCCCGCTGCCTCCAAACAGCAACTCTGCTCCTGCCCTACAGGCACGCAGCTCCAGCCTGGCCAACTCTCCTGCATTAGCACAAAGCACTGAGGATCAATCTACCTGGAGAGGGGCAAGGGGACGCCGGGACAGTAACGGCTAATGTAACCAGGAGACTAAACGGGGGTTATATCACCATCCCACAACTGTGTCTTTGAGAAATACAGTAAGTTTCAAGTCATCATAAACTTTCAGAACACAATCCTTTTTGAAATTGGGGGCTGCCTGCAATTCTTTCCTGAAGACTTACAAACATGTTGTTATGAATCTGTAAATGTTAAGTTGTTGGATTCATGAAACATCTATACTCTAAAGAAGGAGACCATACGGGCTACCCCAGCTTGGCAAATATCTGTTTACTAATCCAGAATCTGCTCGGTTATCTAAGTAGACTGTAAAACTAGTGAGTTTCTGTGAACCAATCCCCTATAGAATATCCAGAACCTCTTCTTCGAGGCCTAAGAAACCATTAAAGACACTTTTTTGATTCACTTCAGCAGAAAAATTTTAAACAGAGTTCATTTGTGTTTTTTCTTATCATTTTGGAAGCACAGGCTGTTGAATTTTAATTACTCTAAAACACAGATCTGTATTTTCAACAGCCAGATTATCAAACAGGATTTCCACTTGGATCCACTCAGCTCACCTGAAACAGATGCCCCACTTCTCATTTACCTTATTTTGGGGGGAGCCAGGTATCCTTGGGAGGCTTGAATTCTCCTTTCTCTTTCCACGCGCAATGTTGTTTACACAAGGTACGACCTCCCAGGCAACACTGTTAGCCTGGCCCTGTGACTGAAGGCTTTTGATTCAGCTGGCACATTTTAGGACTCCCCAGCCTGTTCAGGCCTCCCTGCGCCAGGCCTAAACAAAAATCTCCATGGAAAGCGAAATTCAAAAGCAGAGCTCACCCACTCTTTACCAGGCTGCCCTACTTGACAGCTTCAACCTGTCCAAAGCCACCCTCGGTTTCCTGTGGCCTTGAGAAAAAGCCCTTCTTATGAATGCCATCCGGCTGCACTGGCTGGATGTGTACATTAACTCCTTCCATCCTCGTTCCCCCCTGACCAGAGCAGCAGTGCCCTAAAGACATAAGAAGCAAACCAGATGAAGAACAAGTTCCAGAAGTTTACAGTTTGTATTAAAGATAATCACAAACCCTTCAGATCAAGTCTGAGGGTCGACAGAAAACTTAACACTAAGGGTCAAATCTCCAACTTCAAGGAAAAAAAGTTCATCTTAGCTAAGGATAGGAGCATGTCACAAAGCCCTGATGGCTCAGATGGTAAAGAATCCACCTGCAATGCAGGAGACCCGGGTTCAGTCTCTGGGTCAGGAAGATCCTCTGGAGAAGGGAATGGTAACCCACTCCAGTATTCTTGCCAGGAGAATTCCATAGAGGAGCCTGGTGGGCTACAGTCCATGGGATAACAAAGAGTCAGACATGACTGAGTAACTAACGCTTTCCCCTAGATAGTTATCTGGCACCTCAAATCCAACATATCCCAAAAGCAAACTCACTACTCTTATTCCAAACCTAATCCTATCTCAATTGTTGGCATCCACTCATTGCTCAAGCGGAGAAGGCAATGGCACCCCACTCCAGTACTCTTGCCTGGAAAATCCCATGGATGGAGGAGCCTGGTAGGCTGCAGTCCATGGGGTCCCTAAGAGTCGGACACGACTGAGCGACTTCACTTTCACTTTTCACTTTCATGCACTGGAGAAGGAAATGGCAACCCACTCCAGTGTTCTTCCCTGGAAAATCCAGGCAAATCCCAGGGACGGGGGAGCCTGGTGGGCTGCCATCTATGGGGTCGCACAGAGTCGGACAGGACTGAAGCGACTTAGCAGCAGCAGGATGTCACAGAGAAGCCAAATTCGTCCCTTCAACATACACACATACACAATAACACACAAAACCTTGTTAAAAGGAGGGCAGTACCAGCAGAAACTGACACAGGATTGTAAAGCAACTATCCTCCAACAAAAAATTATTCAAAAGGAGGGCAGCATCAATAAAACTGTTCCATGGTGAGATGAGCAGGCATGAAAATAGAAAACAGACTTTTAAAAAAGTTGGATACTTTATTCCCCATTGAAATATTTATGCCAAGGCAGAGGTTTTCACCTAGGTACTAACATTCAGAGTAGACAGCTGTAAACAGGATGGAGTCCGATTTAGAAAAGTTAAGGCAAAGGAGGTAAGTCTTTTGGGGTTAAAGGAGGAAGGGCAGAGAGGATTATGAGCAAAGAAAAGTGCCAAGAGAGCATCTGAAAGGTAAAAGGATAATTTATTTTACTTGGTGCAACAACTAAGATTTTGCTTAATTTGATTTATTCAATTCATCCAATAATCCTTTTTTTTTTTTTTTTGAGGCTCTACTATGTGCCACATATGTTAATATTTCTACAGAAGTCCTATTTTAAGACCTAAGCACTCAAAGGCTTTAAGTTAGTAACCCAAGAAAGAATATAAAGACTTCCAAAACGGTCTGTGTACTTTGTATTAAACACAAAACACTTTCAACCCAATGCCAAGGCTCCCTTTTTGACTAGGGAGAGAGAAGGAAGCTGCTCCTGGGGTTAGGAAGCTGCTCCCCTTTCCCTTCTTTCGCTCATTCTTCCATTTACTCAACCAAATCTACCGACCCCCACTAAACCCGTTGCTTGGCCTCATGCAGGACAAAAAGATATGACCAGAACTCTTCATGAAGCCTGAAACCAAACACCAATCAGACATGGCAATAAACAATTCTACCATAAAGAAGACTGAGACAAAGGACACCACAGCATCAAAGCACAACTGGGAGATCAGAACAGGAGGTAAACACGTCCCACTAGGTAACTGTGGAAGCTTCAGAAAGCAAAGGATCGCAGAGCTGGACCATCAAGGACAGGCAAGGTTTCAAATAAGACAGATGAAGTAGGCACACCAGGGGTAGAAGTATGTATACAAAAGTGAGAAAGGCAGGAGTTATGTTTCTCCTGCATTTTTTCTATCTCCATCTGAAGTTAGTAATTAGCCTTCAACAAGTAAAATAAATAATCCTCAAAGAGTAGTGACTTTTGCAAATTTAGAGGTTTTACCTGACAAGGGCGCCAAAGGTAAATACATAGATTTCAAAAGCTTCACAGATTTCTTATACCTAGCAAATAAACCTCATTGACTTGGACAACTTCGTCCCCTAGGGTCTCACTCTGTATTCTAAGTTGGTACTTTTAAGTCAACGACTTAGAGGTTACATTGCAAATACCCATCCTGACTACATGATAAAAAGAGACTGAACTTTGGAAATAACTTAATACATGCTTAACTAAACTGCTCTCTCAAACTGGGTCATTTGTAGAGACGTGATGAACCTAGAGAGAGTTATACAAAATGAAGTAAGTCAGAAAGAGAAAAACAAATATTGTATATTAACCCATACATGTGGAATCTAGAAAAATGGTATAGATGATCTTATTTGCAGAGCAGAAACAGAGACACAAATGTAGAGAACAACTATATGGATATCAAGGGGGAAAATAGGGATTGGAGGAATTGGAAGACTGGGACTGACCCATGTATGCTATTGATACGATGTATAAAATGGATAACTAACAAGAATACAGTGTATAGCACAGGAAATTCCACTCAGTGCACTGTGGTGACCTGAATGAAGTCCAAAAGGGAGGGGATATAATGTATATGTACGGCTTATTCATTCTGCTGTATAGTAGAAACTAATGTAATGTTGTAAAGCAACTATACTCCAATAAAAAGTAATTAAAAAATAAAATCAAATACACCACTCTCTTGCCAAGTTACTTGTCCCCACCTATGAGATCTTAACCTATCTCCCAGGGTTGCTGAGGGTTAATTTCAGTGATACACGTGTCTGTCTGACACCTAAGTGTTACCTGGAATGCTGGTGTCTGGGTCCGAGTTGGGGCTGGCCGTCTGGAGCTTCATACGGCTCCTGTACCTCATACACATTTGCATCAGTGTCCTCCGCGCTGCTGGAGTTCCGCCGTTCCAACTCGGGAGTTTTCCCCATAGCCATAACAAAGGGCAAGTTCTCATACTCTGGTATTTCCTCATAATGCCGTATATTTTCATACTCTGGTGCACAGTCGCTGGTAACAGATTTGCAAGGTGCCTGCAAGGACGACTCCCTGGACAGCATTTGGTCATCCAGAGACTCGGCTCTTGGTCCATTAGCTGCACTGGTGTGGCCCCGCAACTTCTTCCTCTTCTTGTGGGACTCCAGGCTATAGTTATCTGCCGAATATGCCTTGATGGGTTTACTTCTCTTCTCTTCTCCTACCAACAGGCCATGCCAATCACTCACACTCCCTCTTTGCTCCCCACCTGCCAGGCTGCCTGAGGTTGTATCTCCAAGTTGGCTATGCTTGGACCAAAATTTCTGGAAGTCACTCTTCATGAAACAGATGGACAGCTTCATATTGAGCAACTTCTTTAAAGAGTTCTTCTTGTGAGAGTCTTTGCAGGGCTTAGTGCACCTTTCCACATCCATAGCAGATAATGATTTTGCTCTAGGCTTGGTCAGGGCTGTGGGAGTCTCACTGTTTGAGGATATGGTGACAGACTTTAAGGATTCTGGGTTCCCTGAAAAGGGGATAATGGGATGAGGTAATTTCCACACTGGCTTCTCTGAAGCCCGCTTAGGCATATCAAAGGAGGATGACATACCATTGTTTGGGGCACATAAACGCTGCACGTGATCTCTTTCTAGACCCTTCTCTGACTCTTTTTCTTCATTTGAGGGATAAGAACTTTTCTCCACAAGCTCCTCAGAGGCAGCCTTTTTAAGCACTCCGGCAGCAGGCAAACTGTGTCTTTGAGGTTTTTTGGGGACAACTTTTGAGGAACTTTCACCTTTTATCATAGATTCCTTTTGCATTTGAGGGGCAGACACTCCCGGGTTAGAGGCAGTAGGCAAATGTTCGCTGCAGGTTAATTTGAGCTGCTTGGGCAGGCTCATAGATAGAGTACTGCATCTTATAAAACTGATTCCTTTGTCCTCGGCAAGTGACATACCAGAACTATCTCCTGACTTGTCGTCAGAACTCAAGTTAGAGTCTGTTTCTAAAGGAGGTGCTGTTTTTTCAGAGGAAGATGTTTCAGGACACAAGGCTTTCTGTGAATAGACCGAGTTTTGTCTGTCACCGGTGAGGTCCACATTCAATTCACCTTTATTTTCTGGCTTCACTTTGTCTACCTGTTCCTGGTTACACAAAGCAGTCTGATGAAAGACACTGATTTTATTGTTTTTCAAACTATCTTCGAAAAGATGAGGCAAGCTGTCTACATCCTCTGGTTCTTCAGTACTTTCACTAGAAGTATCTATATGTCTCTGGCGTAAGAGGCGTGCAACACGTGTTTTTCTGGGCTTGGGAGTTGGAAATTTGGGAGTACATGGCACTAAGTGGATTTCCAAGGGACCAAGGTCTCTGGCTTCTGATTTCTTACTATCTCCATCTGAAGATAAGAAAGGACTCCTTTTTCCATTTTCTAGAGCTTCTTGTTCAGATGAATGATAGCAAGTGTTGCTTTTTTCACTGTCATTCTGATTAGTTTCAAAATTTTGAAATTCAGTGCTAGGAAGTTGTAGGTGGCAAGGGTGATGATTAGAAACGTTTTCAAAGCTGGACAGGGAAGGTGACAAGTCTGCTAATTCAATGCTGACTTGTCTGTGGGAATTACAGCCATCACTCATTTCTGGACTGTCTGTGGATCTGTGCTTCTGGGGGAAAAGAAAGGGTGACGTTCGTTGTGTTAAAACATCTTTGAGCTTCTCTTCAAGGATGCTTGCCTTTAAAACTACTTTACTCTGGCTCTTGACCCTTTCACCAACAGAATCACATTTATGCTGATTTTTTACAGCTGAAGGGGACTCACCAATTTTGTTGTTTTCTAAATTCTCATGCATTTCCAGGGGCCCTAAGACAAGCTGCTTGACACAC